>NC_053158.1:208210934-208582677 GCF_016835505.1 Polypterus senegalus | reverse complement strand
CGATCTGCGGTTTGAGCGTTTCTCAACTAGTGCACAGGTGAAGATCTGCCCACATCCATGATTGTTCCCATGGCTAATGTGCTGCAGCTGCTATGGCCCCTCGCAATATAAAAAAGTGCAAGTCAGTTGAAAGAGGATCATAAAAAAAAAGAGAACGAAAAGGACGGAGGTTATAGGGAGCCAGGGAGCAAGTCGATGCAAGAGAGAGACACACAGAGCGTGTGGGTGAGCGAGTGAACGAGTGCTCGTGAGCAGCTGCAAGGAAGCCTGGGTGTTAGGCCTACACCCAGGAGTTGGAGTTGGAAGTCGCTCCCGCTGAGCGATCAGGTAGCGGGAGTGACCAGGGAAAGGCGACAGGCCGCGGAAGTCCGGAAAGGCAGCGTGAGTCAGGAGGCTTGGTTGTGGATTACCCAATATGAGCGTCCTGGCCATTGGATATGAACCAAGTCTCGGGACTGGGATGAGCGCCAGAGTGAAGCCAGGGATCGGGAAGTCTCCAGTCTCATGTGGATATGAAAAAAGGTCAGCTGCAGAGAGCGTCTTGCCTGCTGCTTGGCCCAAACGGGATAAGCAGGTGAGACGCTAACAAACGCTAAAAAACGATGCACCGGATTTGTTTGTTGTTTTAAGACTGCTTCCTAGAGAAGATTTTAACCTCTCGTTTTTAAGGATTGTATTTTGTTTTTCCTAGTGTTTTAACCTCCACGTTCTTTTTATGGATTATTTATTTAATGAAGAACTGTGAAGACCTGCACTATTTATGGAACACTGTTTTTGTTGACTGTTTTAATAAAAGCACTTTTGTTCTTTCAACCATCCCCTTGCTCAGATGCTCAATTTGCCTCCATTGACTAGCTCACTCGGTAACATTATCGACGGTGTTGGGTTCAAGTGCTTCCAACAGCAATGGGAGTGTGGAGCCAGAACCCACATCGTCACAATGCCATCATGAACCACCAGATGGACCTTTACCCTGATAAGATGGAGTCAGTGGGATCAAATGAAACATCTCTGTGATGAGACCATCCCATTTCCATGTTGACCCTGAGTACTAAGACCTGTTCTAAACACCAAGTGACTCAATTCTCACACTGTACCTTAGTTATAGTAAGAAAGTTCGATCTCTTATTAACTTACAGGGGGTGAAAGCCCATTGTCTATTGCTGATGGGACAATCTTAATGGGATGAGGTGCCACTTTGGAGGGAAGTGGACTGGCTGGCCATCTTAAGTTGATTTCCCTGAACACAGTAGAAATGATTATGGACTTTAGGAGACCCTCGGCACCTCCAACAGCCCATTTACAAGTGGTGTCCCTGTCGACAGGGCTGAACTGTTTAACTTTTCAGGCACAACTGTCACTCACACTCTGAAGTGGGATGAAAACCAGAAATGATCTGGTCAAAGGGCTTAGGAGGCATTTTTTTTCTATGGTGCTGCTCCAGTTGTACTGAGTTGTGGAGTAAGATTGCTGTCAAAAATAACTTGTAATCATTTACGTCAAATTTACATTTCACACATGTCAATTCCGCTTGCACTTCTGAAAGTTAAGCTTGTTTCTGAAAATTACGGGTTGTGGTGGATGGCTGGCTTCATATTCCGGCCCTCACCCCCTGGCCGCCAGGAGGCGCTCTCCCGAGAGCATGGACGGGCCCCGAATTCCAGCAGGGCCTCATGGACTATGTAGTTTTTATGCACAGCCCTGCTGGATACCTTGGGGACCACTGGGAGTCGCTGTTGGGAGGCCAGTGGACTCATTTATGCCCTATAACCCGGAAGTGCGCCATAATCCCATGACAGGAAGAAACAACGTGCTTCTGGGGTGAAGATAAGGACTATTTACCCTGACCCGGAAGGAATAAGGACTTGTGGACTGTTGGGCAGGAACACCTCCGGGTCAGGGAGTATAAAAGGACCATGGGAACTCCCAGACAAGGAGCTGAGCTGGGTGGTAGGAGGGCAACGCGTCTGGGAGTTGGAGGATTGTTATTGATTTATTATTGGAGTATTGTTTATTAATAAGTAGTGTGGAGTGGAGGGTGCTTAGTGCACGCCGTTATTGTAATAAAAATAATTATTGTTGGACTTTTACCTGGTGTTTGGCGTGGTACCTGAGGGTTCAAGGGAGTGATAGCGCCCCCTACTGCTACAGGGTATAATTCTGAGGCATGAACAAACTGTCAAAAACACGTTACTGGATGCACAAGATGTTCTCCGTTGATTCATTTTTGTTACTACAAAGGTGGAATGATGGAGTTATATTTGACAATGATCCTGCTCCATATGTATGGGCTAAGCTTTGGTTGTCAGTTCAGTTGCCACCTCGGTGTTGCGTATTTGTGATCTAACAGGAGGTCTCAGGGACTGGAGTTTTCCCTGGCAGCTTTTAGTGAACAATCAGCCCTGGCTGTGATGCTAATCCATCAGCAGGGTGCGCACTTGGACCCTCTATTTACTTCACCTGTGAGTCTTCGGGAGGTCTGGCTTAAAGCCCACGGAGATATGGGGAGAACGTGACCGTTTCACATGAACCTAAAGTTATTCGCTTCCAGCCAGTTTCTTATTTACACAACTTGTACAAAGAAGTTACTTATTCAATGTTAAGAACCAATCAAAATATTCTGCAGCATAAAAATATATGAATGCGCATCACTAAAATGGTAATTTATTTGAAAAAAAGAAATCAGTTTTCCACATTTTACATTTGATCGGATACAAAGAAGTTACATTAAATTACACCAACTTAATTTTCAAAGATTTTTGATAAGACAGGTGCCCTTGTTAAATGGCAATTCAGTTTTGCCCAGCTCGGTGACAAACTTGGCACACTGTCATATCTAATGAGTAAGATATTCTCTGATGTTTAATGGGCACAGAAAAGCAGTAGGTGATAATGTGGCAGCCCTCATTTTCATGGCTTTGTCACAAGACAGATGTCTTTATTATATATGAGTTGGGAACATGGGTGAAATTGACAGGCCATGTTGGCACATTCCCAAATCTAGTGAATGGAATTAGATGTTTAATGGGCACTGCAGAGGGTTACATGGCATTGGGCTAAACAAGTTTTGAGAAAATACAGATGCCTTTGTTGAGTTGCAGTTGACTTTTGCACAGACTAATGTGTCTCAGATTGACTGGCAACTTTGTTACATTCCTATTTCAATGGCTAGCTTTAAGTTTGATGTTTGGCAGGTGCTGTAGAGGATTGTGCAACCTTTTGCCACCCATATTTTCATAGCTTTGTAACCAAGATTCCTTTTTTATGTTGCTGTTGAGATTTGCCTGGTGCAAAGTGAATTCATTGGTCAAATTGGCTGGCAAACTTGCCATATTCAATGAAAAGGTTTCTCTGTGATGCCCAATTGCCATTTTTAAAGGGTTAAATGGCACTGGGAAAGAGGTCTTATTTCAGGAGTGTGTTATAGACCAGCCAATTCAGACAGTAATTTCAACACACATCTTTTTAGTAATATCAAAAAGGCAAGTTTACAGGGAGACTTTATAGTCATGGGGGACTTTAATGATCCAAATATTAACTGGGATAACCTTACAGATGGAGGAGCACAAGAGAGGAGTCTTTAGAAGTAATCAGCGACTGTTTGTTAACACAGCATGTTAAAGAGCCAACACGGGGTGAAGCCTGTCTGGATTTAGGATTCTGTAATAATCAGGATAGAATTGAGGGTCTCGAGGTGATTGGACCACTAGGGTCACATGACCACAATGTCTTACAATTCTCAGTATTTTGTAAGAGTGCAGATGTAAACACTAAAATTGTTTAGTTGAACTTTGGGCTAATTCTGAGCAGATGCGACAAAGTCTAAGTAGGATACACTGGGATAAGCTTTTAAATGTAGAGACAGTCGAGGAGCAGTGGAACAGGTTTAAAAATGTTTTACATGTAATGCAGGACAGATACATACCTAAATTTGGAATTCATAGGAAACTGAAAAAAACTCCACAGTGGATTAATAAAGATTTTAAAAAAAGAACTTGCAAAGGAAAAAACTGCTTTATAAGGCATATAAGACTAATGACTGCAAAGTGAATTGTAGCGCGTATGAGAACATGAGGGCAACCATTAAGAAGGAGATCAGGGAGGCTAAAAGACAGTTGGAGAGGAATAGAGCAGATAAGGCGAAAGAAGACCATAAGAGATTCATTCAGTATTTCAGTAAAAGAAGAGTGAAGGAGGTGGTCAAGTTCATCAGGAATAGTGAAGAGACTTAAAAGATACAGATAGTGAAATAGCAGAGGCCCTAAACTTACATCATTCTGAGGTGTTCACAAGTGAGCCAGTGGATAACCTCAGAGTGGTAACAGGGACTACTAAGGAGGTGCTGAGGGATTTGGAAATTAAAGAGAGAGAAGAGCTGCTCAGATTAAATAAGACGAAATCAAACAAGTCACCAGGACCAGATCAGATGTATCCTCGTATTCTTAAGGAGGTCAGTGAGTTCAGATATAAACCACTGACACATATTTATAGGAAGTCACTGAGCACTGGAGAGATTCCAAAGGACTGGAAAATGTGAAATATCATCCCATTATATAAAAAGGGTGACAGGGCAGATCAGAGAAGCTATAGGCCAGTTAGCTTAACATGAAACATCACAGGAAAATTAATGGAAGGAATTATTAAGTATAAGATTGAGCAACACATGGCAAAGGCCGGGAGTTATTCTGAACAGTCAGCATGGGCTCAGAAGAGGGAGGTCGTGTTTTACTAACAGGCTGGAATTCTATGAAGTTGCAACAAAAGCATACGATCAAAGTGGAGCTTATAAGATTATTGATCTGGACTTTCAGAAAGCATTTGATAAGGTGCCACATGAGAGGCTGGGCATCAAGTTAAAAGAAATGCCAGTTCAGGGTGATGTTTTTAGATGGGTTCAGAATTGGCTCAGACACAGGAAGCAGAGGGTGATGGTGTGAGGAACCTCATCAGAACTGGCCGATGTTAAGAGTGGTGACCAGCAGGGGTCAGTCTTAGGGCCGCTGCTATTTTTAATATATATATAAATGATTTAGATAGGCATATAAGGAACAAGCTGGTTAAGTTGGCAGATGATACCAAGATAGGTGGACTAGCAGATAATTTGGAATCCGTTATATCATCACAGAAGGACTTGGACAGCAGACAGGCTTGGGCAGATTGGTGGATGATGAAATTTAATGTCAGTAAATGTAAAGAATGACACATAGGAAGTAAAAATGTTAGGTTTGAGTACACAATGGCGGTTGGAAAATCGAGAGTCCACCTTATCAGAAGGTGAGTCGTAGTGGACTCTAAGCTATCAACCTCCAGACAGTGTTCAGAAGCCATTAAGAAGGCTAACAGACTGTCAGGTTATATAGCGCCTTGATGCGTGGAGTACAAGTCACAGGAGGATATGCTCAACCTTTATAATGCACTGGTGAGGCCTCATCTTGAGTACTGTGTGCAGTTTTGGTCTTCAGGCTACAAAAAGCACATAGCAGCACTAGAAAAGGTCCAGAGAAGAACGACTAGGCTGATTCCAGGACTACAGGGGTTGAATTATGAGGAAAGATTAAAAGAGCTGAGCCTTTACAGTTTAAACAAAAGAAGATTAAGAGGTGACATAATTGAACAGAGTTGCAGGGTTCTTCCAGAGCCCATCCCATTCAGCATAGGGCACCAGTCCATTGCAGGGCGAATACACACACACACTTTAGTACTGCCATAGCATCTAATCTGCATGTCTTTGGACTGTGGGAGGAAATCCCTTCAAACGTAGGGAGAACTTGCAAACTGATATCCATCCATCCATTTTCTAACCCGCTGAATCCGAATACAGGGTCACGGGGGTCTGCTGGAGCCAATCCCAGCCAACACAGGGCACAAGGCAGGAACCAATCCAGGGCAGGGTGCCAACCCCCCACAGGACGCACACAAACACACCCACACCCACACCCACCACCAAGCACACACAAGGGCCAATTTAGAATCGCCAATCCACCTAACCTGCATGTCTTTGGATTGTGGGAGGAAACCGGAGCGCCCGGAGGAAACCCACGCAGACACGGGAGAACATGCAAACTCCACGCAGGGAGGACCCGGAAGCGAACCGGGTCTCCTAACTGCGAGGCAGCAGCGCTACCATTGCGCCACCGTGCCGCCTATCAAACTGATATATTTAATGTTATTATGTATTTATTGTCATATTTCACAGTTCTTTGATTTATGTAGCTTATTTATTTCTTTCCTAAATGTTCCTCCATTATAAAAGCGAGTCATTCTCCACACTCATTCGTTAATCTAACTCAGTGCTTTCAAAGCAAAATCACAAGCATTAAAAAAACAAAACTCACTTAAAAAAGTGCCTTCACGAGGGGGCTGCTTCAGAAGTTTATATTGTGCAAACCGATCTTTACTTCTGTTTTGTATATATTCATATCCTGCAGGGGGGGTTGTGGTGGTGGTGTTGTCATAATTCTGGGCTACTCACCCCAACCTCAAATCTATTACCAAGAGTGGCGAAATCCGAAGGTAGGGGTCAATCCACAACATCAAACATCTGGACACCCAGCCAAGATGTTATGTAAAGTTTAAAACACAACGCCGTTAATTTCATGCTCTCACTATTTATAGTTAATTGCAATTTGTCATTGTTTGATTCATTTCATTGTGTCAGTTTTATTTTTTTTTTTTTTGCTTTTTGCTCTTTGGAGCAACTGTAATGGGGCTAATTATGAAGTATGATTGCTGTCTGAAATAAATCTAGCATTCTACCTCTGTGCCACATGCGTAGTAACAACAATGGATTGTTTCTTCCTCATTAGCAAATGTCTTGTGTGTCCAATTACAAACTTTTGACAGTTGGTTCACGCCTGAGAATGGTACTCGTAAATTTCAGAAGGAAGCATAATTGACACATGTGAAATGTAAATTTGACTTAAATTATTACTATTTTTGACAATGATCTTGCTCCATTGTCGATGAACATGTCTGATATGGCTGCATCAGCTCACTCAAAATATCAACTGCAGCGTTCTGTTCAGAAGATATTGTAAGCCTGAAAGTGGACTCATTGAGGTTACGTTTGAAGTGAAGTGAAGGCCTAATTTGAAAACTAGGATTACCTTCCACTTAACGGCAGCCAGTGGTAGAGGAGGAAGTACTCAGACAATTTACTGAAGTAAAAGTACAAATAAGCAAGCAAAAATGTACTCTAGTGAAATTTGAAGTACCCCACTGACCTTTCAACCTAATTTAAAGTATGAAAATACTTGCTTGAAAATCGACTCAAAACATGAAAGCAAAAGTACTTGTTGAGTGTGCTGGTGTTAGGTGTGCCTTCCAAATGTATGTCGTGTTAAATACAAAACTAGCACATGATGTGTCATTCTAATCAAGAATGATTCAAACTATATGCTTACAAACATATTAGTTTAATATTATGTTTATATTCTGTTTCAAACAATCCCAATAATGAATTGTACAAAGTAATGAATACATTGTAATACCAGTGTACTGTTACTGTATTGTGTTAGGGTGATATCGCTGAAACATATCCTCAATCAGATGGGCGCTACTGTATTCAAAAACTGTCATTTTACACAGTAAATTTGTGCATTGAAAAATGGAAGATGTAATCACAGCTGGCTAAGCCATCTTTCATTACAAGACAGCAAATTGCTTTAAAATTGGACTGGTCCACGTTGCATTGTGAGACACTGTCAGTACATGCCTTTTCATTGAATATCACTTGATATGTGTGGCAAGATGGCCTCAGGTACACTGATAAAGACATCTTTCACATTGAACATGCATTTTCATTCACACAAACTTGAGGAATAAGCGACCAAATAGTGACGTGGACAGGAGAAGATCAGGGACCTTCAAAGCTCAGTTTGATGTCAGTTTTGAATAAAATATACCATTAAAAAATCCACTAAAAACACATTCTGTTAACTGTAGAATGTCCCACTCAAAAAACTGTAATATATTAAAAAAGAGGTTTCAAACGATGATTTTAAATAGATGAATGCACATAAAGTTACAGTTTTGCAGTGTTTTAACTGTCAATATCAATTAATTATTTTAATTTGTGCGACTACTAAATTGCTGTAAAGTCAGTGGCACAGAAAATAACATTTGCATAAAGTTGGTGTATTTGCATAAGGAACACCCCCTTTGCTGCTGCTGACCACCAACATCACAAATGCACACACGCACCTTTCCATGAGGACGCTGGTTTCTCTCTGAATATAAACGTGCCCTTTGTGCTGTGCAATGCACTATGGGGTTTTCGGCAGATGCTGAGGTCATCAGAGGATTTAATAGGCATCCATACAAGCTGTACACAATTGATGCTGAAAATATGACAGATACAGAGGCCTTGACAACTTGTGTGGCCAGACCTGACAAGAAGAATGAGGACTGCTGACACAGTCCAACACAGAATCCCAAGCCACTTTGCAGACCTCTGCTAAAGAAAATAGACCTTCATCTACTGAGTGTTGCTTAAGAATGTCACCTACGTTTTGCTCCTATGGTGACACTGTGACTACCACAGCAAATGGAGAGCCATGTTATGTCACAAAAAGGAATGTTACAACAGTGATGACCAGGCAAGGTTTTACCGGCCTTACACGTGAATGTTCAGATTCACGCCATTCTCTGTGTGGCCAAAGTATTGGGAGGTGGAAAGAAAAGAGGCAGGCAACCAGGAACAGACATTTTCTCCATTTTATTTTCAAGTGTCTAAGGTACAGTATGGATGGACGTGATTTAGAAGTAGTTGACAACCCGCCTGATGGACTGGACGTTGGCACTGTGTCCCTGCCACTCATTGTGACTCCGGTAATCACCCCTCTCCACAATGTACATGCGTCCACGATAGTTGGGCTCCTCATACATCACCCATCTTATATGAAAAAGAGAAAAACAAGACAAGAAGGAAAGCAGCCATAAGTTACAAATATGATAAAATGTAAGACATTCTGGATGAGGAGGAGAAGCTGCTACTGGCATTCTGAATAGACACTGGATGCCCACAGTATGGTAGGTCTATTCCCAGTCTTCATCTGGACTAAAAAGGTAGGCAGTAGGGATGCCAGTGGCCTAAAGCCACCATCTGAAGTGCAGTGCCTCACATCTGCCAGAATGGTACCTGATAAAGAGGGTCACTGGGACAGCAGGAGCCCTAGAAATACTCACGCTCCATCTCCATAGACTTTAATGGCATTGATGCAGCTCTTGTTCCAGCCTCGACCCTGCAGGAAGGGACAGTCTTCGCACAGCTCCATGCACTGGCCAGTGAAGTTGCATCCCTCAAAGAGCTCAATCCTGTAGTGCTCACCATGCTAAAGGGAAGCAAACAGAACATGTGAGATGTCCCTGAGCAGCAGCAGCCTTTGCATTTCTTTCTGCACACTGGAGAACACCTTGGCCTAATTTGTTGAGAGACTCAAGTAGAAGGCCAGATGCAGTGCCAACACAGCCGACAGCAGTGCAGTCTCCTATGGAATCTCTGAAGGTACCTGATCAGCAACGGAAATGGGCCACAGCACTTAGAAAAGTCTGCACTGATAGGGGGAGCCCAGGAAATGTGTCCTATTTCTTCTCCTCTGCAGTCTTACCATTCTGACAGGCCTGCAGGAGCCCATGTGGTCATTGTGGGAATTCCAGCGGTGGAAATCTGGGTATTCTCCACGTTCAAGGATGTACTGCTGTCCTCGAAAGTCGGGGTGATCAAAGCAGATCCAGGCTCCACTTTCCACACGAATCGAGTTGACGCGGTTCATGAAGCCTCGGTCCTGGAAGTTGTCACAGTCACCATAGACTTCCAGCTTCCGGCCTGTGAAGCACTTGCCCTCGTAAAACACGATCTGTGGAAGCAGAAGACAAGGAGATCTTAAAGGGAGAGCAGCTGCCAAAACCCCTCAAAGGAGTGGGTGCGGTTGCCACTAATGCCGTCTCACACAGGGTCTGTCGCAGCTCGACTTTTCCTCAGGAGAGGGAGCTGTAGAAACAAAACATGAATAAAGCTTTTTGTGGGCAGAGCCTGATGTGGCCTCCCCTCCACTAAACTTGGTACTTGCCCCAAAGAATGATATTAACAACCATCCTCAGCTACCAATATGTACTGTATGATCTAATGTTTGTCTCACCCGCCCTGCCAAGCATTTACCTTTCCTGAGTACTGAGACATGGTTCCTGGATGCTGTCCAGCCTGACTGGGAGTGAGGAAATGTGACCAAGAAAAAGTTGGACCGCCCAATATATATGGCCGTGGGGCCAGGCAGCCATGGAGTGAGGGCATCCACACAATGAGGCCACAAAGGAGGGCTTAGCACTTGTGCTTCGGCGGCACATTCCCCTGAGGCCCACTCTGCTGATGCTGGAGTTTGGATTGACTGCCAGCGTTCTGACAAAAGATTTGCTGGAAATGGCTTTCACTTGCTCGGTGGATGCAGAAAATGTCAGATAAAGGACAGCGCGAGTGAATGATGGCATTGCACCTGAGGTTATCAAATCATCCCCTAATGCAGAGCAGCCTCTGGGCCCCCAAACGCGCAAAGCCAACTCCTGGCAGGGCAGCAAAATTCTTCCCAAGAGCAGTGGGCCTAACACGGGCACAGACTCCCTCTTCTCTTTAGGTTTGCTTCGTATAAAACTGCGTGGTGGATTGCTCAGTTGAAAGTGTCATTCTGGTTGATTGGTGAATCACACACACGTGTGCACTTAGCTTGCCTTCATGCTGCCCGTGGAATTTGCCGCTCATGATGCCAGCCCTTCCTTGATATTTTCAGTGACATGCACTTTGATATGGTGACATGTGTAAGGTGAACTGCATGGCTATTTCATGCTTCGCAGGTTCTTGTAAAGCTGAAATGAAAGGTTCAGAGTCCTTCCAGCATCCAAATTCACAATAAGAGGTAAGGTCTTCATTGTAGTGTTGCAGAGAAATTCATCAGCCAGTTGAAATGCCATTCTGAAAGAAAGTCACTACATGAAGCCAAAGAAAAATCACTTGCTTTTCAGATAGCATGGCGCCAAGGTCCACAGGCTGAAGCCATTTCCTGCAGCGGCCATCAGAGGCAGCCATTGTGACATTCTATTCAAGTCAGGCTACCACTACACGAAGCCATGTTGGCGAAATCCTCTATTAATCCTAAAGAGCCGCAGCACTAAAATAGAAAAAGAAAAATGCAAAACGGCCCTGCATGGTTACAAGTTGAACCCTCTTGGGATGCTTTGTACCTCCACCTGACGTGATTTCTAAGCACACTCCGTAGTGACTAAGCATCTGAGAAAACTAACACTTCATCTGTAAAGAGTGCCAACTTTTCTTCTAGTAACAGAAATGAACCCCTCCATCAACAGCTATAGCCCTTATCCCTTTAGTGTCTGCCATCTTCTGGCTAAAGACTGGCTTCCATCTATAAATGACTAAGTTTGCCTGAGTCCTCCTGGCGCCTCAGTAAACGTGTTGGCTTTGTGAGAGATCCTCATCTTTTCATCTGGAGCTTGCATTACACTGGTGTGTTTCATGACTGGCTAGCAGGCCCATACTTTCCTACACTTGGCACATCAGTCAATGACTGTCTTGTCATTTTCTAATCTGCTTAATCCTGATCAGGGTCGTGTTGGTTTGAGCCTATCCCAGCTAGCAGTGGGCACAAGGCAGATACAAACCCTGGACGGGGCACCAGTCCATTGCAGTTCAAATGCACATACCAAACACACACGGGACAGTTTAGGGCCAACAGTCCACCTCACTTGAATGTCTTTGGACTGTCAGAGAAATTTCATACAAGTATGGGTAGAACATAAGAAATCTCTTACCTCGCAAATATATAATACTGTTCTTTCAATGGACAGTTGCTCTGACAGTAAAACTATTTCAAATTGGGAAGAGGAGTTGGGTCTGGACTTCAGAGAGGGCTACTGGGATAGTGTAGTTAAGGGGATTCGTACTTCCTCATCTTGTGCAAGGCTTTCTCTTATTCAGTTTAAAGTAGTACACAGGCTACATTGGTCAAAGTCTAAACTATCTAAAATGTATCCCAATGTTCCTGACCTATGTGACCGATGTAACTCCTCTCCCTGCAATTTAAGCCACATGTTTTTTCTTTGCCCCAAAATCCTGTTATACTGGACCTCCTATTTTGACATTATTTCTCATGTTTTTGGAATCCGACTGGAACCCTGTCCTTTGATCGCTATGTTTGGGGTTCCTGGAGATCGCTTTCACTTCACTGTTAGCACGACGTAGAATATTATCGTCCTGGAAGGCTCCGCATCCCCCGACCATGGCCCGCTGGCTGAAGGATCTTATGTTCTTTTTAAAACTTGAAAAAATCAAGTTTAGTCTGAGATGGAGAGCTGATGGGTTTTTGAAGGTCTGGCAACCTTTTGTTTCTTATTTTAGATCCTTGGAAACAATTGCACCTGATTGAACTTTATTTATTTATTTCCTATTTTATTATTATTATTTTTTTTTTTTTTAATTGTTAGTTATTTATCTTCTTATTTTTTGTAACATCCTCTGTATTAGCGTTTTTTTTTATCTATTTATCTTTTTTGTGGGCCTATGGGTGGGATATGGGGTTTAGGCATTATAGGTTTATTGTTCGTATCTGCTAGTCAACACTAAAATGTTTATCGATACCTTTGGCATTTTTATGTATTTGAAGAGATGTGTATTTATGTTGCTGTTAAATGGAAAACTGATAAATAAAAGGGAAAAAAAAAACATAAGAGATAGTAACAGAAAGCTAACATAAGAGGAAGGCTAGTCAGTTGTTTTATTTCTACTGTAAGTAACCTGCAAGTCATGGCACATGGGTCAACATGTACCATATGACATAGGTGACATATGTATGATGTGATAATCACTGCATCAGTTTAGGAAGACTGCTTCACATAATCTTTAATGGTGCCTATAGAAGAGACTTCTGGTGCTGTGCCACTTTTATATCAGCTGCTCAACTGTGCTTCTCACATGGGCACATGCAAGAGGATTCTTGTTTTTCAATGAATCCCTCACGTCCACTTGAATTACCTTGCAGCTACATCATTAGAATTGGCTGTCACAATAAATGCACAATGTCCACTTTACAGCATTAGCACAGCAAACAGAACCAAGAAAACAAAACAAAACTTGTGTGGTGGGGACCCCCTACCATGAGTGGGCCCACGTCTTCAAATAGCACACTCAAGACTTGAGAAGTGCATTCAGCACTCATCAGAGGCAGCTTCTGTGGCTGACAGAACTTGGCCTTCATTTCAACATTCAATCAATCAACATTTATTTATATAACACATTTTCATACAAAAAAATGTAGCTCAAAGTGCTTTACAAAATGAAGAATAGAAAAATAGAAGGCACAATAAAAAATAAACATAGGTCAACATTAATTAACATAGAATAAGTTATAAGGTCCGATGGCCAGGGTGGACAGAAAAAACAAAAAAAAAACTCCAAAAGCTGGAGAAAAAAAAATAAAATCTGTGGGGGTTCCAGACCAAGAGACCCCCTGACCAGTCCCCTCTGGGCAATCTACCTAACATAAGTCAAACAGTCCTCTTTGTATTTAGGGTTTTCATGGAAGGACCTGATGATGATGGTCACGTAGACTTCCGGCTTTCAGTCCATCAATGTTGGAGCATCATGAAGCTTTGAGTAGGTGGTGGTGGCGCAGGCCGCCACCACAAAGAAACCGGAAAAAGAAACAGAAGAGAGAGTAGGGGTCAGTATGGATTTTGGAGCCACTGTGAATAGTTATTATAAGGAAATTGAACATACAGAGTATCAGGTGTGAACTTGACCCAGGACACAGGCAGACAGACATCGTTACTGCTCACCACACACTCGTTTTATTTACACTATTTACAGATTGTCCCACGCTCAACTCCCCAGTGCCTCTTGCACCGATTCAACGACGCTAGGCCTTACAACGCCTCTGTCTCTCTTTCCAGGCCTTACAATGCCTCTTTCTCTCTTTTTCTCTGGCCGCCTCCAGTCCTCCCGCTAGCTCCGTCCTCTTCCACCCGACTTCCGCTCCAGACTGAAGGGAGGCGGCCCCTTATATAGTGCTCCCGGATGAGCACCAGGTGTTTCCGGCATCCACTCCTTGGCCACGCCCCAGCGTGGCGGAAGTGCCGGCTGTCCTCCCGGCAGCTCTCCGGTCGCCACAATAAGTCTTCCCCCCAGCACTTCCTGGTGTGGCGGAAGTGTCGGGCTCCCGGGATAATTAGGTACTGGGGCGCCGCCTGGCGGTGGCCACGGGTCCCTGCAGGGCTGGGCTTCCATGCCCTGTACCCGAGGCCCCCTGCTTAACCAGGACGGACGCCCCACTCTGTCTGGAGGAGGCACTCGCCCTCCTCACGCCCTCCAAGGCGCCCCGGCCGGGCTCCAGCTCCGCCGGCGACTGCATGGATCAACCGGCATCGGGGCGCCGCCTGGCGGTAACCACGGGCCCCTACAGGGTAGGGCTTCCATGCCCTCGACCCGTGGCTCCCAATAGAACCAGGACGGACGCCCCCTCGCGGTCTGGAGGAGGCACAAGCCCTCCTCACGCCTCCTGGCGCCCCGCCGGCTCCAGCCCGGCCGGGGCCACAGGATTAAGTTAAAGTGAAGTTATGAGAAGGCCATGTTAAAGTAATGTGTTCTCAGCAGTGTTTTAAACTGCTCCACTGTATCAGCCTGGTGAATTCCTACTGGCTCGTATTCCAGATTTGAGGTGCATAACAGCAGAAGGTCGCCTGCCCGCCTCACCACTTCTTTTAAGCTTAGCTTTTGGAATTCTAAGGAGACACTCATTTGAGGATCTAAGGTTACGATTTGGAATATAACGTGTCAGACATTCCAATATATAAGATGGAGCAGATTATTTAAGGCTTTATAAACCATAAGCAGTATTTTAAAGTCAATCCTGAATGACACAGGTAACCAGTGTGGTGACATTAAAACTGGAGAAATGTGTTCAGATTTTCTTTTCCTAGTTAGGATTCTAGCAGCTCCATTCTGCACTCGTTGCAAGTGATTTATGTCTTTCTTGGGTAGTCCTGAGAGGAGTTTACCAAAGAGTTAACTATACATAGCTTAAAGCTTGAGCACATGAGGGCTGTTTCATTATAAGTGGAACCATGAAGGTAATTAATTAAGAGAAATTAAGTAAATGAGTAATAAACATCCCCTTAAAAAGTGAGGACAAATAGTGAGAAGGCCTAAACATCATTATTAAGAAGCAGTAATAAGATCAATAGAAAAACCCGTAGGACACCCTGATTAATGAAGCGATGTTTGGAATAATGGAAGAATTGCCATGTATAGAAGTTACTGGTGGCAGAAGATGATTGGCTAAGATGATAGAATTCTGCATATCAAGAGTCAGATGATGTAATGAATTAGATAAGTTGATGGTTGTAGAAAAGTATGGAAGGGAATTAATTGTTTTATTGTTTGATCACTCCAGGCACTAAGATATTTATGCATATCTATATGCAAATAAAGAAATTATTCTGTATGTTCGTTTGGTCTCTGAGAATGATTTATTTGAAAACACAGAAAAGTTTTTTCCACAACATAATTTGGCGAGCCTGCCAGGAGAAAGAAGAGGCTCAAGTCTCCAGAAAGCAAGGCGATGCTCTGACAACTGACACAAATGTGGCACCCTTTTGAAGATAAGCATTTTTGCTATAAAATTTTTTGTGTCGGATTTACAGGGACGTCACCCTGCCAAAGGAGATGTTGTAGGAAGCTTCTCTTTTTGAACTAAAGAACAGTAAAAGTGCAAAACAGAGGGATCAATTGAGGGATTATTGTAAATAATTTTGTAAATAAAGGAAAGCCTAAGAGTACTTATAGGTCGCTACACTACTGCCTGATACAGTGGAATTGTAATACTGGGGGACCCTGTGGGTTGCTTCATTGTGGATTTATTCTTCCAGTAAACCTAGTGAGGGGCTGATTTAGAGGCAAAAGCTTCCTGTTTAATCCTGCTCAAGTGGGTTTCTTGGGTCGTCAGTTCATTGTTGTAAGATTTTATTATTAGGCCTGTCACTTTGGGGGAGACCCGGAGTTGGCTGGACAGGAGGCTGTCTTAGTGAACTACACAAGGTAGTTCCACTGGTGTGTGTGGGGAGCGGGTGAGAGTCCTATTGAATTTATCTCTACCAAGCTAAGATTCTGTTATTCTGCGGTTGTAAGGCTTAAGTTTGTTTTGGTTTGTGGTAAACACATTCGGTGTTTGCCACAAGCCCGGGAACCAGGCCAGTCTGTATGGGTTATCTCAAATAGCAGATTCCAGTCTGGGATTGAATTTTACTACAAAAGAAAGAGCCTGCTCATTTTGTATGAGGTTATCCCTGGGAGGCTCTAGGACAGGGGTGTCCAACTCCGGTCCTGGTGGGCCGCAGTGGCTGTAGGTTTTCATTCTAACCCTTTTCCTAATCAGTTTTCATTTCTAATGAACTCCTTTTCCCATCATTTTAATAGCCCTGTTTTTAAGGATTCAGTCCTCTGAATTGATTCTTTTCTTCATTAAATAACAGCCAAACAGACATGATATGTGAAACGAGCCAGATGTGAGATGACCAGCTAAACTGGGATTTCAAACTCCAACCAGTTTCTTAATGAGAAGTCAATTCCTGTTCCTGTTCCAATTAAAGCCTTTATTGAATATCAAGACTTGTTGCTACTCTCATTCCGCCAGAGCAGACTGTCGGTTTTCTGTTTTTTCTAAGATGTTTTGGTGACCTGAGCAGCTGAACATGACTAAGACCCTTCACCTTTCTTTATTTTCAGGTGAACTGGTCATGTGGCAGCTTGTTTTGTGTCTCATTATTGTTTGGCTGCTCATTAAGGAAAAGGAAACACCTGGGGGTCTGAGTAACGTCAATTCAAACTGAGGCAAAACAAGTGAATTAACAGCAAAAACAGCTGACTAATTAAGAAGATGGTTAGAATGAAAACCTGAAGCCACTGTGGCCCACCAGGACTGGAGTTGGACACCCCTGATCTAGGACAATTACCGAATGGCCTTAGCAGGATGTTGCTTTGGTGGAAATGCCAGGTAAGCATTCAATTAGAGAGGCAGAATGAATAGATCACTCAAAGGATTGTGGGTTTAGAAAAAAATAAAATAGGAAAAGGAAAAGGCTATAGATATAGTATAACTCTCTGTGATTAATGGACAATAAATACTTGAGCCCAGAGAGAAAGTGCAGGTATAGACAAGAAAATAAGATTGCATGTCCTATTTGTGTTTGTATAGGTTTTCTAAGAAAAAGAATAGGGCTTAGATTAAAAGGTGGATTTTTGTCATTGATATAGATTGTAGACCCTGCAGTTCTGTAGGAAGGAGGCTCCTTTCAGATCTGCAAGGTCTTCAGAGTTGCCCAGTTTGTGAATTCACCTATTAGGAGAATGAGGCTGGACCTGACCAGACTCCAAGATCAGGCTGTTTTTGACAAGTTTGCACAAAGTTTGTGTGAGGAAATTACGGATTTGGGTGTGACTGCCGATCTTAATGTGATGTGGGAGACCTTCTGTGACAAGACCCTGAAGGTTGCTGAGGGTTGTGTTGGTGTTGCTAAAGTTCCCAGAAGGAAATGATTCTTCTAGCAGGGCAATCTCGATATTCTCGAGAAGAGTTGCAGTGCACAGCTTGATGATAACTCTGGTCTGTACCAGGAACTGAGAAGGACAGCTGTGAGGGCTCTAAGGTCCGATAAGGAGGCATTTGTTAGAGAAATCTGTGAGCAGGTGACACACCATCTATGGTGTAGTGACCCCCATCCCGCTTACACACAGTGTAATCACAGTATTACGCACATCCAAATCTGTTCCTCGGAGAGTCGCAATCAGGGCGGCTGATGGTACGGTCCTTATGGATAACTCTGCAGTTGTGATCCGCTGGGCTGGCTACTTTGAGCAGCTGTTTTAAGCGGTTCCTCTGGTTCAGACACTGGATATCTCTTGTCCACGGTTCTTGAGGCTGATCCTCCAATTAGCTGTGAGCCACCCAATCTCACTGAGATTGTACAGGTGGTAGACCAGCTGAGGTTAGGGAAGGCTACATGGGTCTGTGGAATCCGGGGCGAAATTCTCCAGCATGGTGGTCAGGCTGTCCTCCAGGCATTGCAAGCAATTTTTGCTTCCATTTGGGAGACGGACATCATCCCAAATGACTGGAAAACGGGACTTGTTGTCCCTATCTGGAAGAGGAAGGGTGATCACCTGGATTGCAGCAACTACAAGGAGATAACACTGCTCTCAGTGTCGGGTAAGGTCCTTGCTAGGGTCGTCCTCAATAGGATCCATGATCACTTGCTCAGCTCTGTGACTGAAGTGCATTAGAAGGAATTTAAGTGAGTTTGGGAATATGTTTGATTAAAGACAATGTGTGAAAATATGTGGTGGTGTTTGAAATGCTGAGGCAATTGACAAAGGTGTGCATAAATATATTTATTTTGAATTTAAACTTAAATGAATAAGATTAGGTCCACTATTTTCTTTTTGAGTACTGGCCAGACTTAAAAAGGAAGGAAGTTCTTTTAGTAATTTTAAAATAAATTTAAAGTAGACACATTCTCTAGGAGAGCAATGACACTGGTGATGAGCACTGGTCTCCAGGCTATGTGGTGTTCCATACTAAGATATGCTGTACAAAAGTGGGGCTAACTAACAACAATGTTGGAAATTATACAAGAAGCACCTTGGATGAAATTCATGAAAAACTGTACACAAACAACTAGCCTTAACAGGAGGTTCTGGGAAAAAGAAATCAATATTATTAAGCCGAGCTATAATTTATATATTAGAATATTTTCTTTTAAGCACTGTTTGCAATGGTGTGATGCACTAACTAAACCTGAGAGCTTTTTAAATGAATTATATGGCATTTTATACAATGTGGTGTTGATTTCTTTTTTCCATCCACGTGTGCTATAAATAAGTTGTACTGTATACTTTAAATGTGAAATAGAATGTTGTGTTTGAACTACTAGATACCTGATTGAAGGTTTAGTTTTATTTCTTATAAATTGAAACTGTAATGAAACATTCAGGATGCTTGTTAAATTCTAATGCCTAAGGTAGAAATGAATGTGGCAGCTTTATTAGTTGTAAAATAATAGCATAAAGAAATATAGGTAGAATATGTATAAACAGACTGTTTACTTTTAAGACAACATGTTCAATGATATTAACAGATGTGTTTCAATATAATTTTGACTGATTTACATAACTATTAAAATAATTTAAGACATGTAATGTAGGAAATGGTAAGATACTATTTTTATATGAATTATCCGGTAACTCTTCAATATAGTGAAAAATAAGATTCTTTTGTAAATTATTTAAATCCTAAAACTGCATATACTTGGAATTAGAATTAGGGAACATGGGGCTTAACTGTATTAGCTTATTTTGAACTCATTTCTAAATTAATTAGGAGTTTTTTCTTAATTTCTGTCTGTTATGCTGACTGGGAGATGTTCTCTGGAGATCACTGGTGTTCCATTGCAATCCATTTAGGGGAATGAAACAATGAGCATAGAGAGGAACAAATTTGTACTCTAGAATAATCAACTAAACATTCCTTAATTTCTACAGAAACCTTTAACTAATAACCTCCTGTTTTGTCTTGGTAGAGTAATATATTGCCCTGCTTTCCGCTTTAGTATTATTAATAAGTAGCCTTTGTCAGAACGCCACAAATCTCACAGACATACCACTGTTTATAAGGTACTAGCAAAATACCCGCGCTTCGCAGCGGTGAAGTACTGCCTTAAAATTTTTATTAAGAAGAAAATTAAACCTTTTTAAACTGAGGGAAAATATACCAATAATTATTTGTTAAGGATCTCTTTGTATGCCACGTTGTCAGTTCGGCCCTCCGGTTGTAATATGACCAAGCTGTGCGCTGAGCTTACTCGTGAGCATGTAATGTACAGTCGGCCATGTGAACAGTAATCTTGTCTCAAATCTCACAGCTTGGATTGCTGCTGTCATAATCGGTTTGAGTTTCATGGTTTGTTTCAATTACGACAGTATTTGTAGGACTTGTTGTGTTGAAGTGACATTCAGCATCTGTCAAGCGTTGTAAGCATACAACCGGTTTCATCGATAACTTCACATCCAGCTTTTGAGAGTTTAAACATTCATAAACATCAAAGTGTCCACTACTGAAATCATCACCTGTCAGTCTAAGATGTTTAAGAGGCATTGGCGGTTGTCCAAAGGTGTCAAATATTTGGCCATTTCGGTACACTTGAAAGTGACAACCGAACAATTCAGCGGCAGCCATCAACTCACATTCAGATCCACAGGTGAAGGCCTTAAGCATTTCACTCTTCTAGTGCTCCTGTGTAGTCTAATTATCTCCTGTACGTCATCAGTCCACACCTTGAACCTGTCCAGTCATTCAATACATAAGACACAATGGATATCAAGAGTGAGCCTGATATGGCCGTGCAATATGTAACACAGAGAATGGAAAAGGCAGGTGGCATCTCTGGGCATGGAAACCACTTGGTAAGTGACAGTTCTTTGATCGATGGTGATCACCTCGATAGACATGTTAATGGGGGTACGGTGGGAATGATAAAGGAAATGGGGACCTGAACAATGTAAAGTAAGTCTAAAATACCTACACAATAACTATAATCATAATAAATGAACTATAAGACCGCGGAGAAGCCGTGGATTAAATAAAAAGGCTGTAGTTATCAGCAGGGAGATATGAATCCCGTGGTGAAGCAAGGAAGGGAATGTAGAGACTGGAACGATGGCCAGCCTTATATAGGCAGGCAGCCAACAACGTGGGAGGCGTTGGGATGGGGGACGGTGACCGAGCTGCAGGCTATGGACGTAAATATGTACGTAAGTAGGATTCAGTTAGCGTTGGGAACCCGCATACCAAATTTCTTGATGATGGGCCCATAAGTAACAAAGACCTTTGAAAAGTTCAATATGGCGACCGACAGTGGCATCATACCACCGAAATAAGTACGTACATTGGTTTCGGTTAGCACAGGGAAGCCGCCTACCAAATTTCATGAAGACGGGGCCATGAATAAGAAAGTTCAACATGGCGGACGTTGTTGACCGTTATGACTGTTACACGTAGAATTTCTGCTTAACTTTTGTAAGTAAGCTGTAAGGAATAAGTCTGCCAAATTTCAGCCTTCTACCTACACGGGAAGTTGGAGAATTAGTGATGAGTCAGTGAGTGAGTGAGTGAGGGCTTTGCCTTTTATTAGTATAGATTATAGAATATAACGTCTCTCCACTTTCCCTTCTACATCTATAAACTCAGGCAATTAGGTGTAGTAAAAGACAAACAGTTACAACTTAAACAATGTATTTTTGGTAATATTCATAAATAATAACAATATGCAAAGTACATTTGAATATTGACAACCATACAACCTAATAAATGGTGATGTGTAGTTTCAGGCGGCACATAGACTTGTTAGTTACTAAAAATGTCTCCAGTTAAGTCCTCATTTGTGGTCAGCTTTCTTCAGAACAGGCCGCATGCCTGTTTCAATATGGCTGTGCCCTCCATTGTGTTGTCCTTTTTAGTTCATGCATCAGTTTGGTAAAACAGAGAGAGTGAGGTTAAGGAAGCAAATTTATAGACCCTCTGTCCAACCCCTAGAGCCAATAGGACGTCAAGGTACTTAAAGGCTTCTGATACAAGCCAATCCCAAACAGCCATACTTCAGACCAATGGAGGAACAGAACATCTTCACACCTGCCAACCAAAACCATAGGTTAGGCAGTCTGGCTTTCCAGCGGAGGTTGACTGAGAGACTTTAGCAAAGAAACATTTGCAAACTGGTTTGAGGCACTTCCCCCCAACCCTATCATAAAATTTACTTTCCTGACTTTGTTCTGGGGGGTCGGCGGTTGTAAACATGAATGCTTCTCACTAAGTGTAACACTAATATTACTTTGCTTTGCCTAAGTTACAAATAAAGGCATACAAAATATTTATCAACTTGTATGCAAAATTTCACATCACAGCACCTCCACACCTCTCTGATTTCTCTTTTTCTTTGTTATTGTCTTTCATCTCTGGATGCATTTGTGTCATCTGTAGAATTATAACATTCAGCTCTTATCAAGTCGTCATATTAATGGGGTCGGTTTTAAGGTCCTTGCTGACTGATACCGTCTTGCTCCACATTTCCTCTAACCATAAAATAATAATAGAAAAATTGTGGGTTATGATGTTTTATAGTTATCATGTAATTTTAGATTAATTTTAGTTTTCAAAGTTGTATGTCATAACAAAGGACTGAAAGTGTTTTTCCCTTGGTGTATATATATATATATATATATATAAATATATATATATATATGTGTGTGTGTGTCTGTGTGTTTTATATATACTGTATACAGTATCTATATATTGTCACACACGTGTGCATGGGAGGCAGCTAAAGGGCATGAGTAAGGGAAATTCTGACTCCGACCAGGATGTGGCAGAGTGCAGGCATTAATGATTTACACTAATTTCAGTTAATCCCCAAGTTTAGCTAGCCAGGGACCTTATACTTCCTTTTAGGCCCAAAGGTGAAATTTATTTAGTATACACACATGTTCTGTACAGATCAGAAACAGTTAAACTAGGAGATAGACCTTACATTTTTTATGGGGGAAGGGAGAAAATATACAGAATGTTAATCAAATATTTTTAACCAATACATGGTAATTTTTAATGAAGTCATATCAATGGATTATTAAAAACATAAGAAAAAGGAATTATACTTCATGCTCAGAACGTGTACAGGCACACATCATGGCTACCAGGCGTTCCTAGCATTGATTTGATGTGTGCCCCCGAGGACGTCCTCAGAAATGAATGTGACGCGTGCACGAGTTGCAGTACCAGCTAAAAGTTGGGGGGCGGAGTGTGATAAAGTCGGATCATGACGTTAGAGTCTCTGTTTACTATCTACGTGTGACAAAAGCCACTTTGTGGATCCTATAGGATCGATGTGCTGCTTCGATGTTTGATGAATGGTTCAATATGTTGAAGTGGTGAATCAATATACCGACATACAAATGCATTCCGTTTTATATTCAAGCATCACATATTCCCCATCTTCTGTGCCATCCTTATTTTCATTTTTTTGCACCTTGACAGCAGCATCAGAATGTACAGCGGTGGAGCCATCGCCGAAAAAAAGTTAGGGACCCAGTGGAAAGGTGTATTTTGTGATTAAAGTGGAAATTTTGGCTTTAATCTCGAAATTTTCACTTTAATCTCATAGTTTATCATTGAAGCAGACCGTTGTAAACATCTTCTTAAAACTGACCCAGTTGTTAGCCCCAGAAGCACATATCGCTTTTCTACTGCATTGACAGCAGCAGCAAGCAGCAATTGCCACACAGAACTCATTAAATGTCTGATATTCCAGCTCTCTGCAAATTTAGAATCCTTAGATTTATACTTGATATCACTTTCATAATGAAATGCATTAAAGTATGTACAGTATATTACATTTTACAGATAAATAGTTTATTCAAATAATGAATGCAGTAAATAATTACACACATGGGGCAGCATGGTGGCAGAGCCATCACCATGATGATATCTCACACTGCTAACTCATGCAGTCTTCCAGAATTACGTAAATTATGTGCACAAGTATAAACATTTCAATCCTTTTTTAGTAGTAGTGTCCGCTGGAGCACAAGTCACGTGAAATATAAGCCTGGCCTAAAGGTAATTAAAAGGTTAACTAAATGTGGCTTAAATCTTGAGCATGTGAGGGTTGCCTCATCTTAAGAGGAACCATGAAGGTAAATAATAAGGTTAAAATCAAGCAAATGAGTAATAAACACCTCCTTAAAGTGAGAACAAACAGTGAGAAAGTTCAAACACCCCTATTATGAAGAAGTGACAAGATCAACGGATAAACCCGTAGGATACCCCTATTATCGAAGGAGTGTTTAGAGAGGGCCCACCACCTGGCAAACCATCCGGATTGGGGTCCAGGTACTTAGCTTGAGCACAGAATCAACACAAACGGTATACTAGGTTGCTGGTGGCTCTAGACGATTGGCTAAATTCTACATATTAAGAGCCTGATGTCATGATGTATTAGATAAGATATTAGTAATAAACAAGTATAAAAGGGAACAAATTGTTTGATTGATTTCTCACTCCATGGACTGAGACATTTGTGCATATCTGTGTGCTAATAAAGAATTATTCTGTATTTCCATCTGGTCTCCAGGCAGGCCCACCACCAGAAATATTTGGGCCCCTCTGCCTTCCCCCCAGGTCCCCAAATGCCAAAACCTTCAAATACGTATACAAATAAAATCAAGCGCGAAGGGGCCCACCGGAGTCCCATTTGTCCCCCCGGGCGGTGGGCCTGCTCCAGGAATGATTTATTTGAAAATAGAGGAAAGTTTTCTTCAACAACACAAGTACTTCACACATGCATATGGAGACATCAAATTGTATTACCTGGTGCTCTAATGGCTCCCCTGAAAGAAATGCAGAGAAAATTAAATCCAGTTTTATTCTAGCTGTAAAATGACACACGAGTCACCATATTCAATAAAGGAGCTGCTGAACATTTAGGTGTCTGGGCAGGCTATCAACTGATGAGCCGTTCTGACCGTGAACTGGACAGGTTCTGAACAGAAACACGCAATGGCTTCAGCACAATCTGCTGCACGTCCTGCGTGTGGCACATTCTGCCCTTCCGTCCAATTTGTGTATTGGAAAACTGCAGCTCACAATTAAAACGGCAAACTAAGCAACACAGAACTGTGAAGCGATAGGAAGACCACAACCTAAAAAACTTTGTCTCATGCCGGTGAATAAATTGACTGAAATGTCAAATGAAAAGAACAAGATGATGCGAGAGAGACCTCTGGCAATTCACGATGGACGTGGAGCTCAAATGAAGCATTGATGGATTAGAGAGAATCATTTTTCACAAAGACTTGATTTATTTGTGCTTTACTCTTCTGGTTACTCGTTATTTTGGCTTTGTTCTTCTCCATTTTGGTACCAGGCTAGCAAACCACAGCCTTTTTGTTGATATCCCAAACGGACTGACAGGCTCTGATGCAGTCTCCTTATCAGCCAGAGGGCCACAAAGACGACTCCATTGTGCAATTCTCTTCATCTCCATTTTCGCCTTTTTTGGTTATCATTGTCTTGCACGTGGCACCCAAATCATCCATGTCAGAATGTCTGTAGAACTTGGTCTAAGGAAGCACATTTCTGCTTTAGATGTCTCAAGTTATGTTGAGAGGCCTTAGGCAGGCTGCATTTAGAAAGGAAATGATTTGACCCTTCCAGTCACCATGTGTCCCTGTTTCCCAGTGCATTTACACCTTTATACATTAAGCCTTTACCCTCAACCTTCACCCCAGGCCTAGCAGGCTGTTCATAAATGATGGGCCCTGACTACACCAGTGCTGTTGTCCTTGATAACCTTGAATAACTCAAATATTCATTGTCCCCTTCATCTTAAAGTATGCCACCAAGTCTTTGCTCGTCCTCCCCGAGATGGCAGTAGCAGGAATTGAACTTGGGGCCTTTCAGATTTCAGCATGGCCCTTTCTGCCACTGATCTCCTTTAAAGGAGCTGGCAAGCAAAGCTGAGCTCATGTCCAGCTACTACTGTCTCAGGGAAGATGACCAAAGTAGAGGAAATTTCTCAGCACTGACAGTCTATCTGGTGACAGCTGTGACATTGCAAGTTAAAGTGGAACCGGCAGCAAGCACAGGTTGCAACCCCTCAGGCCCCAATACAGCCTTAAAAAAAATAAAATGAAAATATAATTGTAGCAAACGTATGCTTGAACCAAACAAGGAATAGAAGTTTAACAAAAAGAGAAACGTGTGCTCAAAAACAACAAGCTCAAGGGAAAAACACAGAAAGTAACCATCTCTACACAGCAAACAAAATATCATGAAGATGATCTGCAGCTAACCCGGGCCTCAAAGTAAAAAGAAAAACACCTCCTCGAAGTCTGCCAAGTCACTTACCCACTCATGCACGCGGCACACAGCCAGGCAAGGTGATGTCAAGGCATTTAAGAATCTCGAAAACCCAGCAGATGGCAGGAAACTGAAAAAATGTTGGCAAAAAGCAGCAAGTAAAAGGAATGGGATTTGATGCAAATGGACCGTCGGGGTCCTCTTCCATTCTGGTCAACATCTACCCGCTGCACTGGGATGCCAGAGCAAATGTTCTGTATTGTGGTAGAGAAGTTGGTCTCCAAGCCTCAAAGAAAGCAAAAGTTAAGTATGGGAATTAAGAAAAGATGGCAAAATGACTGCCCTAGAATGAGAAGAGCAAAGAATGGCTCAAGAGAACGTCTGCAGGAACGAGGAAAAGGAATGAAACAAGTGAAAGTCTGAAGCAGAAGTCAAAGACACAAATGTGGAGGCTTTGAGATATAAAGAATGGTTTAACAATTTGCTGCTTTAATGTATACAACCCAAAAGGAGTGAAACAACATTCCGCTACAGAAAAAATGAATGCTGGCAATTGTATTGTCCATAATTTATTGAATTTTATGTCTGTAATATATATGCATATATATATATATATAAATATATAATGTATATTATATATATATATATATATAAATTATATTTATATATTTATACTTATATTGAGAGAATTTTCAGAAAATACAATATACAAATTGGAAAAATAACCTGGGAAAAATAAATTAATAAAACCATAAAGCATTTCATCTTTAAAAAAAAAATAATAAAGTGATGCTCTTGCAAAAAGTAGGATGGGGAAGCTCTGATCATCTCTCCAAGTTAAAAAGGAAAGCAGGCGCTTATCTATCTGGGAAGAAAAGAGGCAATTAGGCTCTTCAAGTAGAGGGGTCGAGCAGTGGCAGGCAGCAGTGCTCTACATGAGGAAGCACGATGGCCTCCCTGGTGGTGCTCCTCCGTCCATCTCCAGAATGATCCTCTTGAACACCTCAACTGCTGTCTGAAAAACACAAGAGGTGAGAGTGTCGGAGTCATACTTACAGGAACCGAGTCCACAAACGGTCCACACAATTCTGCACTGCTGTGGGCTCAAAAACAAAAAGAGATTAGCCAACATATTCAGCTTGGGGAATCAGTCCACTGCCATACTCTCCTGGATGTAACAAATTCAAAAACTGACATCAAGCATTAGCAGGCTAGATAAACTAAAAAGCTACAGGCTTCAGATGCTCTCTTATTTTTAAAAAGTTTATTAGCATCATTTCTACCTTCTGTAGTCAAGTGACAGGTGAGAATGCCTGCATAAAGCACTTTGTGTGGAAAATATGGAAGCTTCCCACCTCAAAAAAACAACAAATCTTTAAAATGTGAACAATGTAAGCCAATTTCCCTTCTAAATGCTGATGTTAAACTTGAGAAAGTCACTATCCAGTTTACCACGTTCAAGTATACTGTATATATATACTGTATATAATACACAGTGTGGACTGCAGAGGGCACTCATGAGCCACCCCCAAACCCAATTAGGACCAGAAAGACCAAATTAATAAAACAAAAAAGGGATTTAATTCACAAAACACGGAAACAAAGTGAGCTTGCGCAGAATAATACAAGAAGGGGATGAAAATAGCAAAGCCAAAGCCTTCTGGCCTCCCTAAACGCACAGGACAATGGACTACCTGTGGTGTTCGCCACAGATTCACTCTTCTCTCTCCACACCGCTGGCCTACTGAGCTCTTGTCGTTGGCTTCATTCCAATTGTAAGCTCCCCGTGTACTGGAATGAAAGGTGCTTTCAAGCCAGGGGTTCAACAACATTTCCAGGCAACATTTGGAAAGTATTTCTGGGTTACCAGGTCACCTTTCAAAGGCCTATTGGTGTCTTTGTTGAACTCCCCACTGCAACACCAGGGACCTCATGTATAAACAGTGCGTATGCACAAAAATCCTGTGTATGCTTGTTGCTACTCTTACGTCAAGATGTACAAAAACTAAATTTGGTGTAATGCTACACACATTTTCATGGCAGCCTCAGACCATGCGTACACGTTTGTCCTTAGTTTTGTAAATGTCCGGCAACCAGCATCAAAGCAGTACTACCGTTGCTATGTGGCTTCCCTTTCTTTTTTAGATTTGCATCCATGATGTGGGCTTTACCCAATACACCAAAAATAATTGCATATTGTTTATAAATTTAAGGCACTTGATTGTAATCATTCTGTAACAATATAATGGTTCATGGAATGGCTAAACTATTCCAGCAAGCATGGCTGCTTCAGTGTTGTTAGAAGACATCGCAAATGGAAGAACTAGTAAGATTGGTAAACACGCACGCTCTTCTGATTTCTTGTCCCGTGATGACGACTGGCTTCTAAGTCGAATTTGATTTCCAAAAATTGACGCTGTGTGCTGAAGTGGCGCCAGCTTTACAAAGGCAATTTTGATGGAATTGTGTTCTACCTGTTCCTTTAAAAATTCTGTCCACCCTTGGGTTTTTAGCCACAGGAACTTTTCAACATGAACTGGCTGACCGACTGGATATTTTACAAACATCACTGAGTCACGCCATATCAGCTGCATGGCATGGTATTACCTGCTTGCTATCCTGATGGGAAGTCTTTCTTGTCTGACTTAAGTGCATAAAATTATCTCAGCTCTTTCAAACTTGCCTGGGACTTGGAGCAGAGACAGTAGAAGGTGCTAACAATGGATATGGGGTTTCAAGCCCACTGCTGTGTGAAACCCTGTTCTGGGTATAAATCATTTATCAGTAAAGTATTAAAATATCTTGTAGGTGTAGATTTGTCACGTGTAATATGAAAAAATGACGCTTAATTAGCACAATGTATCGGTAAACGTCTTCCTAGAAATGTTAGTTATGCATCAACTCTTTGCAAAGTCAATGGATCACTAAACAGTTTGCTCAAATAACTGATTGTAGTCAAAGTTAGTAGAAGACAGATAGTGATGAGTTCTCTATGACTCCCGATTCCTTCTCATTTTCAGATTTCCCAACTTTTTTTTTACCTCACTTACGCTAGTTTTAGATTCAAGTACAAGTACATTTTCCTGATGTTTCACCATAGACTCAGTTATCTTTAATCCTGTGTGGGTGAAAAAGAAAAAAAATCAACATTTTGTAAAGAGAAAAAAGCCTTAAAAATTCCCACATGGCTCCTTAGCAGCAACCAAAAAACAAAGTTTTAAGGAGCAAACCTCAAATTTGCTTTTCACAGCAGTAACACAAAACACTCTGCAATTCTTCTTCCAGTTCCACTCATAAGGTGACGTCTTGGTCTCCAACAGTCTCCTAAATGAAATGTCATCCTCAGTCAATGGGGAGTGCAGAATGGCTCTGAATCTCCCTCTATATCAGCTTACTGCGCCTACATGTACTTTTAAACGTATCTGCATTGCTTACAGGTTTGTACAGAGATGTAGTACGTAGCACTGCCATTTGACAGATTTAGTGCCCCAAGTTTGAATGCTGGGGACAGTCGTGTGTGTGTCGTCTGCACTTTTAACCCGTGTCTGCCTGGATATTCCTTTCGGTACAACAGCTGTCCTCCCACGTACCCCAAGCCCTGCTGGTTGTTAATAGGCAATTACAAGTATGCATTCAGGGCTGTTTTCTGCCTTGCACCCGGACCACCTCAGCAGCCTTGGACTGGATTAAGAGGGTTGAGGAATGTTATGTTCAAAGCCGGCTCTTCACATCTTTTCAGTTTCCCACATGACAAACCATCAATAAAGGGCCGAAGCAGCACTTCCATGCTTAGGATCACGCCGTCTTTGTATTTCTTTGAAGCACCCCGACATCGAGACACAGAAACATACCTGATTCTCCTTCGCTGAAGACTCCATGAATGCTGCATTCCAAGATTCTGCTAAAGCTTTGCCTTCTTCGCAGCTAATGACTCTGAAGAAAACAGAAAACCAAGAAGAGCATGAAGATGGCAAGTGACTGAGGCCTGACCTCCCTTCAAACACTATATGCACATACACTGAAATGCAGCACAGTGATGACTCTCTCCTCCAACAGTCTTCTCTTTTAACAGGGTCAGTCACCACAGCCTGCTGCTGTGAGGTCAGGCTGGCATGCAGGGTGTGCCAACTGGCCATGTAAAGAATGCGTGCTTTCAATTTTACCAGATCTGTGCATGCAGTCAGATGTCGTTTAAATTCTTTTTTGTATATGCAGACCATACATGATTTACTTTACTTTGATTTACTTTTTTATATACACAAAAAAGCACCACATGCTCATCCACAGGGAATCATAACCACACAGAAGAAAGACTGCGATTCGATGAATTACCAACTTCCCTTAAATGTGATGCAGTCCTTGGCTACATTTAATCTGGAGTAACACTGAGGACATCGCAGTCCCAGAGCACATTTGTGTGTCCAAGCAAGGGGAGCTCAATCCGCATGAACCAACACCAGCTACCAGCTTCATATGGCAAAGTTACTCCGAACTCTTCCTGAAGCATCTGGGTACTCAAATACATGTGTGGTTTGAATCACCCTTGCCCAATGTTCAAGGTGGGTCTATCAGGCAGAATAAGATGAATGTGAGTCTCCCAGGAAATGCACAGCCAAACAAAATTTAACTGCTCATCTCCTTGTCTGCTCCACAGGCTTTAATGAAAATGGTGTGGCAAGAGCAGTATAGATGGACAGCATCCATATAGAAGACTTGTCCATTGGCGTGTTACTGTCTGCACAACATGAGGGATGGGTGGCATTCAGGCTAAATCTCTTTGGATGAACACCATAGCTAGAATACGCAGCTACTCGGGTTTATGCATTCCACTGCAGTGAAAAGGTGTCGGCCCTATTGATCACCCCCAAAAGTCAGTAGGCATCCATTGTGTTTTGTTTTTGACTCACCTTTCCATATGCAGGTCCTTTTTGTTTCCTACCAGCATAATGGGCACCCTACAGATAGAGACAAATAGCCGCTAAGACTCCAGGGTCACATTCATGTGCCACACAGCAAATCAAAGCCAACTTACTGAACTTTCCCCACCATGTCCAGCAGCTTCTCATGGATGACTTTGACAACTTCAAAACTGCAGAGAGATAAAGAAGTAGGATTAGATGAAGATTCTTAGGAGCTTCCAGCGAAACAACACCCTGCCTGTTCTCTTTACTTTATAGGCACTCCTCTGCCTTTGCTATTTTATGCAGTTTGCCAAGTGGACACTCAAACAGCTAAACACGACACAAAATGAAGATGAGGTATACACACTTTGACCTGATGTGGTCCTGGACTTGCACGCTGCATATAAGTTGAGCACTTCTTAATTTAGGGGAGCTGGCACAGTCACTCCCGCTCTTTGCAACCAGGCAGGCCCAGCAGATTGTAATATTGCAACAGTATGCAGCAGAGTACATGGCAGTGAACACAACAAGCTTCAAGCCTTTTTGGATTTCTTAGCTTTGTCACAGGTGTCCCAGGAATTCTCTGTATGAAATTCCAGAAAGATCCTGAAAATACAGTGAGATCCTGCAGCTTGCCCAAGCCAAGGTTCATTACCTTTTGTTAGATGTGACAGAATAGACCAGGATGTAGCCATTGATGTCTATTGAGTATGTCTGAGGAAAAATGGAGTATTCATCCTGCAAAACAAAGCAGAGTTTTGTGCATGCTGAACAGGTTCTGAGGCCATCATGTAAGCCAAGCAATACCCCATGGTACCCTCTGCCCATCTTATGAAGCACCGAGAGAACCAGATGGACATTATGGCCAATTCTCATGGACCACAGCAACGGACCCAGACCTGCAATTTTCTGGGTATATTAAAATGAAAAATTGTAAACTGCATTTCTGTACTTGACATAATCTATGAAGGATCAGCATGCAGATTTGTAGCCACTGGCCACCAGCATGGAATTACTGTGCTCAACTAATCGACTTGCTTTCTATGCAGTGTGCACCCAAACACAAGAAGGAAAGCAAATGCTGTAGGAATCCTAATAGGCCATTATGTTCAGCTGGTACAAAGGAAAAGGAAGCCAACAAAATGAACCTCTTAAGAGAAGCGTCATTTGAGTACTCCGTCATGCGTTTATATTGTAAAGATTTTGAATTGGACAGTTTGCGTGCACAGCTGCGGCAATAATGTCATCAGAAGAAACACTAAATGTGACAATTCCAGGCCCAACAGCTATCGTAGAGCATGCGTTTTGGGACATCAAAATGCACCTTAGTTCAACGACAACTAGAGAACAATTTGATTTTTACCCATATATTATATTATGAGTATATAATACATTGTTATATTGTGTATGTGTATATAGAGTGAGATGAATTCCTTGAATAGGATTATTGCTGCCAAGAAATTTATTCAGTGAATTAATGGTCGGTTTTCAAAACATTTATGGTATACTAAGGAATGAGAGCACTGATCCCGATTTTCTCATTATTATTGTTCTGGTGCTCCTTTGTGATGCCATTATTGGGCTAACATGTGCCCCTCCACCTCTGCAAATATTTTCCACAGTACATGACAAGACAAACCAGTGCAGTGCTGGTTTTCAGAAGACGTAATTGAAAAATTAAGTTCTCACAGTGCCCTCTGTGACGGCAGGATGTAAATGCAGCAGAGTGTAAATGTAGGCTGCAGTATTTCTCTTATGCTTACAAACATCAATCATTACGCAGCCAGTCATTTCAGTCTCACTTGACGTGGTACCTTGTATGATGTTCTGATAAAATATCCTTATGCTACGCCTGCAATACGGATGCAATCATGTAATTGTGTATGCGGTTATTCCATCATGTGGACCTTTCTTTCATCAACAGATTTACCAGAATTAATGTTTGTGTTTTGATAATGATGACAATGGGCATGTCATTAAGACCTCAGCGGGCTTATCCCAACTGACAGCAACAGGAGATTCTAACCCACCTATTCTAATGCCACTTTCTTTCAGATGTGGAAAAAGCAGGACACAAGTGACACAGACCAGAGGATTTACGAAGGGGAAATGTGCATCTGGAGACTGACCAGTATCACAGAAGAAGTCCACTAAGTAGAGAGATTTAAAGAAACAGAGAAAAAAGTAAACAGGCTTACCTGACCAGCCGTATCAACAAGCTGAAGATGGTACTCCTGACCATTTACTGTGATCATTTTCGTAAATGCTGTGAGAGAAAGAGAAGGGGGCAGGTCAATATAATTAGAATCATTCATCACCCTCCACTTTATAAATTTTCATTGGAAAAAAAAAAGTGTTGCCGGATCTGTCCCAGGGTCAACTCCAAGCTTATCTTAACAAATATGTGCCATCAAACAGCCAGAAAGGCCACCAATTCAGATTTCCACTCTTTGAGATCCTGGAAAGTTGACAGCGCCACAAAATACAGTACCCACTGTGTCCATACTGCCTGTGCTCCTTTCTATTAGGACAGTAGAAAAACTTTAACAAGAGACAGTCAGCCCTACAAGCCTAAGAGGTCTATCCACCTAATTCCATCAAAGTAACATCAAGTCAAGTTTTAAGGTCCTTAAAGTTCTACTGTACAGTTTGCCACACTACTTGGTCACTTACTCCATGCGCCTGTAGTTCTCTGCTTGAACTCATTTTAAAATCACAGTTTCAATCCACTGGACTAATCCCCTTCATCACTTTAAATACTTCAATCATGTCACCTCTTAATCTCCTCTTCCTTAAACTGTTAAGGCTCAGCTCTTTTAATCTTTCCTCATAACTCATCCCCTGAAGTCCAGGAATCAGCCTCGTTGCTCTTCTCTGGACTTTTTCTAGTGCTGCTATGTCCTTTTTGTAGTCTGGAGACCAAAACTACACACATAACCTCCTTGGACTTGTACTCTACACATCAGGGCGCTATATAACCTCACATTCTGTTGTCCTTGTTAAAGGGTTCTGAACACTGTCTGGCAGTTGACTGTGTCAAGTCAACTATGACACCTACATTCTTCTCCTAAGGTGGACTTTTGATTGTCAGACCTTACATTGTGTACTCAAACCTCACATTTTTACTTCCTACATGTCACACTTTACATTTACTGACATTAAATTTCATCAGCCACAAATCTGCCCAAGCCAGTCTGCTGTCCAAGATTCTCAATTATCTGCCAATCCACCAATCTTGGTATCATCTGCAAACTCAAATCAGCTGGTTACTTATATCCATATCCAAATCATTTATCGTTGTTAAAAACAGCAGCAGCCCCAGCTCCAACACCTGCTGCACCCCAACATCAACCAGTTCTGATAAGGTACCACACGCCATCAGCCTCTGCTTCCTGAGTCTAAGCCAATTATCTACATGCTCCTCTTTCAAAAGGAGTCCCAATGCCCCTTAAAACTCTACCCTTCTACCCTAATCTATTTGAGCCATGAGTTAAGCTTTCTAATCTCCTCATTGTCACCTGGACTGGCACACGGCACAGGCAGAACTTTGGTGAAGACTACCCTGTCAGTTCTGCTCCTCAGCCTGGTGCCACAATCATCAACTGGGGCCCCAAATCACACCCCCCACTGAAAGATCGCATCTTCGTGTGACATTAGAAGACCATGTGTCTATACACTCCTGCAGGGTTTCTGGGCTTTCCCTTAAAGATAGGGTGAGAAGCTCAGAGCCGCTGCTCCTCCTCATTGAGAGGAGTCACATGAGGTGGCTCGGGCATCTGATCAGGATGCCTCCCTGGTGAGGTGTTCCGGGCACGTCCAACTGGGAGGAGGCCCCGGGGAAGACCCAGGACACGCTGGAGGGACTGTGTCTCCCGGCTGGCCTGGGAATGCCTTGGGATTCTCCCGGAAGAGCTGGAAGAAGTGGCCGGGGAGAGGGAAGTCTGGGCCTCTCTGCTTAAGCTGCTGCCCCCACGACCCGACCTCGGATAAGCGGAAGAGGATGGATGGATGGATGGATGGTGTCTGTACACTGAAGTGTTAACATTATGACCAACTTTCAGTTGAGGAGCTATATTCATATTGTCACCCAGGTGCCTGTGGAGTTCTTAATCTGGACTTGTGTGCACTCCACATGTGAAAACTTCAGTAGAAGGCAACTTTAGAGCAGTTGCCGTTTCCCTCCCTGTCTGTATATTTTAGTTCTCCTTAAGTCTTCCTAATACTCTCCTGCTCTGGCTTGACTGTTCTTTTACTACTAAAATGCTGACAGAATCTCTTTTGGTTTTCTTTTAACTTCTCTGTAATATTTCTCTCTAATTACCTTTTATCTTCCCTAATATCCCTCTTAACGGCTGCTCTCATACACCATGGACTTATTAGTCTTGTAAGCTTTACTTGTCTGTCTTATTCTTTGCAGCTTCTTTTTATCTTCTTATTTACCCACTGTGTGGTTTTTCAGTTTCCTACAAATTCCAAATTTTGGGATGAACTTGTCCCGAATTGTATGTAGAATGTTTTTAAACCTGTTCCAAAGCGCCTTGACTGTTTCTACACTTACAGCGTTCTGTCAGACACACAAATCATCAGCAAGCAGTGTCCTTGGATGTTGCGCCACACAGCACAGCTAAATCGATGCTCACTTCAAAACACCAGGGGCCTCATGCATAACGCCATGCGTAGAATTCACACTCTAACATGACATGCGGACAAAAGCGGAAATGTGCTTATGCACAAAAAAAATCCAGATGCATAAATCTAAGAAAACGCCAACTTTCTTCTGCTACATAAATCCCGGTCGCATAAAAAGAAAAGCACGTGCACACGCCTGCTGTCCCGCCCCATCTCCTCCCAGAATTACGCCTCTTTGAATATGAAAATCAATATAAATAGTCCTTAAGCTCAGCCTTCTGTGAAAAAACAATGGCAAAAGCACGAGGGGAAATAGAAGAATTTCAGCGAATACCAAGTGGAGGCAAAGAAAAACGTACTATTAGTTGGTTGAAACAGTGGGATAAACAACAAAAGGAAGCTGATTGAGTGACACAGCGTGTTGAAGAAACTCGAAAGCTCAAGTTCACAAAGTTGCACAGTGCCCGAAATAAAAAAATAAGTTGTCAGATATCAAAGTTGCCGTGAAAAGGGAGTCGTAGCCCACTGTCTGAGTGTCATATGAAAGCTTATTTGAGCACAGAGAAAAAAAAATAGGGACACTGTGGGGAAAAAGCACAAAATATCAACTTTAATCTCGAAATTCCCACTTTAATCACGTAGTTTATTTTGTCATTAAAGTAGAACATCATAAACTTCATCTTAAGATTGTTTAATTCACTAATTTCTCAAATCCCATCGTAACTAAAGTAGCACATTAAATGCTGTGTTTTGTATTTGATCTTCTATGTGCTCTGTGCGTGTGAATCACTACTTGCTTCTTAAACCGGCTCTCTTCCTCCGACTGGACACAGAATCCATGACATTCGTGATATTACAGCTCTCTGAATAACTAAAATACTGAGATGTATACATGATATCATTTTCATGATGAGAGGAGTTAAAGCACGTTATTAAACATGGGCACACGATGGTGCAGTGATTGTTCACGTCTCACACAAGATGCTGCTTCACCGTGCGTGGCCTTCAATGAAATACTTTATTGTAGCAGTCCTGTCTCTCTCAAATGTACTAACCTCCAATTCCTGTCCTTACTTTTCTTTCTCTAAATACCCAATCGCCACACAATCAGCTCTGTAATGGACGTTAAGCCTTCTGTAAGCTGAGAACGGCAATTCTTCAAAACCTTTAATGAACATTGAAATATCTTCGTAGTACGTGTTTAATTATTTTGTCCATCTATCCTTCCAGTGTCGTGCCAGTCACAGCAAGAATACAGTGTGAGGCAGGAACAATCCGTGAACAGAGTGCCAGATCCTCGCTAGCGCTGCGGCACCGTGTCCTCACATGTTTAATTATTAACAATACAGATTATTTAAATGTTAAAGTTAAAGTTTTATCTGTATAATATAATAAACATATTTTGCTGCATGTCATCTTAAAATGTCATCAAATGTAAATACGCGCTTTATAAAGTGGCTCAGGTTGTGTAATATTATAACTGTAGTGCCAGTTCACAGTGAGGTGATTGGACTTATAAGTCCTAACATTTCTACTTGATGGACTGACTGAGTGTGTTTAGAGTTCTTGGGATGAAACTGTTTGTGAACCGCGAGGTCCGTACAGGAAAGGCTCTGAAGTGTTTGCCGTATGACAGCAGTTCAATATACAGCACGGCTGATTCTGTATTCCAATAATTCTCTTTCCGATCAGCTGCTGTGCAGCTGTGATTCCCACTCAGATATAGCAGTTTTTGGAATTTGCATTTGGAATAGTTTGGCCATTCTGTGGACCATTATATTGTTACAGGTTAATTACAATCAGATGCATTAAACTAATAAACAATATGCGGTTAATTTCAGTGTATTTATAAATCCCGTCAGGCATGTGGATCTAAAAAAGAAAGGGTAACCACACAGGAACTGTAGCACTGCTTTGACGCTGGGTGCCGCCAGTCTGCAAAACCAAGCACAGAACTTGCATACAACAGGGTGGGAGCTACCGTGCAAATGTGTGCAGCTTTACGGCAAGTTTAGGTTTTATACATCGCGATTTGAACGTGGAAACGTTTGTACGTAACATTTTTGTGCGTACGCACCGTTTATACATGAGGCCCCTGGCATCAACTCTCTGAGGTCGAAACTCTTTTAAATAATAAATACATTCAATCTTTTGTTTAAACACTGAAAAAAACAAATGTCACTGAGGTAAGAGCAACGCCATCAGCATTTGTTGGAAGCAGAAGAACATGAACATCTCATACAGCATTTAGCTAGAGCAGAGGAGATTCCCTGCTAATTTACCAGGAGTAGAAAACTAAGCTAAGGCAAGAGAAAAACGTGCTGGACACTCGACTGGGCCAGAAACCAACAGCAGAGTTAGTCATCAAGTTGGTGACAGAAGTCTGAACTCAAGTGCCTCACAGCCAACAAGCACAAGTCCCCAGCTTTGAAGTTACCAGGACCACAAACAGATGACAATGAACTCACCGTTACTCTTTAAGTTCCATCGGTTCACTGCCTGCCGAGGGGACATTTGTATGTCACGTGTCATCCTTGATGAGTCAGCAGACTGCTTCACTTGCTGAAAATGTACAGTTTAACTTAAATATGGGTGGAAAAACTGCAAGCTTTGGAGTAAAACGTTAGGACCCTGATAGCATAACCCAAAAGCTGGATTGACAACATTAAGAGAATTCCGCCATTTCTGACAGGGTCTCAGCTCCAGCAGACCCCCCTGTGCTCACTGCATGGCCAAATGGTTTGGTGCTGATGCCTTGCAGCTATGATTTTAGTGCTTCAAGCCATAGCATTCAGGCGACTAGGAGATTATGAAGACTCCATTTCTGCATACAATTTTGACACCCTTGCGTTTTCTAACCATTTTAGCTCACAGGGAGTGTGGTGTTTGCATAAACAGCTACAGACGTGTGCTCAACTCCTCCAGCGCTTCCGACATGCACTTTCTTTACATTGACTGCTGTTCACATGGTACTTCCAACCAAGTAAGTTGCCTTCAATGCAGAAAACACAGCCTTCCCCCAGGAACAACCAAGCCAAATATCTGCGAATAACCGTCAACTTTTTTTTAACCCTAAATTGATCTCCAAAATGTAGACGGCCTGCTTTGTTAAATCTAACAGCATGTGCTTTAAAGTGGATATATTCAATACATTTCAGGGCTTTTCTTCAACGCTTCCTCTGATGCCACACTGATCTCCACTTTAAGCTACTGGGACAGACACCCTATTCATACCATGGATTCAGAAAATCTTCAGATGCCTTCAGTGTCTGCCATTTTTGCCCATCAACCTACACTCAATAACCCATAATGACAAAGTAAAACACGTTGTCAGAAAAGGCTTGCAAATGTAGTAAAAATCCAAAACTGAAGTCTCTCGTTCCTAGATGTGTCCATACCCTTTGCTGTGGCACTCCAAATTGTGCTCAGGTGCCTCCTGCAGGGTTTATTTCTCCTAAAACTTGACTGGAGTCCAGTACTCTTAACTGACTGGACATCTTTTAGAAAGACACACCTGTGTATAGAAGGTCCACAGTTCTCACTGCCTGTCAGGACAAAAATGATTAATGAAGTCCAAGCAGCTCTCTGTAGATGTGGAGATCATTGTGGAGATAAGAAGATCAGGGCAAGCAGATACAACAGTTTCTAAAGCTTTGCATGTTTCTAGAAGCACAGCAACTGCAATAATTGTAAAATGAAAGAAGGTGGAAATACCAGAACTCTTCCTACAGCTGGCCGTTCGTTTAAACTGAGTAATCGGGCAAGAAGGGCCATGGTCAGGGAGGTGACCAAGAACACAATGGTCACTCTAACAGAGCTTCAGAAGTCGTCTGCTTCTGTCATCTCAGCGGCACTCCATCAATCAGAGTTAAAGGCATAGGACAGCACACTTGGAGTCTGCCAACCTGCATTTAAAGGACTTCAACAGCACAAAGTAAAAGATCTTCTGGCCCAATGAGAAACACATTGAACTCTATGGACAGAACTCCAAGCAATATGTCTGGTGAAGGCGCCGGCCCATCACAAGGGAACATACGGGGGTGCTGGAGAAGCCTGGGCACAGCAGTACTACAAACTGCGAATTGGGTCCCATACCCACCAGGGTGGCAGGAGGCACAAGTTTGGAGTTTATTTTGTGTGGGGTATTAGACTAATGTGGTTTGCTGGGGGTTTCTTTTACGGTTGCACTTACTTTGTTTGCTTTTGTATTTTCGTTATCCACTAAGCATTTTGAATCTCTTAACCAACCTGTGCTTGTCCTGTGGTGGGCTGCCTGGATTGAGTAACCCTGGCTGTTGAGCCTCCTCAGCTGTTATTCAAATTTATAATCACCTTTAAAGATTATTAAGATTATTCATTTTCTTTTCCATGTCTGGTGCCATTTAAATCAAAGTACCTTCATTGAACTTGTTTATCTGAGAAGGACATATCTGGAGAAAGTGAAGTGGAGAGCCCACCGATAAAGTAGGGCTAGTGTAGTCTTGTTTAAATGGCACCGAGGCATTACTTGTCTGTTGGTCAGGTTTATACACAACTTCTCCTTGTCGCCTGCGTATAAGGTGGTGGGGTGGTGAAAGAGGGTTAGCTTCAGGGTGAGGACGCGATTTAGCAGCCCAGTGTGGTCTGCTTTAACACATTTTAGCAGCCTACTAAACACACATCATGCAGTGAGAAGAACGAGTTCATCAGCTTGCTCTGGCCTGGACACCTGACGCCCATGCATCCCCGACAACCCTAATTTTACTCTCGCTTTCTTTACTATCTCTGGGATATTCTGAATTTAATGTCTGTGATGAGGAATCCTATGGTCCACAGCAAATAGCTTGAAGGAACAAAGAAATCTTCTGCACCTATCATAGCCCCAGACAATGACACGTTAGAGAACCTGCCATGAGCAGAGGCTGAGACTGAGCAAGTGGATGAAGAACACAAGGTATGACAGAGCCCAGGAGTGAAGAAGGTCCCTCTGCTACGCCTACGGCTGGTTAGCTGGCCAGTCTGGTGACCACGGGGTTCGCCTTTGTTAATGAAAGCCATTCCTCCCTTCAAGTGGCCCCAGCTCACTTCCTTAGCAGTATGAATGTGGCAGAGTGGACGATGTCTTAGACTTGAAGGACCAGAGGGACACAATAAACAGACCAGGAGCAGAGAAGAGAGCCAAAGTCTACACGCTTAGTGCCGAATGACCAAAGCAAAGTGTAAAGTCGATTCTAAAATGACCACAAGAGAATCTAAACTCAAAACGCACCAACGCACAGCTTGACTTCTAATTCTGAACATCTGGTGACTGTTACAATTAAAAAGGTTGCTGCTCTAGAAAACCAAAGCTATGAAAATTCGAGACTAACTTAATGAAGCACAGCATCGGGCAAAGTGTAAAACTTTAGTGAGGGCCACAAGGAATGGATACAAGCAATCACAATAAATTCACACTAAAATAAATGTCAGATACCATAATGGAAAACCCCAAGAATGAAAGAGTTATCAGCTACCTGGTGAACACTTCGCTAGGGCCTTCATCTGTGCATCTGGAAAGGTTCAGGACCAAGAAAATATAAGACACATGAACAATCGTGTCTATCTCCCCTGCTGATTACGGTTCAGTAGACAGCCACAAACAGCATTTACCAATGGCTCTGCTCGCAGTCTGCTTCATCCGATTACTCGAGAACTCAAGCACGACACACCTGAAGAGGTGAGAACTCCATATAAACGCTGCTTTATATCACCTGAACATGACAGATGAGCAGAGGACAAGTAGATTAAAAAAAACACACAAAATGAGAGGCTAAGCACAAAAACGGAGAGGAATTGGGGGATGCAGAAGGAGATACGTCACAATTGCTGCTCAAATGCCGCAGGTTGTGAGCTTCGCCATCAACATTTACATGGCGTCAAGTCACAGGTGGCCTACGGCTTACTGTCACTCTCACTTTGCACAACGTCATTCTGCTTTCCTTCTCTTTCATTTATATGTCGCTTTTGTATTTGTTCTTTGTATTTCAATTGTTTATTCCTTGTTTAGTATCCTTATAAATCTCTTAATCATAATTTGAAGTTAAATGACTTGAATATTGTGGTATGCTTAGAGCTAATAATCTTAGAATGAAGATAGTCATTTATGGCACTAATGTATCATTTTTAAGTGAGATGAATAATCTTATTTTATTTGTGCCTTCATCAATTAAGAGTGTCAAACCAACTGCTAACTTCTAGTGGTAATTAGTACAGTATGATTAATATTTTTAATGATTTCGGTTATGTCAGGCTTCCTTATCCAATGGGAACATTTCATTGAATGATCCAAATATTGGCAACAGAAGATTACGGAGGAGGACTTGGGGGCTTCTGATGTGCCCTGCTTGATGGTGTGGCAGAGGTTGGTGATTTTGAAGGATTGCTGCTGCAAATTTGGGAAGCAAACGGGCTGAGGAAAGGGAAAAACATCGCAGTCCTCACTAATTTTATTTAATAGCCCGACATTTGCTTTAATGCGTCGGCTACAGGGATCAGCATCTGAGACGTCGCATTCCTTTAAACAACTTCAAAAAAGGCTTTACCAAGGAACAGGAGGTCTAAAATACAGAAGCCCAGCGGCATAAACACATCATTTCTTTTTCCGGTTTCTTTGTGGTGGCGGCCTGCGCCACCACCACCTACTCAAAGCATCATGATGCTTCAACAATGATGGACTGAAAGCCAGAAGTCTACGTGACCATCATCATCAGGTCCTTCCATGAAAATATGATGATTTATGTTAGGTAGATTGCCCAGAGGGGACTGGGCGGTCTCTTGGTCTGGAACCCCTACAGATTTTATTTTTTTCTCCAGCTTTTGGAGTTTTTTTTTGTTTTTTCTGTCCACCCTGGCCATCGGACCTTACTCTTATTCTATGTTAATTAATGTTGACTTATGTTTATTTTTTATTGTGTCTTCTATTTTTCTATTCATTTTGTAAAGCACTTTGAGCTACATTTTTTTGTATGAATATGTGCTATATAAATAAATGTTGATTGATTGATTGATTGATTGATCATTACATTTTGTAATGTTAAAGGAATCTTAATGAACTGAAAGGGACAAAAATGTGGCACCACACTGACCCGTTCAAGGGGAGCTCGAGGCTGAAACGAGATGGCATCTGCCAGATATGCAACTCTATAGCAAGAAGATGGAGAGGTCAGTGTGGGCCAACATGCCGTGTCCCACGGTTGCTTTCCACCGTGTGTGGTGGCGGCTTTGACGAATAATGCCTAAAACAATGAGGCATAATTCAGGCCACCTTTCCTAAAATACCAAAGCCCAATGGAGAATAAAAAGGAGTCCGAGTGACTTGATACTGCAACAATCCCACTTTCCAAGTGAATCCACGGGTGCCAACTGGCACTTTATTTTGCAAGCCTTAACATAGATGACACTCTGCCACTGTCCAATGGACACATCCACATTAAGAAAACAAGCTGCCCGTCTCCCAGCCTGTGGGGGTCTTACTGACTGCCCCGTATTCCTCTTCGCCCTCGTCAGGACGGTGGGCCATAAAGGCAGCCAGCCACACGTGCTGGCACAGAGCTTCTCTACACTATTACTGATATTTTTATATCTGGGTGCTCATGGCCAGGTGGTTGCGGGCGTTTCATTTGTTGCACTCGGCTGGTGCCCTGCCACTCCAAGGTCAGCCGTGAGGAATGGGAGGCAGGGCTGGGGTGGAGCCCAGGGGAGGTACGGGACAGTTGGATGAGGGGGTGACTGAGACAGACGGTGATCTCGTGCCCAGCAGGTGGGGCGGTTTAAGACTGGGTGATCCAGCCATGAGTAACAGACTGAAAACAAGATGGCGGTGCGGATGTCTCCCTTTTACAGGGTGCAGTTACTCAGGATTTTGACGGCTTTTATATTTAAAGATCAGTTGCCCGAGTACCGCAAGGATTTACTTTTTATTGCTATTGGCATTTGTGCTTGCTGCGGGCACCACTGCTGGCGTTACTATAACAATAAAGTTTAAAAAAGCACATACTGTACAAATGTTCATGTATCAGCTAGTATCGTTAACCTAAGATCAAATATATTCAAAGAGTTACTTACTGTATTCTTAATTTAATAGCTTGAACTTTATTTTTGGCTAATTTGACAGCCCTATTCAGATATCAGCCAGAATGCTTTGAGGAGACTTTCTGAAGGATGCTAATAATGCCGTATGCTTCACACAAAAATAAATTATAAGCCTGAAGGGCGTGCGAATGAATTGATAATGAATATGCAAAATCTCTTAGCACTGAGCTTTTAGAACACAATACAAGTGTCAAACAGAAGACAATAAACCCGAAGTCACACCACTTGTGCGTGAAGGGCACAAGGAGAAGGCCGATGAGGTTCTGGCACAAGAGCTACAGAGACGGCAATCACAGAAACGACAGGCAATGCAGAAGGAGGCTAGATGATGAAACTGGATAAATGCAGGAGCTTGCACGGTCGAAATGAATACCAACCAAAAGTTTTCAGGCTACTCCATCCAATTTGGTTTACTTCACTGAGTTCAGGCGCAGAGTGCGGGGACAACTAAACAGATCAGACACAATTGTAACAAGTTTGTGTCAGTTTGGGATGTAAGGAGGCATCCATCGCACTAAGATCTGAAGTTGAGGGCAGCCTGCTGCTCACTGACTTCCAGCTCTGCCACTAGGCTGCAAATGCACTTTCATTTACTGTGTCAGGGATGCCAGGGGCAACGACCCAGCCAGGACGCCTGGAGGGACCGGAAGTGGGCGTGCACCCATCTGGGATCACGTGGGGGCCGCCACCCTGGTTGCTTTGGGGGCCACGGGTAGAGGGCTTGGAAGCCCAACCCTGTAGGGGCCCGTGGTCACCGCCAGGGGGCGCCCCGATGCCTTGGGGACCCTGGACCTCAGCACTTCCGCCACACCAGGAAGTGCTGGGGGGAAGAGAAGCAGGGACACCCGGAGAGCTTCCGGGAGAACAGCCGGCACTTCCGCCACACTGGGGCGTGTCAGCGGGAGATTGCCGGGGAGCACCTGGAGCTCATCCGGGTACGGATAAAAGGGGCCGTCTCTCTTCATTCAGGGCGAGAGTCGGGAGCGGAGAGGACTGAGCTGGAGAAGGCAAGGAGGCGGCCTGAAGAAAGGAAGGCATTGTGTGGCCAGGACTTTGGGGGTTTGTGGTGCACTTATTATTGTAGATATTGTAAATAAACGTGTTCGTGGGGGACATGAACGTGTCTGCCTGTCTGTGTCCGGGTCAACTTCCACAACTGATTTATGTATTGATGGATTGTCCTTGGAGGGAAGCTCGGCTTTATGTTCTCTCACCATGAGTAACTACTGTCAGCTAAGCAGGAATTTAGTGAATCCACACTCTCTCACAAAATGTCTCCAACTAGATAAATCTTCAAAACCTTCAAATGCAAGAAGGTTCTTGGCTGTGGACCTCTTAAACAATTCTACATTGACTCAAACGTCTCACACTTGAGCTTTCTGGACCCCTTACTTCTATTATGTGCAAGTCAGACGCTTTTCTAAAAGACACTTGCAAGGCTTTCCTAATCTTCCTTTAATATCAATGGCTGTTATGATGGCTTGCTTGTCAACAAATGCTATTCAACTGTGAGAACTGCACAGTGGGCTACCGCTGGCTTGGCAGTGGTGAGAAGGCCGGGTTTGAATTTGATAATGGACGCTCAATCGCTCTTTATCAGGCTTACTGTAACATACTCATACAAGACTAACACAAAAGGCTCAAGTGCGTGATGTAAACAGACAGCTGGAATATCAAGGAAACATGTGTGCCTCAAATGTGCCATACACACAAAGGACATGCCTCAGACTGTCCTGTTCTGTGTCCCGAGGATGGGAACACAAGCAAACTGCAGGGCACTGGGCAGCAACGCTGATGTCCCTGCTGCGAGGTTTTCAGATGTACTCTGTAGCCGTGTTGGGTTTTCTTGTTCACTTTGATATCTGCTGTGTAAAATCTGCCCGGTGTACCTGCAGTGCTCTGCCCGTTTCGCTGGTTAGTTCTGCTCTGCTGATTTCACTGTCCTAGTGGCTCAGTGTATCAGATACCACACTACAGCCATGTCTGCTAAGTAAGGAACCTTCTGCTGGGGTCTGCTTTTAAGGACTGCCTGATTGAAAGAAGCAGTGAATTAGAAAGGCCCGCTGCGTCAGATGATGGGGACTTCCTTGGGTTTCAGTGTCTGAAGGCTGCAGGTGGCCAACACAAAAAGTGACCTCATCAGGCCAGTACAGAGCTGGGGTCATACTTACTGTTTTCAATGGTGGGGTCATAGGAGTCAACAAACTGGCCTTCAACAAACTGAATTGTCAGCGAAGACTTCCCTGCAAAAGAGACAGAAATGGCGTAAGCACACGATTCCTGAAAAGCAGCAGCAAAAAGAAAATTGTATGACTCCGCTTTTTCTGCAAAGCGATCACAGCAGCAGCAGACAGCAAGACTGCAAATCTCTAAAGACGCTGGAGCAGCCCCCTGAAATCAGACCCCAGGCAGGCCATCCGACCACACACTGCAGCCGATAACCAAGGAACTGCAGGCATCAGATACTTTGGCTCTACGTGTGAGGTGATTACGTTTGATTAATTCAGCTTTGGGATTTGGTTTTTAAAGCTGTGAAGGGAGACAGTTGCTTTTTACTTGTCTCATGTCACAGTCAGGCAGCTCAGCTACTTTAAATACCGCAAAGGAAAATGGGAATAAAAAATGAAATCAGCATCGACCACTAGATGGCTCCACTACACTCCTCTGTTGGAGCCTCTTACTGTAATAGAAATGAGCGCCCAGCGCCCAGCGCCCAGCGCCCAGAGCTGGCAGTCTGTTGGGAGAAACCGTCGGTGAGGCCTTTGGTATGTTCTCGATTCCATAATGGATGACCCTAAAATATTACGCAATTTTCTAGATTGTTTTTATTGACCTCTATATTGGTATCTACACTAGACACTCCGCCTCAAGGACAAGAAAACGGAGAGTTCATATCTGAAACCTGCTTTAGTGGCAAACACCTGGTTTGCTTTTGCAAATCGACTTGAATAAAACTGTTTGTGTAATGAAGAAGAAGAAAAATAACAAAAAACAACCACTTGAGCTGATGATCAGACACGTGCAGCACTGCAGGTTTGATGCACAAACTTAAGACGGAAGTTGTGTGTCTTGAGGTGCCCCTTACGACCTTGGTGCTGCTCAGGACACACGCAGTGCCACCTGACCCTGACACTGCGAGTTCAAGGATACCTGGGTCTGCTTGCTCGTCTTAATAGATATTTCGGATTATGTTCCACAATGGTACAAGATGGCCTCTGTAGTCCCAGTTTCAAAAACTTCCAGTCAGTGCTGCCTTGAGAACTACGCACCTTTCACTTTACTGTAAATCTGTCACAATGGAGGTGTTGGGACAGCTCAAAGCCACGTCCCTAAGCTCCGAGAGCTCACAGATCAGTGCAGGACATTCTTCACAATTTGCTAACAGTTTTAGCCTTTGCATCCACACTCTGCCAGAACACAGAGGAATCTCTTATGCTAAGGTTACTGGTCCTAATGGTTCAGCCATCTTAATCCGTTCAGTCCTATGCTGGTTACTACATGACACGGGCCGCCCTCTCATCGGTGTATTTAAAAACAGCCAAACATTGCGTCAAAAAACTTCTGTTCTTGTACTCCGCTATTTGTTGCAAGCTTAGTCCAGTGAATATTTTGCTAATATAAGCCCCATCAAGACTATAATAGCTCTCCCTACACATCCCTTTTTCATGGATTTAAAGATGCACACTGAAATTACCATTTGCATTGGAGAACAATTTCTAGTCGAATCCAGACGTCCTCACTAAGCTGTGGTAGAAGCCTTGCTCTTATATAACATAAACTGCGACTCCCTCACCTTTCGTACATCATGTGTACCCATCTCTGTCCTACTTCTGCTCACCATGAATATTCTGGAAGGGTTTCTGTTGTTCCTATCATAGCAAAGTCACATGCAACTACATATAAATCAAGAGTCCTTCATGATATCCTTAGTACTCCTGGTATTCAGTTTTAATGTCTGACTTACCTGACCTTCAAAGTCCTCTTGTTGGTTTGTATTTATACTACTGCTTGTCCCTTTATGTGAAACTTGCTGCCCACTCATATACCACCCATATACGCGGGTGCCCCTCCAGTTTAAACAAAACCCGTCACAGCAGAGCAGGTCTCATCTGTTGACCCATAAAGCTACATCGAGATATGAGCCACGCAACAGACCTTCTGAGCTCTTCGATCTTAGTGGGACTGGCATGTGGCACCAGTAGAACTACAGGGACAAGTATGTGGTCAGTACTGATCCTCAGCTTGACACCTAACCTTTAACATTTGGACCAGAGAAGTGATCATTCAGAAGTGAAATATTCATCTTTCCTGTGCTGAAGATGGATTTGGAAAATCACTTCCGAAAAAACAGTCCACCGCACGCCTGAGCTACGCAACTCCCGCTGAGAACACAGTAGGTCAGGAATGGCCTTCAATGTTGGTTTGTAAATCCCACGGCAGTCGAACAGAGTTTCTAGAAAGGTCCTCTCACGGCTGTAGGCCTGGTATGTTAACCCACAGATTGTGACGACACTACCCATCAGCCCCTCTGCTGCCCTACAAGCCCCGCTTCAAAAGGCAGCTGTGCGGTCAGTCACTCACCAACACAGACTTAACACTAAACAGGTCGTGTCGATATGCCATTGCCCAGGCCGACTGAATTTCACATGCAGACTACGTAAGAGCGACCAAGTCTGAGGTGTCAACACAAACCACGAGGAGTCAGGAAAGAGGAAACACGGATCTGGAATTAAATGAGAAAAAAAAGAGAACAAGCCAAAAAATGAGGCAAAAGATTGCTTTGTATTGACATACTGAAGAAATTGTGGTGCTCAAATAAATTAAATGATGAGGAAATGAAAAAGTTTTAGAAATAAGCATCTCAGTTACAAAACCCCAAAGAAAGAAACTCCTCCTCAATGGCACCCATTTTCACAATTAGAAAGGCAAGTGGAAAAAGAAGCCATGTGAAGGAGAGCGTCACCAAAGCCACATGTGATGGCCTCCCAGCTTCAACGAGCTGCACAGAATCCTGACAAGGCTGACACCGGAAATCACGCCAGTCCTTGGCATGGTGATAGCAAAGGACAGCAATAGGGAGACGTGGAAAGGCCAGGAGCGGGCAAATGCAAAAATATAAAAAGATCACAGAAACGGGCATGGAAGGACAATCGGAGAAGAAGGTGCAGGAGGAAGTGGCAGCCGTTTAGTTCTAAAACTCGTGGAGAAAAGTCCCAGAAAATACGCACAGCAGCAGGGGGCGAGCGCCAGAGTGTCAGCAGAGTACATGCCAAGTGCAACGTAGAAATATGTTTAAATTGGATCTGTGGGCGACATTCAGGACTTCATTAGCCTGGACTCACTTGTCTTCCTTGATTCTGGCTTGTGCCTCGGCTTCACTGCAGATGCTAATGCTATTAAGGGTCCTGAATCCCCCACCTTCCCTCATAACCCCCATTTCCCATCTACTCTGGCACATCCCTAAGGTTGTTGGCCAGCTGAAATCAGGTCCACCTCTGTGCAAGACCATCCCATGGGTCACTTGCAAAGTGATGTCACTCTGACTTCATGTGAGTCGTCTCGTCCCACCCTGAGATCATCAGTGTGGCTGCTTGAGCTTCTGGCCCTCCAGGGGACCTTCTGTTGGATGACAAGCCGTACTGTGAGCAGCTCCCGCTCGGGCTCTGACAACGGGGAACTTCTCGGCTTGTTAAGGCTCCAGTCTGACATTTGTCAACAGCATTCACAAGCCACCTGCCTCACTCCAGAAATCAACTGAAACAAACTAAGTGACAGAGCAGGAGCTAAACGGCCAAACCCCAGACACGTCAGACTTTTACACGGCTTCAAAGCACAAAGTGTTACAGAGAGCCTGGACATATTTAATATCGCAGACTGAGTTTCTAGTCCACCCATCGGGTGTCGGAGTTCGAGGAGAAACAAACTGTTTGGCTTCTGAATCCCAACTTTCTGCTCCTCACCACATATCCGTGGGCTAAGAGGCTGCTTGGCATGATGCCTCATTAACAAGCGTGGAACTGAAAGAAGCCGGAGCAGATATGACGTCTCGATGGGCTTCTGCCTGAATTCTGCTGGGCCTTCTGGGATCCTTCATTTGAGGCCTACCGGATGCTCCTTCTTCAAACGGCGACATAAAGAGAATAAACCCTTTACTTCTCAATTGCCTGAAAGGGCGATCAATGCATGGCATGTCCAAGTCGTGGGTTGTTGTCATGGATGGACACAGATGTTAACACAATTTACTAAAATGTTTGCTCGTCTTTCACAAACCATCCTTGCTAAGTTAGCTGGACACGGCCATAGCAGTTTTCTTAACTCTCACTCAATTCAATTCATTTTATTACTTCACTGAGAGCACTTGGGTCTCCAGTCACAAACTTAACATCATTGGTGCCCCCCACTCCATTGGCCCTTTCATTTTTCACACATTTTTGATCAGTGAACACCACCTTTCAATGAAAAGCCAGAGATTCACACCACTGTCCGGACTCAACAGCCCACAAGTATGGCACTTAGAGAGACTAGAGGTCATCACCCAGATCTGACCGAGGACCCAACACTCCTAGGGCCGGTCCTGCCACCCGACTCTTTCACTCCTGGACACTCTTGTCCAATCGCACACTCGTTCACATATCACATGATCAAACCGAGTCCTACTCAGTCTCTTACATTCTGATTTTTAACTCAGGACAGTCCGCAGTAGTTGTGACCAATGGGGTGTACCGCTTAGCCAGGAGGGAACACTCAAAATTCAAGTTGCCAGTCAGCAATCAACACAAAAACTTGTGGTGGTCCGGAGTAAAACACTCAAAAACAGCCAAGCCTCACCTGCTAGACTGGACCTAGCAATCCAGCTGCTGCCCCCAGTTCCATGGCTATTGCCGAGTGACCTCAAAGCTGCCACACAATCCAGCTTTCCCGGAGGAAGCCGGGGTCCAAAGGGTTGCAGAGCATTGTAGATTCAACATCAAACACCACATTCATGTCTCAAAGCTACAAAACTCTGTGAGAAATGTACAGCTTTGCTTTGATTCCGGACCCTCACAGGACAATCGTTTATCTCTTTGAAGTTCTGCAGGATGGAGGCCCCTTTGCTGAATGTTCAGTTTAACGTTTAGGGCAGCAGCACTTTTATTCTCTGGCTGCTCCAGTTCGGGGTCCTGTGGAGTTGCATGGGAACTGCAGCTATGGTGGGCACACCTATCAGAGACAGCTTTAGGGGCTGACCATTCCCAACTGTCATGGTCTCTGGCGGATCAGGAAGGGTTTCCAGGATATGCTGCAGGGAGCCCAAAATACTCCCAGGTTGCGCTTTAAAACAAAGCCCCCTTAACTCAGCCATGGGGTCTTTGGAGTCTGGAAGACAGTAGTGGCAAGAACACACCTGCCATGAGAAGAAGAAGAAGAACTCCCGCCTCTTTAACCTGGGATCTACTTAAAGTATCACACATGCCCGTCCGAGGGTCATCTTCTGGGCTCATCAGGGAGAAGCCCTACCTTGTTGGGATACAATAGCACTGATAGTATTGCCTCCTTTTTCCCAGCCACAGTTTTAAGAAGATGCCCAATGAGGGTAACAGACTGGTCCAAGGACGATAATACCAAGACACTCCCGAAAGGTGGCGTCTTCTTTGGGAAAGAGCAAACCGTGGGCTGGAGCTCCTACCTAAGCACTGACCCACCCTTCAGAGCTACCTCCGTCTCTGTTTGAGACCCTACAGCCTAATAACTGTTCTTTGTTCTTGTTTGTGTCATCATGCATTTGTTTGATTTGCCCTGCTGGCACCGTTATTAAAAGGGGTGGCCCAGTTGGCACTCCAATATTTCCTCTGGCCTTGTGTGTTCACTCACTTTACCACAAAAGTCATAATGGAATGACAAATCACCTGCCATTAAACGGGGGTCTCAAACACATGGGAGCAAAGTGAAAAAAGAGAACGCCCTGTAGGCATCACATCAAGGATCAAAGAATCAACGGAAAGTTTTAATAAGGCACAAGGTGATCCCACCTGGTTTACCTATGTCAACTGTCGCGTGTCACAGCACACTCACATTTATATGGGTTGTCACCTCCCTGTCGCTCACTGTGACGTGCAAATGACAGACAACACAGATGACGACTGTCCTCCTCCTGTGATGTGGGCTTTTGACCAGGAGGCACAAATGGTTGAGGTTCACAGACAGTGGCTTGGCTTGGAAGACAGAACGCCCAATCCAGTTCCACACGTGTTCCATGGAGGGGAGGTCCTGTGCCTGTGCCGACCGGGGCATTGGCACACAGGACATTGAGATGCACAGGCTGAAGAGAGTTGAATGTTGTCGTTCTAGAAGAACACATCTGCCATTTCATGTAGGAGGGTCCCAGCGTAGGTAGTTTTGGTCAGCGTTCCACCATCATCAGATGTGAGTGAGCAAAGCAGCTGAAGACACGCTAAACAAATGACTCCCAGCGTGGTCCCTTAGTCTCACAGGTTTATCGAGTAGATGATGAACACTGGCACCATCAATGGGGTGATGGGTCAACTGTACCCAAAAACCGAAAGTTGCCCCAATCCTGGAATGATGCAAAAAGAAAGTTGTGAAGGTAAACATTAAGCTGAAAAGACCCCACCACACCCGTCTGAGTCGATATCTTGCTACAGGCTACTAAGGCTACAATCGCACTGCCACTAAAAGCCTGACGTCTGACTTACCGAATATTGGAGTTGAATGGGCCTCTCGTGTGCACAATAAATAAAACAAACCGACAGAGGCAACCTAATAGACCACCAGGTACGCCAATAAGCTGCACCACTAAAATGGATGTCAGTGCGGACTTGATGGCAAAGAAGTAAACAGGAACAGAAAAATCACGGCCGTTACTTTGAGCTCAAATCTCACTGCTGTATCTTACGTACAGAAAGTCACAGACGGGACCCAGAAAGATATGGAGGGGCCTGGTGGAAAACAGCGTCGAGGGGATGTCCGATTACTGACGTCAACACCTCTCTGCACAACTCTTTCTGAACGACATAAACGTCTAGTGCGCCATTTTAATCAGAAGCCTTCAAAACAAAACCAAAAATATGAATGTGACCAAATAAAGCAGTCGCTAGTGGAGCGAGCATTCAAAGCCTGAAGTCGCACTCCTCTTACCGTGCTGATCATTTCATTCTGCTTTTCCACGTCTCCCATGCTTCTCCAGCAGGAATATTAATATTATTATTGCAGTTGTTATTGTGGTGATTCTCATGAAAAATGAAGGTCTACAAATAGAAGTTGTTTCAAGCAAAGAATTTCCAGTCATTATTCCAATTTTCAAAATCAACCTTTAAATTGGGAAAAAAACAAACCAAATCCCAACGATAAAACCCCAAGTAACCCCCACAGCCTTTCAGCAGAGCCTGGGTTGCGAATCGCAGAGCAGGCTCACCTCGGACGCCAGAGTCTCGGATTTTAACACGCGCTTCACTTAAACAAAGGACCCCGGCGTTCCTCTGTGGCCAATGAGAAATCTCTAAACTTGAACCACTAACTGCGGCCAAACTGAATTTCTATAAATGTGATCACCTATGACCCCCCTAGTAGTCACGCCAAGGCAGGACCTTATCAGACTCGTACACGACCTTCAGGCACTGCCAGGTGGAAACTGCCTTCATCCTTCAGGGCTCAAGCCATCTTACCGATAACCACAGCTCTGCTTCGAGAGGATCACTGCACGGGGTCCAAATGGCCACTTCTGGTGCAGCAAGTGGCTCTGATGTTCCCCCAAATGTCTGACTGTCCAGAACCGCATTTCTAGCTTTGGCTACCCAATGCCACCAAAACTGATGCACTGTGGACACCTCTCGTCCAATTCATGGCACAACTGGACAGAAGGACCACCCCGTTTTGGGAAGGCCCTCGACATAATCCAAATGAAACTCGTAACACATCTTCCACCAGGCATGAAGAACACCACACTGGCTACTGAGGAGCAGCACATGGAGAACCACCTAATAATGGGAGTGGTGTGACCTTCAGTATACTTGGAAAGCTAACCTTGGGATTTTGATGACACGATTGTTGCCTGCCTGCCTGCCTGCCTGCTGCACTGACCATACTGGGGTCCTTCTTGTTCTGTTTTTGCACACACACAGATCCCTACAAGGTATTTTGAATACGAAATGCTCCAATTTGATCTTGTGTATCGTCTGACAGCCTGATGCTTTGGTCATGCGCCGTACCCGAGGATCCCTCATCTTACAAACTGAAAATAAATGGTGGCAGATTTACCAAAAGGTTTTTTTCTAAATAGCATATCTTTGCTAAAAAGGAGCTGGCCAGTATTTAACACACTGCACGGAATAATGCGAACGTCTCACGGCTCCCTGGCCATCGCCACCACTACAACTGCCATTACTTCAGGTGATCCATTCTCCCTTCCAAAGACGTGTGCCCACACAGCGGCATCGAGCACACAAGACGGACCTGCCAGTCGCCTCACGCTTAGACACACCGACTGCAGCGTCACGTCACTCCCACTTATTTATTAACACACAAAGCCAGCAAAGTAAACGAATGCAACTGGCACAAAGGCCAAGAGAAGAACTTTCACGCAAATATGAATCCCTCTTAAATTAAGATCTGAGAACTTACAACGACGACAACAGAGGAGAGAAACCCACAATTTCAGTTAACAGCAGGCGGTTCATGGCGGCTCGTAGCTGACTGACCAAGTAAGAGTTTTGAGGACTTCAGACGGCTGGCCGCCCAACAAAGAGGAAGGCTGCAGCTTTGGAATCTTTAGGTAGCAATGAGACGGTAAGCCTCTGCTACGAGATTACAGCAATTCTGCGACGTGCCCTGACAACATCCCACCACACTTCAGACAAATGGTCCCCAGTATCACATTTGATTTGAGTACAGCCATGTGATCACCCACTAACAATGAAGCTGAGGGAAGGCATCATCATCATCATCCTCATCACTGGTTTACCAAGGTTAGCCACTGGACACCTTATAATCCCAGCAGCCTCACTCAGGAAGATCTTGCTAAGGTCCAAGAGAAAGTGAACAAAGCCTCCGAGCTCTCCGGCGAGCCAATCACAACCTCACCTGGGCTGCTGGTGGCCCAGTCACCATCCACACCTTGAACACTTCACATGTCACTTTTGCTTCGCTGCGTTTGGTTTGATGATCGACACACCACCATTCTAGAAAACAATGCCAAATGAAAACAGTCATGGCTGACTGGACGCTAAGTCTTCGCTCTATAAGGTGGCTGGCAGCGTCAATCAAAATGGCCTTCTCACATTTCTCCACTGAGATGATTTACAAATGCCTACTTATAGACAAAATACAAGCCTCACTCAGGGTCACACAATGAAGAACCAGAAAGACAAACTGGTTAAGAGTCGAAGAACAACTGATCAGCCTCACTGTGTCTATATTGTGTCTTTTATACTCAAGCACTGGACAAGTGCAACCAGATGAAACAATCTGTCAGGTGGCACTTAAAGCGAGGCACCTTTGCCAAGGAAGAATATTGTGGGCCACCTTGTTGGACAGATGCCATAAAGCACTGACATACAGCATGGCAGAAGATGACACTGGGGTGCCAGCTGAGCAGCATAGGTCTAGATTTTGGGGATCAGGATGGAAGGTGCTGGCACTCTGGCTAGGACAGATGACTTGGAGTACCCAGAACATGCAGGGCCGCTGCCAGACGAGGCTACGAGGTGTTCAGGACCAGGAGGAGTTTCCCACATCTAAGATGCTTCACACACACCATGCATTCATTGCCTAGATAGATAGATAGATAGATAGATAGATAGATAGATAGATAGATAGATAGATAGATAGATAGATAGATAGATACCGGCTTCCTGCGCACACTGCCTGCTTTCTTATTCATCAATGTTACTCAACCAGCGTGACTGAAGGCTGGCACAGGGGGCTGGAGCCGGTGGGCACATGGCCATCACTCAAAGCTGTGGCTGATGCCGGCCTTTCGTTTACTCAGCGGGGCAAGAATGTCAGCTCCAAGTCTGCGCCCCGTGGCAAAGGTCAAGAGTGGTGCACCGGGCAAGGCAGAGAGGCAACGGGCCGGCCACTGCTGATGCCATCATGCCATGTTCCATGCTGCCACAAAGGCCTGGCATCCAAACGCCGGCTTGGCTCTGAAGGGGAGACGCCGGGACCAGCGGGCTAGACAGGAAGGCTGCCGTTACCGTGGAAACGCACGCCGGCCAAGCCCACTTACCCACGGAGCGGTAACCCAAAATTGCGATCTTGCGGGATTTCGGCTGCGGCATCTTTTCAGCGGCGACACGGCATCCAGTCGACACGCCGACAGAAGAACACCATGCAGGCGGCAAAGCTGCTCCACGGCTGCGATCGGGGTCCTGAGGCCGGGAGCGGAGCGTCCCTAGTACCGGCAGGCGGGCGATAGGCGACAACGAAAGGCGACTCCGAGGATCCCACGAATTCCCCACAATTTCATGTGAGATGAAGAAGAAAACGCGAGCATCTGGAAGCTCCTGCGTCACTCCCCTCCACACTTCAGTTAATTATTCAGAAAGTCGAGCCGCCCATTGGCTCCGCTCGGCTGAGGAGGCAGGTCGACCTTTTTTCTACGCTGCCCTATTACTGGATAGCTCTGGACGCCAATCACGGCTTGAATAACAGTTATTGGCCCATTGCAGCCGCCAGTCAGAGGAGAAGGCGGGCTGGCGTCAGTGAGTCGTCAGAATGAGCGCAGTAAATTAACTTGTAAAAGAAACAAAAATCATCGCCCTGGGGGCGGCTAAGGAGGGCAGGTGGGCGCTCGGGAGCGGGGCATCGAACGCCGTCTGATGACCTTTTGGGTCGCGCAGCATTCGCGCTTAGGGGCTTCTCCGCAAACAGTGCTCTGGAAAACATGGGCCGGACAGAGCGGCGCGCCTGCCGCCTTTCGTTCCTGCTTTTTCGGCTCTTTGCGCACGCGGGACGCCCGCCGACTCTCCGTGCGACTCCAATGGGCTGGAGAAGGGTCTGCCTGCAGTCCGCGATGCCTATGACGTTAGACACGAAACGCCCTTTGATGTCAGTGTCGATACGCCAGTCATTGTTTTTGTCAGCGTTCCAAGGAATGGTGGACTTTAGGAAATCTTACTTTCATAAATCCAAAATAAATAAATACATTTTTTCATCATTTTTTTCATAAATCTTTATGAAAGCTTACAGGTAGGGTACGAATTATACCAGAGTGTATTAAAGATGTGAGTTGAATGGACTTTCAGTTAGCCGTGCGATACTAAGCGCTCTTGGAAAGAAAAACAGGCAGGTCCGTTTGTGTAGCGTATTGTTACCGGGCTGTTCGGAGTAGTAAATCGACAGATTCAGCTGTCGATTATTTTTTATAAGAACTATTATTATATGTAGTTGTCCGGTGTGGAGTATAATTGACCATAGCTAAGTGTAACGGATCGTAATCAAACAGCTGTAACCGCGATTAAGTACTTACATTTTCCCTGCCCGGTATTTGTCCCGTATATCACGTATGCTAGTTAATCAGCAGCAAAACCTAACAGTAACCTGGTACTTTAGATACCGAAATATATTTCAGAAAGACAGTGAAGAGAGGTTGAGTCAATATCAAGGGATCTCCCACTGAAAAGTGGAAAAAGAACACAAACACAGTTCATTGTGGATATGCTATTTTATCTGGTATAGTAAAGTTATTAGTCAAAGGTTTGAATACACTTGGGTCACTTTAGATCTTTTTTCATAGTTCTGTATTTATATTTACAGTACATAACGGAAGATTTTAACAAGCAGCTACAAACAAAGGTCAAGTGTTAAAGCAATATTCAATGACTTCCTGTTCAACAAAGTTCAAGTTAGAATCTAGACAATATAGGGGAAAAGAACAGCCAGTTATTTATTATTATTATTATTATTATTTTGTAAAATTCTTTCAATGAGAGTACAGTTTGTTTAGACTCCTAAAACAATATTCAACGTCTCATGCTGACCTCTCCTGCATCCTTCACAAATACTGCTTTAGGTCTTTGTTTTGTTTTAATTTCAATAAAGTGAGGCGTTTGTTCTCGTGTCAGTTTTAAGATCTTTATATCTACTTCATACTCACCAGAGACACTTCAGTACATTCAAGTCTACAGAGGAGCCTCCAGTTGTGTTTGGTGCTCAGGGGTTTGCTGGTCAGATTCTGCAGGCCACAGAAGGACACTGGTGGGCCGTGGAGGTGCAGGATGTGACGCTCACGTGACACTTTTAACACGATTAGTAGACGGTGTACCGTTCCACCTTTTGAAGAGCTTGCTTTGATTAATTTTAGATTCATGACTTCATGACTGTTTATTAACACCATTTTCTCTTTTAAAAGATTTAGTAGGATATGACAAAGATCACAGTACAAATACTTTCATTTTTAGGAACGTCAACGTGGAGTTACATGACCTACAAATGACTGGCAACATATAAATTCATAAATGTTTAAAAGCATCATTGGCTGTGTCTTTTATTATAATGTATGTTCTGATTAAAAGAAACAGCAGGCTACTTTTTATTCATAGAATTTATTGCAGTTTCCCGATTTACATTTCTTAGGCGTCTTCTCTTACTTTGGGATGCCAGCATTAAAGGTGTGTAACTTTTCAAGTTTTTTTTAAGGGACGACCAGTTCTGAGAATTGAATTTGTCAGCCTACAGTATTTCTGATTTTGTTTTCTTCAGTTTCCACACGAGATGAAGGCCATTCTGTGCGCCGCAGGTAGTGAGTCCGTTGAAATGTGTCCGTTGAAATGTTCTCCGACTCGCCTCTGATTTTATAAATCTGAACTTCACAAACAGTCCTTGACTAGCAGGTCACACAGCAGGTCTCCAGCGACTTCATCAGCCCTGCGTCATGCCAATGGCATTATGGGGGCAGAGAATGGTGGTCTTCAACATGGGGGGGGGTTTGTGTGCGTGAACTGATTCATTAAATGGCAATTATTTCTGCTTCCAGTCATTCCAGACAAGATGGGGAAGAGCAAAGACATTTCTCTCTCCGCTGCCTTTCTCTCCTTTTGTCACTCGTTTCTCAAGGGCTTGATATTCTGTGTCCTTACCAAGATGTCATCACGTAAAAGATATTTTGTAAAAGTATAAAGTGCTATGAGACTATTGAACTGGAATACAGCAGAAGGTCAAGTGTTGTCACCTACAAATACCCAAATCTATTTTTGAAAATGTTGACTGCCAGTACAATATAATAATATCAAATTGACTTTACTGTCCTTAACATGTTGGCAATGAATGGCTTCATAGGCTGCTTTGTGGAGTGTCACTTTATGACAGTTTTCAGGTTCATCTGTGGCATCAGGTAGCATGAAGTGAATGTGCAGGTCCGCATATTTAGGGTCACGTGAAGTTGATAGGAAGTTGTAACGTATTCAGATTATTGAAATGCTACATAAGCGATTTGCAGCAATGCATAATATTTAATAATCTGTACTGCTGTGCCTTGTGGCCTTGAAAGTGCGCTTGACACGCAGGATTCTTACGACTCAAATCTCTTAGAGGTGACGATTCTCTTTTCCTTCTCCAAATCATTCAGTCAGCAGTCCGTCTCGAGAGGCGCGATCGTGTGATTCAGGTGAGCACTTTAAATTCTGTGGAACTCTTTACTTGTAGCATTTCTCTTGCAATACGTTCGGGTGAGTGTTTTAGTAGTTTTTAAAGTATTCTTAACAATGAAATGGCCTCTGATTTGAGTGATGAATTTGGCCTTCACAAGAGCCAACGCTGTGCTGGTAATCGGACTCTCTCTGTCTGTCTCTCTGTCTGTCTCTCTGTCTACAATTCCTGTAGCCATTGTACACATTATTGTCTTACAGCAGTGCACTTACTGTGTTAGGAGATACAAATGGACGCTTCTCTCACTTGACAGCACTCGGTCCTTTTGAATTACTCGTGCCCTGTCTGAATGGTTTCCAACTGGACACGACGCTCCCCTGGTTGGACACTGGAGTTTCTTTTCTCTTTTTTACTCTTCCTCGTGAATACACAGGGAGTGCAGCAGAGGCACAAAGCCAGAGAAATCAATGGAGCTCAGCATTCCTAGGACAAGCTGGGGGTTTACTTCATAAGCCAATGTGATGTTCTTGGAGTTCATGTGCTGATATTCCTAATACAGTTCTTCACACTCTGCATTGTTGTCTTTTTCACCAAAAAGTCTTCACTGATCAGAAACCTCCTGACTGCTTGTGACCGACTTGTTGGGACAGAACTCAGGTCAGAAATTCTGGATATGGACGAGGATGAAGTAACAGACACGAGTGGAAAATCAGACGAAGGGGAGACGCTGACGATGCTGAAGAAGTCGTGTAAAAACCAAAAGTTCCCATCACTTGCTGCTCTTCTGCCAGTTAGGTTGGCACTTTTTAGTGTTTTCATGTTGTCAACCTTCACAAGGTCCACTGTAAAGACCGGTGCGGATGGACTGGCTCTCTGACCGGGCTCAGGACTACTCAAAAGACCCGTCCAGTGGATGGAGGACACGGGTGGATGTCCTGACTGGCATTGTGTGCTTTACTTCTTTAAAATATATTCACATTTAACCTGAAACTGGTAGTGTGGTTGTGTCCAGGGTTTGGGTGCTAAAACGCCCCCCACAGCTTACACTCCCCTATGTGGTGGTTATAACAGTCACCTTTGCGTTGTTTTGATGCATCACTTTAACTTTCAGGACTGAGACTGTTGGCTCGCAAGTTCAAGATGGCAGTCGAATTAAAAGCAAAAATTAGTTGGGACAAAAATCTGCAGCCCTGGGACTGAAGATGAGAGCCACTGTATGAAGCAATGCCATGTCACAAATCAGGGTTAGGCGTAGGGTTAGGGTTGGGGTCACCTACTGTATACACTATAGGGGTGTGTGTGTGTGTGTGTGGCTCATGACTGACATCTCTTGTAAAGTTTCATCTCTTTATTCCTCCTTTTCTTGTCCAGAACAGTCTGTGTGGCGTATGTGAGAACTCATTTTATTGCTAACTTCACTCACTCAGACTTCTTACTAACTTTGAACTCCGTGCTGAACTTTGCTCCCCTTCACCATCTCCATGATGCCTACTGGTACAGCAGTCAAGTCTTACACTCCACACCATCTTGGCACGTCTGGACATTGTAAAAGCTGCTCTTACAGACGAATCTTTATAGACAATAGCTTAGCATTCAACACTGCGGTGCCAACAGAACTAGAGTTTGGACTTCACAGCGAACAGACCTCAGCTTTACAGATTGCCAGCATTATATCCTCTACGCTCACCCTCTACCCTGGCACACTATGGGGGAGTGGGACTGTGCGTCCGGACACCACGCCAGCTCCATCATTAATGCCACTGACATCACCGTCATGGGCCTGGCCACCACCAATGATGAGATGGCTTGCAGACGAGAGGTCTACCTGCAGACTCGGCGGTCCGAGGACAATCTGACCTTTCATGCCCAAACTTCAGAGGGTGGATTGCGCTGTGGTTTGTTTTTATGGGGTGCTGTGGAAATGGGGAGCTTGTTTAAATTTAAGCCAGTAACAATCACTGATGAGGGGGCAGCACATTCTGATTATTGCCAGGTTCACCAATGCCCTCTTGAGATGTCTCACAGGTGCTGTCTGGAGTCCATCTTCACATCCTGGTAGGGCACACACGCTTGGGTCACTGCAGAGGGTGGTGAAAGCTACAAAATATTACTGGTGCCCGCTGCCTTCCGTCCAGGGTATCTAAAAGACGATCTGCTAAGAATATTCCAGACTCGGCCATCCTGCCTTCTGGCCCACAAGATGGCTTCAGAGAAAGTGTTTAGTTACCGACGAGCCTATCGTAATACCAAACATTGTGAGAAAAAGACGGTATAAATATGTGAAATATACCTGAATATCGTGACAGATTAGGGGCTTTCTCGCTCCCTTGTACCCTCAGACCACTCGTCAGGCAGCAGATAAAAGTCCAAATAATTATTTATTGTAATAATAACGTGCACAAAGCACGCTCCTCTCCACAATCCTCCAAACGCTTAGCCACCCTGCCTCCCAACTCAGCTCAACGCTCTGGTGTTTCGCTGTCCTGTTTGTATTCCTTGACCCGGAAGCGGACCTGGAGCACTTCCGGGTCAGATACAAATCCTTCTTTTTCTTCCTCGTTCCCTTTGTCCACGTGACTGTGACGTACTTCCTGGGCGGAAGGCAATTAGTCTCTGGGCCCCCCTGCAGCGACTCCTGGCGGCCCCCATGGCATCCAGCAGGGCTGTGCATTAAAAGTCCACTGTCCGTAATTCCCTGCTGGCATTCGGGGCACCTCTGTGCTGCAAGGAGGGCACCATCTGGCGGCCACATGCCACAATATACTGTAACTCTGTACTTCCATTGTATATTCTTTGTGTTTCTTTATATTCTCTGTGTTCTGGAGAGACCTGTAAGTGAGTAACAGTAGAAGACAATAAATACTGCGTGTTTAATGAGGAGATCACCTCGGGATGATTCCCTGCTGAGTGCCCACTATTTACTGCATTACTATCATTATATTATTATTACTGTAGTAGTGTTGATAGTATTGGATATTTATCAATAATAAAAAAAGACGACGACTCAAAGACGCCCATCTAAGTTGGGTCTTTGCGATCCACTTAAATGTTGCACACCAAAGGGTTAAGAACAATCACGATGGTCTCAAACGTTATTCAAAAATGTCACATTTCTTGGCTGTCACAAAGCGTTCAGCTGATGACATCCAGCGTTTCACACAAACGTCAAATCAATAAATAAATGGCTGACGCTTTCCTAAAATGTCAGTTTTAAAACCAATGTTACACGTAGCGCTGTTTATGCAAACCTTTGAAAAATTGATTAAGCTTCCTATTGTTTCACATGATTAGAATTTGCCAGGGAGAATATGAAATGCATTTCTAGCTTGAAAACCTCTAGCTATGAGTTTCATGAGGCATATTCTGTGTGAAACCCTGACTGGTAATAAGATTTGTTACTTTTATTATCATTTATTTATCGGTTCAGGAGAAAACGAAACGAACAAACGTTTAAAAAGTAAAAAAAAAACCCAAACTACTTTATATCAGCAAAGTGCTTAGAACGGCAGGTGAGCTGGAAGTCATTTATGTTTGTCCAAAGAGAAACTGCTGTCCTTTGTACAAGTGCTGCGTACCGCGCAACGAGCGCTCTCGCAGTGGGCATGATGCCAGGGAGGGCATGATGCCAGGGAGGGCGTCACGATAATCGCGTCATTACATGGCGTGCGCTGCGCTGTCAAGGGCGTCCCCTGCCTAACGTCCGAGGTATCGCACTCTGCTGACGGGCGGTGGTACAAACGTTACGTGGACGTCAAGTCAGACGCTCGTTTCTCGCACATTTGGCCGAGTTGATTCTGATCGAGTCTCATAACTGCAGTCGTCTTTTTTTGTTACTTGTTCCGATTTCTGTTATTTCTTATAAAATGTTGCCCTTTATTTTGAACAGACGCCAAGAAGCACCTGGTACGTCGGTGTGGCCCTCCTTTAATCTGATGGCTGGTTAGGTTTAGTTCTCGCTAAACGCTTCTCAGTGAGAAGGGAGCCTTTTAAATTCGGTGGCTATTGCTGGTGACATCGGTTCTGTCACAATCGTCTCGGATTTGGACAAACATTCCATTTTCTTGTCTTGTCCAGCTGAGAAATGTCACAAGGCTTCTCGTAAAGCCACCCGTGAATGTGGCCCGTTTTGGGAGCCTCTTGAAGACGATGAGCTGACAAATGTCCTCAAGGTGCCTCATCCAAGAAAGTAAAAGTGCTTTGGAGGTTACAAACCAAACGCTCCCTGATGCCATCCTTTAAAACTGACACCACTCTGGCTTATCCTGTTCGGATCTTACAACAGGTGCAGATGCCCATTTCATGCGGGACGTGTCCCTGCCACCAATCACCGAGCCCACCCGGCGCGGGCACCTCCAGAGCGCAATGGGCGCCCCTGAGCGATGGCCACGCACTCCTCCTGGGGGCTCCACTCCCATCCTTTCTCGGCCTCAGTCTCAGATGGACGCCAGCGTACCCAGGAGTAGGCGGGTTGGGGTGTTTAGGACAGCAGTACCACCACCAGGTAAGCCAAAGCCCAAATAAAAGGACTTGGGAAGGCATCTTGAGAAGAAAAAAAAAAGCAAAACTGCCTTTCGGGACTCCACTGGTGCCAGGATGGTCAAGAAGGTGGTGAGGTGTGCTGGGGCCAGGAAGAAGCCAATGCCCTCATTTCATGTTTGAACCTCTCAGAAGTCAGCAGCCTCCCCCCAGGACCATTAGGGACCCGATTAGGAAATCGTGGACAGTCCGAGGACTGCTGATGAAAGTCGGTGGCCGCAGACCGCGTGTGAAACCAGGAATGACTGGACGTCAGCAGATGCTGTCAAGTTCTGTGAGAAGAGGAGCACACGTACGACAGCCAAGTCCAGCTACGCTCTCTAAAATGACACCCAGGCCACTGTTGGTCACTCATTCTACACGCCTGTGGTTCTGTCTGAAGAGAGCTGCAGAACGTTAGCCCATCCCAAGTGCCCACCTGCGCCCCGCTGCTCTTCTTGTTGAAGTCAGGATTCTCCTCAGGCTTGCGGACGCTCCTATCGGGTAACCTCTTGATCTCCATTTGCGTTCAGCTGCTTCAGTCTCTCCTCATCGCTCGTTTTCTAGCACTTCTTTGTCCACATCTGCCCCAGTAGTTCAGGTGAGGCTTCACCAGTGTGTGATGGGCACCTCCGGGCCCTGCCTCACCTGGCATTCTGTCGTTTGCCAGGTTCAAACCTCACCCTGTGTGTTTACATCTAACATTTTTACGTGGAATTCTTCACATGTATTAATTCCTGCCATGCCCGTATTGTGCCCAGGTCCAGGTTAGCTGCCATTCCCCGTGGAGAGGGCCAGTAAGCTTACTGGAGCTCCATTAGAAATCGAGAAGATCGGCAGGCCAAGGTGGGTTTAGCGATGAAAGCAGACGACCAGAGCGTGCGGAGGAGATTATTGACCTGGACCTTCAGAAAGCTTCTGCTGAGGTCCCATCAAACCAGAAGAAGGCAGACGGCTGCAAAATGTGCTTAAAATGTGCAAAGCAAAAACAAAAAAAAAAAACTGGTGACCACGGTGTCCCGCAGGGTCTCAGCACTGGGACCCCTGCTCCTTTAAATCACATCAGTAGTCACAGCAGAAATGTAACTGGCCGGCCAGTTCAGTCTGCTGCTGGGGTGGACTGGTCCAAAGGCCTCGGGCTCATCGAGAGGCCTAACATGTGCCAACGCAGCTTTCTGTGCCAAAGTCAGACTTCATAACACGCGCATATCTACGGCAGCTCGGACGCGTGTGTGCCCAGCGTATCAGAGAAACGCCGACTGGCCCGTGTAACACTTCAGATCACCGAGCCGTTACTAGAATTTGACACCTCAAAAGTGACAAGTGTGACGCGTAGACTCGACTGCCGTTCTCTTTTAATGCTGTGTGTTTGCACCGAGGGTCTTTGTTGGTTCTTTGCCAGTTTTGAGCAACTCCACGTTGTCACTTCTCAGGTCACTGGCCGACATGTTAGGAATGTCTGTGCCACACTTCACTCTGTCATGCCAGTTGTGCTGAAAGCTATTCACCGATGGGCAGGGCGCTACATGCTGATTTCGGATGGCGTGAAACACAACGTCTAGTTACCAGCGTAAAAAGGCCATTTGCAGCCGTGCCCGGTCCTCGTCAAGTAATCCGAGACATTGGCTGCAGCCATACTGCATTAGGGTTAGGGTTTCGGCCACCAAGCGAGAATGACGGTGTGAGCAGTGACAGTCCATCCATGCACAAGTCGCCTATGATGCCAAAATGCGACTGACGGGCATCATGGCTCAGTGGCCTGTTTTAGCTTGCGATTCATTTTGACACATGGTAGCATGGGCAGACGTGACGGCCTGTTGGCGAGGTCACTGGGTGCCACTCACAGTAACAGCAGTCACGCCATTTAATGGGCCACCTGCTTATGTCCGTTCCGGACCTCCAGAGTGCAGAGAAGAGGCGCTATACGATGCCACATGTGACCCTGCCCGCTGGCACACGGCCGGGGTCTTGATGCATCAGGAGGGAGGCTGCTCTGCCAGCCAATGTGATTCAACAGCGTATACCTAGGAGGTTCACATAGGCCTGTTGGTTGCAAGGTGGCACAAGTGCAAGATGACTGAGATTTGTAAAAAAGTGTGCCTCGGCTACTTTGATAAATCGCATTTTTTAATTTGGCATTCACGTATTTTCACATTCGAAGAGTTTCATAAACAAGAGCCTTGGGTGGAATTCAGACTGAAGCAGAGATGTCTGGCAGAAGGAATCGAACCGGGAAACCCGCAGAATCACACGTAGGGGCATGCGAGGGGACGTCCCGCACGCCGTTCATTACGCAGATTCCTGGCATGGTGGCCAAGTGGACTGTGAGCTCAGAGCGGGTACAGGGGGTGTTAGTCAGACCGCCGTCGCCCACCGCTGAAGATGCTCATCGATTCTTTTGGGCGCATTGTCTTCTTCTGCCCCGTCACAAACCTCCCCCTAGAAGGTGACATTTTGATGGCTCCCCACCATCGACCTCAGATGTTTGTGCTTCAGTCCTCCAGGCCGGCGAGTTGTCATGAATTCATTGTGGTGAACGTCATTTTGGTAAGCACGGGGTTCAGTCGCCATGCTGCCATCCCCGATCAGACTGTGGGGCACCAGACGCTCATCAACATACGACTGTGGGGCACTCGCCAACTACTGGACTCCACATTTGCAGACTTCGCTTGTTCTTTAAAAAACGACAACTCCGAAGACGCACCCGTAAGTCGACACAGCGGACTGTGAAGCGGGCCGAGGGCACAAACGCCCATCCACCGATGCCCACTCACCGGAGAACAAGCTGGACGGCAGCAGAGGAAGGATGAAGCCAACCCAAAGATGGAAGTCTGCGTCCCATGGTCAGCAATAACTCGTGCGACACAATGGGCTTAATGCCACTGCGTGCCCGATGACTAAACGCAGACCAACTTCTCGTCACTGCCCAGTGTTAAACCATTCAATTTGCACTCAAATGTGATGGGCTGAGAAAGGCGTCACAGCCCAGTTAGTCTGCTTCTGTCGGAGACGTCAAGCGGAGACGTCAAGTGGCATCCAGCGGAAGGCCCAGCGTCCGACTTTTTAACGAACATCAGATTTGTCTCTCATGCCACAAGAAATAAGTTGGTCTTCATACACAAAGAGTGCACGGGGATCGTGTGGCAGACGTGACGTTTGTTTTAGGGAAATGTCGTCATCTTCACAAAAGGAAAACGTATGACGAGAAAGTTCTGGAACCGTTCCACAATGCTAGCGCCACGGAACACGAAGGAGGGGGTCCTGCTTAGTGGGCACTTTCACACTTCAAGAGTTCCCATCAGGATGCTGTCTGCCACATGTCCCTGTTACCTGCGCCCATCGATTGAATGTCACTGCATGGCACCGCTTCAGCTATTCAAACTCCCACCGAAGGGCCAGACGATGCCGTGTGATTTTTTTGAAGCCATTCCAGACCACACGGACCCCCCACTCTGATTCATTTCTAGTGCATCACCTCAACAGTGGCAGCGCCAGGGACTTGGTTCAAGCTGAAGCACCGTTTCAGAGGATGCCAGTTTTCCTTCCACAAAGCGCACATGCAGTTTAGGCTGCCAGCCCCTCTGCAAGCGCTTTAGGTCCGCGTTGTGCACCCTTCATGGCCTCAAGACCCAGTTGTGCCAATCAAGGTCCACTGGTGACGCACAAGCAGAAACGGGCACCTCCTGGAAGTGGAACGAGAAATGTCAGCGCCTCATACTGTGAACAAGTCGGTGACAAACTGCAGCCAGCCAGCCAGCCAAGGGCATTGTCACCATCAAGCTGGCACTGAATGTCTGGCGTCCTCAGTTTACTCCAGAAGTGAAGTGCAACAAAGAAAACCAGAAAAAGAACGAAAAACGAACTTCTGTAGCTTCAGCAAGTGCAACCGACGGCAGAGAAGATGGCCGACCCCAGTCGAGTGCCAAATGGAAATTGTGCCAAGGACTGGCATGAACGGTCATTTTCAAAGTAAAGGGCAGATGAGCACAGAATTACAGGTACACTTACAAGTTCTTCATAGCCCAGAAAAATTCTCTAAAAAATTAGTAGGCACACAGAAGCACAAACTGAGGATGCCAATGCCATGGAAAGGGGTCACCAAAATGGAGAGCCTTCAAAGTCCATGGCACTGGGCACAAAGCAGCAAGTGAGACAGCAGACACGCCATTTCCATCAATTCTTTATTGGCAAGATTGTATAAAAACATTAGGAGACTCTCCACTGGCCTTTCCACAAAAGGAAAAAACGATTTACCTGAAAAAGAAAAAACGGAAAACCTACACAGAAACACACCAGCTAAGCTCTCAAAAGCCACAAAAGCAACTCAGTAGCTTTGCTTCGGATTACGACGACAGAAAATGCATCAACTACAAGCACTGAGATTCTAGTGTCATTAGTGTCATTGTCATGCGTCAAAATGTCCTGAAAAGCGTGTGAAGAGCAGCGGCGGCAGCGGCGGCAGCAGCTCCACATCGAGATCCCTTCACCTAGAAATCATCGTTTCAGTCTGCGCACGGCTGCTCGACTCTCTCCATGGCTTGCTTCACGCGGGTAAAGTGGACTTTGGGGTGTCGGTGCCCATAGTAGAAAAATCACCTTTCATATAAAAGAATTAAAAACCGTTCAAGAGTGGCGCCGTGTCTCGAGCTTTGCACATTCACGGACTTACATTTACTGTACATCAACATTCACTTTGCTAGCAGCTACAAATGGCCACGTGTTAAGGCACTCATGACGCACGAACGCAACAAGCTCGCCACCCCGGGCACAACAAAGGCAGACGCACAAGAGGACTGACTGGTCAAATGAATGGAAAAGTGAGCACTGGCTCTCATATCCAGACTTATCTGAAGCACTTGAATATATTATCATTTTTTAATAAGATATATCATATAGATGATATATATATTTATATAAAAACACAAGGTGAGAGAGAAAAAGAAAAAAAAAGTGATTCTTTTAAAAAGGCAACGGCAGACGATAAAAACACAAAGATGATTGGCTACTAGCTTGTACTTCAAAATATAAACCCCCAGGTCCACGGCTCAACGCATCCACTGTTCTCCCAGCATTCCCTGCTAAAAAAAAAAAAAATCTTCAAACTCGGCAAGTTGGCCGCCGCCGCCGCCACCACAAGCCCAGCCTCAAAAGTCTTTTGTTCAGAGTCCAGCCCAGACAACTTTGCTCGCCCGTCACTTCCACATGCTGCCACCTTCATTCGGTCTCACTTTCCTTTCGTTTGGCACCTGAAGGAAAAGGAGAAGAAAGCAGTTGGGTTGAGGCAGCAGAGGATGGAGTGCCAGGCACTCCAGGGTGTTGCCCCTTATTAGACAGTATGCCCACACATCACACGTATCGTCCCCCCCCCACCATTTACAAAATGATCACACAAAGGCCTTTGAGCCGCCAACTGCATGCGGCTAAAGATGAGCCATGCAGAATAAACCCACTCACACAATGCAAATCTAACAAGCAGAGCGGGTACAACATGCCATGCTGTACCCTACCTGAGGACTTGAGGGAAGGGGTGAGAGGTCAGTTTCCGGACACTTAGGAATGTTGAGCATCTATACCTGCTGGCGTGAGCACCAGAGCCTGCAGAATGTCAGAGAGAGACACAATGCCAACGATACTCGCATTCTCATCATCCACAACCAAGCGATGGACCTGCAACACAACAACAGGTTAGCACAACGGCTCATTTTACCGACTTTCTACAAAACCTGCGCCGTCTGTCCTGGTTAAACACTGTATTGGCATCAAGTTCTCTTTTTTTCTGGTCTTAAAACACAACTTGACCGGGTTCTAATTGTGGCATAGCAGACCTCTGCTTAGGTGATACGGGCAGGTCACATCAAAACTGGCAGACACGGAGGAGGCAGCAGAAACAGTTTAAAACTTACAGTTTTCAAAACTCGGCAAACACTTGTCCACATGCAATGTCCTTTTCCATGGGCACAGGAATTACAAATGCATGATGAACAACAGCCCTGGAAAGGACTTGGAGGTCCATCTGGACACTCTTGTTCTTCATGCAATGCAGAGAAGCCAGAAAAAGAAATTGCAAAACAAGGGCGGATAAACTCGCCATTGGGACTTTTGTGACTAACGTGGCTCGTGCGCAGTTCTGGTCACAACCCATAGCAGTGGACGTCAAAGGGACGCATGTGCATACTTGGACTAAATAATGTATTGAATGTCTTGGATCCGACTAGAGAAGTTCACGTGGGGACCGCGGAGGTCTCTGAATGAATCCTCAAGCTGTGCCTGCGCTGCCCAAATTGCTGCGTTTATCACCACGTTTTACTCTTTTTGTTCAGAGCGCTGCTTGAACGTTTGTAAGCTCGCTGTACTGCGTTTCTTACGTGTTCCACTTTAACTACAACACCCTTTCCTCTTTCTAGACTGGGCCTTACTTGGCCCATAGGACAAGTTCATGACTGGGTGTTTGAAGTCTGCAGCCCGTCAGGAACACAATACCACATCTATGGCCTCCGCAAATCTTAGCAGCCAGCAGTCGTCTCGTTGGCCGACGGGAATCTTTCCAGTGCGGTCGCTTCGTTTCAGCTGCCTTTCCTCAACACCACCACCTTCAGAAAGATTTGTTTTCTTACTTGAAATCTTTAACCTGGGCATTATTGGGGTGGGCTGCGAACACATTCAGGGTTGGGGGTCACAATCAAGGAGTTCTTAGAACAAATCCCAAAAACTGTGACGAATCTGAAGCAAAGCTGCAATGCTCGCTTTCTAACATTCTAATAGCCTGGAAGCGTTTTGGTTTTTGATTTGTGTTCTGTAATCAATACATCCTTCTATACGTATCAGCTGAAGACTTTCTAATGCGCCAGTACTACTGGAATTCATACCTTCTCTCCAGTAGGACTCTGGTGTACTGAAGTGAATATTGGGCCGTTGTAAGCTTTTACCAAGCCGAGTGATCCCAAAACCCCTTTTAAAATCTTACGGAGTGCAGGAAGGGGAGCATCAAGAACTTTAATCCTTCCAAAAATACAACAGAATAAAAACATTCAAAAAAAAAAAAAAAACATAACTTTAATGGAGTTAAAAGTTGTAGGGCGAGACAGCTGAAGCTGGTCCTTGATCGGTGAAACAGGCACAGAATACAAATATCGTCATGCCCAACTCAAGGGCGGCAGAGTAAAGTGGATTTTTAACATCAGAAGCAGATATGTGGACAATAAAGTTTGTTCTTTTCTATTTCTTTAGCAAAGTAAAAATTTCAAAATTAGCAGCACTGCTGTACGCCATAAATGAACGAACGAACGAACGAACGAGTGAGTGGGTGAGTGAGTGGGTGGCACACCAAAATCCACCGAGGAGCGAAGGTCCTTTCCAAACCTCACAATGTTCTTGTAGCCACCTAATGACATGACAGGTCACAAGAGACTAAATCTTTACATCTTTCTTTAGCTTTGGTCCATACAGACTGCCAATGTACGGGACCTTTCTCTATGGGCGATAGCCAAGTGTCACGAGCAAATGTTGAATTTGGTATGACATTACTAAATGGCCACCAGTCCTTAGTTAAACACATTTTACCTCTGCTTTGACTATACGGTCAACAATGGTCTCCAGTGTCTCTAACCGATTGCATTTCATCACACCTTCAAAATACTGGGAACGATGTCGTAGTGCCTGCGTCACCGTGATGTCCAAATTGTTATACGTCTTCTCCGCAGCAAGGTTCTAAAGCAAGACCAGACAGTCTGGTTACAGAAAGCCACATCATCTCATAGTGCCAGGCAAACACGCCTGCACTACATGCGAGAACAATGTGGCCTGCACATAAAACAACGTAAAAGAAAAGTATTAGAAGTAACCACATCAATGGATACAAATGTCTTCAAATACAGCTTGCTCTTTTTTCACAAGTAATCAGCAGTGACATGTATGGCATAAAAGGGCACCACATAACATGAAACACAACATACCAATGGGGGCAGCTTGCAGTCATTGAGTGGCACAGGATAAGATCAAAGTGGCCATCTGCCAGCTGAAGCTCAGCAGAAGTTCTGGGACACAGCAGGACAATGACCCTAAATATTGAAGTAAACCTGCTACAAAATGGCTTCAAAAAAGAAAATCTGCCTCTTGAAGTGGCCTGGTCACAACCCAGATCTGCAGAGTGACCTTCACAGCAGGCATCCTAAGAGTATGGCGGAGCTGGAAAAGGAAGAATGGTCCCAAATCCCTCCTGAACGTCATTAAGGTCTGATCTACAGCTACAGGAAGTGCTAGCCTGAGGTTACGGCTGTCAAAGGAGAAGTGAGCAGTTATTAAATCCAAGGCTTTACTTTTTCATGGTACACTATGAATGTTTCATGGGTGTGTTCAATAAAGACCCGGACATTGTAATTGTGTGCCGTCGGCTGAAGCCCATTGTGGCCGGCTACACTTGTGACTCAGAAGATGAAGATCAGATCACACTTCGTGACCAATTATTGGGTCATTCCAAGGAGTTCACATACTTGTTTCTTTGCCTTGAATGTATATATGAAAAGAGCTTACAAGCCGCCCAATATAAAGCAACCTTCTGACAACATTGTAAAGATCTGAAATGAATACTTACAATTACATCAAATTTGGAATAAATATCTACAACTTTTCCTGAAAAAAGAAAGAAAAAAAAAATTGTAATAGACAGCAATACTCAGTGAGCACAAACAACAAGTTCTGCAGTTACAGGAAGACCCAATGAGCAACGTTAACAGCTACGCCTGCCCAAGCCCCCCAAAGCACCCAAGAGTCTGCATTCAGAGAACGAGCGGATGGACGATTTTTTTACTGCAAAGTAACAGAAGAAAAAATAAAACGAAAAACAGATCCCATCAGTTAAACATTTCAAACGTCGAGTGAAATGAGCAGCTGGTATGGCCGGAATCCGTGCACGCTGACCCTGACTGATGGCGCCCCAAGACTGAAGTCCTGCAATGTGATGCCCGCCATCTTAAAACATGTTGGCAGACTCCACAAGACAAACTAAAGCTGGGCATCAGTACTGTGGTGTGGTGTCCTCTTTACCAGCTGCTCAAACTTGCATTTAAAAGCATGACGGCCAACATTAGGACATGCAACATACCCAATTCATTGACCACGGGCAGTGCAGACACTCTCCGCTCCACAAATAAACTCAGTGCTTTAATGATCGGAGTGTCTGGATGAATAAAGGCGATATTGCTGTATGTTCCAATACCCAGCTCTTCCAAAGTTTGCTTCATGAAGGCAGGCTTTGGCATCTCGGACAACTATAAAAGAAAATTCAGACAATCAACAACTTCCTTGATATTGGGCACCAACAAGAAGTGGCAGACTCCCCTCCCCTGAGCCAAGTCAGACAGTAGCCCAAGAGGCTAGAATGGCGACCATAAGAGATACCTTTGTAAATGTATGGGGCGTGAAGGAAGGAGTACAGGAAGACTGTGTGTGGAGTCCACAATACGTTCAAGTAAAAGGTTTTCACTTCTCAATGTGGAACTTTCACCTCCACAACTCGCTAGTTTGCTGTCCTTTGTGTAAAGAAATCTTCCCTGATTTTGGTGTGAAGAATATGCCCTTCATCAGTTTCTCTCTTCACTACGGTGTTCCTACTGCAGGATTGATTTTAAAGTAACTGCCAGCTATACCGGTTCATACTGAAACCGTTTCTAATTTTTATGACGATATGGATGTTTCTTATACCGCAACACCGGTTTAAATTGCCTAAGCAACGTTCGGCACCTGGTGCAGCGGGAAACTGTTTAAGGGGGACCTTTTTCACTGCTACACCACATGCGGTAGTGGAGGTATTGCGCGGTGAAAATGGACGGAGAACATTCCAAAACTGAAGTTGTAGCAGACAATAAAGTTGAACAAGATGACACCGAAGAACTTTTGCTGAAAAAAAGGAGTCCTGTCGTACAGTTTACTAGTGTGACGACAAGTTGACTTTTCTTGACATTTCTACTTTATTCTCACCGAGATTAAAGTCGACATGTTGACTTTCTTGTAATTTGTCATTTTAGTAGAACACCGTAAACTAAACTTCTTCTTAAAATGAATATTTAATTTACTAGATTCTCAAACCCGTCCTAAGTTATGCAGCACGTTAAATGCGTTGTGTGAAGGGTTCCCTGACCCAGTTGTTAAGCGATACGAGCTTCTTAAAACGGACTTCCTCTGCACTAAGAGGAGGCGCAGGCAGCACACACAATCCATTCATTTCATGATATTCCTGCTCCCTGAACATTTACAATGCGAACATAAATGCTTGATATAATTTTCATGATGAAAACGTTAATGCCGCGTGCCACATAAGCAGCAGAAGAGGTCTGAAAAGGTCATTTGTAGCTGGTCATTTGCCGGTTTTCCTCCATTACGTCTTGCAATCGGACGACACCATCCGCATGAGGTTCTCTGCTGCAGCATTCTGAAGTTCACTTGGCTCTTGTGCGCGCCAACTCCTTTTTTTGCCTCGTGTCTGTCCTTCCATTTTTCTCTTTATGTAAGTGCTCATCTGTTTGAATGGCACCAATCCCATAATCGTACTCCAGGCTGCAACAATGACACGGCTGGAATAGGAAGCTCTCTTTCTGTGTGCTGTGAGGACTGCTGTAATTTGGGCCAACTATTTCTTTCTTAAACTCTTGTCAAACATAAAAAAGATTTTAAAAAACAGCAACTTTATCGACTGCCCCCCCAGCTGCATGGCACAGGGCACCAGTCAGACTAAAACACAATGTCATGCACTAGGAGATCTGTTAAGAACTTTGAGTCCCCTTTGCTAGCCTCTCCGAAACAGAAACTGGCATTTTTAATTCTGAGCATGATAAAGGAATCTGATTCCAATGATGAGGATGGAAGAAAAGCATTTCAGGAATTGTACAATAAACACAAGTCCTAAACTGTGTGCTTGTGGCCACTTACTGCAGACTGCACTGCCCCTGGGGAGTGACTGGATGTCAAACAGACTTTAATTACTCCACTTGTTGGTAAGCTAGGGGTTGTGGGGCACATCCTCTTTGGAATCCTCAAAGGAAGAAGACACACCCTGGATAAACACAGTCAACGGCTTTTCTGCCACACAGCAGGCCATTTCTATCCAGTGATACAACACAGCATCTTCTGAAATGCCATCTGCGACCTTTATTTTGTTTGCCGCACACTGAAGATGGCCTACGTTCAATACGTGTGTGTGTGTGTGTGTGTGTGTTTGCGTTTCAACACTTCTGTTGCTGCTGGAATACTAAACACAACTTCCTAGTCTGCTGCATTGCTTCTCAGTATCGTCCAATGGCTTTCACACATTAGATGACAACCACATTTAGGACATCAAGCACCCCAGAATTCTAAAGCAGGGCAGCCATGATTGCAGTGGAGCAAACCCTTTAGGAAGTTAAAACTTCGGCTGAAGCAGGTGACGGCGCCTTCCCAGCTGTTTGACCAAACAGGCAATTATGAGGGGATCTTTACTTCCTTCACTCAGGAGGTGCTAACAAAACATGTAAAATGTCAAACAGAAGTTGAAAAGACATTCTTCATCGTAAATATAAATCAGTGAATTCAACAGAGGCTTTCACAATTTAATGCAAATGGCACAAAACAACAGAAAAATACCCAAACCACCTCATGGGAGTTCTGTCACTCAATCACAATAAGCTTTCTGCTTTCTTCCCGGCAGGCACATGGAGCAGATTTTACTTTGGGTGCAGAGGTAGCACTCACGGCTCCAAGAGGCTGCGTTCGAACCTTGGGCCTGGTCACGGTTTGTGTGGAGTTGGCATGTTCTCAGTGTATCTGCATGGGTCTCTCGTGACATTCGGAGTTTCCTCCTACACCCCAAAGACAGACAGGACAGGCCGACTGACAACTTTAAATGGACACTGTTGAGATAAGCATGGGGTGTGAACGTGAGCTCTGCCAGGGCCAGATTAAGGCCAACTGAGGACCCAAGTGCAGCCCAACAATAATGGCACACCCTCGGACCTTCCACTGTTTAACTGACAAGCCATAAAGACTCAACAAGTGCAGTAGACGACATAAGAAATTAGAGTACAAAATAATAAAATAATGAGCTTAATCAGCTGAGGAGTTAAATGCTAGCGTTTACACTCGGTGGAAATGAAAATGTGGTGACAACAATTTCAAGTAAAGTTTAAACCTTTAGTCACTCACCATGCCAAAGAAACAGTTTTTCAAACAATAAAGATTAAACGTGAGAACACGACAGGTAAAGGCAAGTACAAAAAAAAAAAAAAAAAAAGAGAGAGTCTAGAGTGGCAGTGAAACAGTTAAAGTGGGGGACTCTTTGGTGCCCCCTTCTCTAATGCCCTAAATGGGCACCTTTTCTTTAATCTAGGGCTGACCCCTACAATGGACTTGGTTCCGGCCTTGTGCTCAATGCTAGTGGGACAGGCTCTGGGCCCCCACAATCCTGACTGTGAAGAAATGAATGCTCTGGGAAACGCGTGGATGTCAGTTTTTCGGTCAACGGTCATTTTAATACGTTCCACATTTCGACCTTTTGTAACTGACCATTAATTATTGTTCTAAGAGTCAATTTTTGCAAGTTAGGGTTAAATTCACCGAAGTAAGAAAGTTGGTTTTACATGGCCAACTGAAGGTTACGTTTTAACCCCTTCAAACCAACCTGTAAATGGAACATTTTGAATATTTCTGATGCAACAACACGATTATTATATGGAATGACAGAAAGATTAGATTGGTAAAGAGTCATCGGCGCGTGTGTCATATTGTAAGCACTTCACGTGCCCCAGCGTATACCGATGTAAATTGTGTCAATATAGAAACCTGCTGTACATATTGTAGAAAATTAAAGAACCATAACCAAGATTTAGGCCTGAAACATTACAAGCAAGAAGTTATTTTTCGGGTATTTTAGTAATGTTTCTCTTCATTCCCATGACTTGAATTTCACTACTTGGACGGTGGAAGTTTTCCTTTGTGTACGCGTCATACTCAAAGCTTGAACCTTTCCGGTAGCTTCAGATTTGTTCACCAAATTTAGAGATGTAAAAAAATAAATAAATAAAATAAAAATACTGTATATCAACTGACACCTCATCAAGAAAACACGTTACAGACTGGATAGTTTAGTCCTGGAAAGGACCCTGCAAAGAACTATAGTGCCATGACATTCCCCCTCCAAGCCCAACCCCAAAGCCGCCTCAGCCGAGCACATCGTTACTTACAAAGAGCTGCAGAAACTTGAGAATTCTCTTGTGGGTGAGGATATAAAGTGCATTCCCACTGATCGGGTCGATGACGGGGAGTCGGTGAATTTTGTTTTTGATGAGTGAATACACAGCATCAAACAGACTGGGGAGAGAAGGAGAGAACAGGTTGTAGCATTTAGGGATCGTTTGTCTTTGAATAAAGGACCCCACCAGCAGACACGATACACTTTGTTTGTAAAAGTTTCAGCAACACAAGGCCAGAGAAGCGCCCGACCGACAGCAAGCCTGCTCAGGGTTAGCCAGCCAAGGACACAGAAGGCCTTGTAGCAGGCAGGCCCCTGTGCTTTCATGGTGATTGATCATTCATCTCTCACACTCAACTTGAAGAACACACAAGCAGGGTAAAGGGTGTGAGCCGTTCAGATGGCAGACATGAGCTTACCTCGCATCAGGCGAGATGTTTACCAAAGGCTTAAATGTTTCCTGCAAGTACAGTTCTGTTGGAGAAAGCAGAGGAGTCGTCAAAACAGGGCACTTACTCAAACCACTCTGTTACATGGCAAGACCACATGATGCCAGTGGTAGCCTTCACAGCTACAACAATCCAGACCAGTGTGCAGCAACAAGTGTACCTACCCCTCCACGTCTCAATCTTGTGCTCTTCAAGTTCATAAATTTGTACCTGAAAGATACAGACCATCGTGCTTTAGTTTGTGCAACGGCAGTAGGAAGCAATTCCTTTCACACAAGCAGCAGGCATACACGTAGTTTTGCCTTTACAGTTTCCAGAAATGACCAAGCAAAGAGATCCTCAAATGGCCAATCTTCAGAAGTCACAGAAAGCAAACGGATGCCAGTCAAATATGAACACTGGGGGTCCAAGATGGTAGATTGAAAGAACAGCTTGTAATTGCCAAGCACCACACCACTTATTTTTCATAAATATCTACTGACTCTGTGAAAGTTCTCACTCTTCCTTCTCTTCTGTGGGCTACACTGACTGGAAGATTATTTGACAAAAGACTTTCTGAAATTCTGAAAAGTCCAACTCTTCTGAAGCTTATCTCAGAGAGCCGCCCGCAGTAGAATCAAGCATTCTTAGAATTCCTGGCCCTAAGCTGTATCAGGCAATCTGTTAATCACCGACAAGATTTCTAAAGTAATCGATGAAAAGCTCAGTCCATTTGAGCAAAACGTGTTGTACAGAGTAACTGGAACCAGTCATGAGAAACCAGTTTCAAAAGCGGAGCAAAAAAGTGTGTTGGTTGGAGCTGCTGAGAAAGTAAGTGCAAGAAACACAAACACACACACTGCTGAGCTCCTCAAAAAATGAACAACTGTCCAACCATTCAGATTCATCGAGACCTGCCTGCATTTCTGAATATTGAAATTAAATCAGCTCCCTCACCCATCTCTAAATTGGGCCTGGGCCAGTGATGGCACCCATTAATTATTTGGCTACTTAACTATATGGATGGAGAATTATGAAGGCTTCAAGACTCGGCATGTAACTAAAAGGACCGACAAATGCCTTTGATAGTTAAAAAGTCAGGCTGCCAGAGTTAAGGACCACAACATCTAACATCTGGGATTTCACACCAGGAGTAATGGATCTTGAAGGATCCGTTTGTGGGATCTGCCATTTAGGCAGATCACTGAGAGACACTGCATTCTCAACCAAGTGTTTTTTGCTATTTACAGATAAAGAGATTTGACAAAAGAGACACACACATACAAACTTGAAGTTTTCATTAATTGAGTCGTCTGTGATAAGGGAGGTACACCTATTGCTGGTGTTTACCACACATTGAACACTTGCTCAGATCGCAGTACTAAGGGGTGAAGGATGGTATGGGAGAAGCAGCTGCAGAAGTGCTAAGAAATGTCGGAGGAGATTTGAGAAAAACTGCAAAAACAAACAACTGTCTGTAATAGAACAAAACCTATTCGGCTGAATGTTATACATAAACACTCGCGTCTCCTCGTTTTCCAGGTCCATCTTCAGCAGGTTCTTTGCGATGTTTTGCTAAACTTTAACAGAACTGGCAAGATGCGAGCCAAGAAATTACAAATTACTGGCTGCTGAAGTTGAAATGGACCCGGCTAATCCCTTACTTGGCCTCAAAAGTCAGAATTTTATTTAAAGCAATGGAACAAATAAAAATCAAAATTGTATTTTATATACACACACAAAAATGACCCTCCTTACAGATCACCTGACAAAGGAAAAGCCACAATGGCTCAAGATCCTGGCAAACTAAACAAGGTAATAACATGAGCAGCTTCACCAAGATTAAACGGTTTGAGGAGATTACTTGGATTCCTTGGCACAGACTGCATTCCCAGGCCCTCTCGCACAAGGAGGTGTTGTTCCTGTGAAACTCCAAATACAGCAACAAATAAAAACCCTGAAGTAAAAATACATCTGCTGCTAAAGCAAGGAAGCAGCTGAGAAAAAGTCAAGGTGCTTGAGCAGGAGAGGACAAGCAAGTGTATTCGAGGCGGACTAAACACTCCCAGGCTTGTTCTGATGAAAGCTTGAAGCCTGATTCTTGTATCATTTGATTTGATTTCTTCTACAACCTCCGAGAATTATTCAAAAGGCCCGCATTCTAAAATTTGACGGTGGATGCACAAAGGGCTTTAGACATCTGAAAAACGAGTGTGAAACACTTGCAAGGCCTTTCACGCGGTATGTCTGCCAAAGCCCATGCCAGCAGATCATTTCAAGTTTCCATGGGAACTTCAATGGCCTCCACTCATCTGGTTTTTTTCAGGCTCGATGGGAACTCTCTCAACAACTCCTATCTTGACACTTATAAAGGTGTCTGTGATTTTCCTTCCTGTGATTCAGGACCTGGTCGAGCAGAAGCTTCTGCTATAGATTTTCAAAATTACGGACATCTATCGAACTGAGATTGTGGAGGAAACTGGTCAAGTCACACATAGCCACAGCAGGGAGGCTTCTGGGACCTACCGTTCACTCCATTAAAACCATACAATCCTGATGGCTCTGTCGCTACAATGCCAGTCTTAAGGGAACGAATGACACAGGTCTGCTGGCCAGAGGCCTACAACCACAGATGTCACAAGCAGTTCTATGCACCAGTACTACAACTGCACAGACTACTCAAGTCACCCAGTCAATGCATGCAACACAATTAGGCAGGTCCGTGCAGTAGAAATGTACCGAAGGAATTACTCGGAATATTCCAACGGATCACTAACATTCTGAAAGTATCTTGATTTTACAAATTTACCAATAGCTCCTTTCTCATGGATTGTCCCTTGAGCAGTTGCTGATGGGATTGTTCCCTTTCTATTAAGCCAAACACAATGACTTGTGCTGGCAAATCACAGGGTCTGGTTTGTTTGAGAAGAACCAACAGCCTAAAATTGTGTCGTGCAGACGTATTTGGTTGCCACAAAGATGGCTTATAGGACATCAGTCTCATTTCCAAGGGAATGAACATAATAAGAGAAGCCCAGAGGAGCCAGAAGCGGGCTGCAGGAATGAGCACTTTGACTGGGCTGCTTTTCCAATCTTAGACAGTGATGGTGGAGGACAGTGCAGGAATGTAACTTCAGACATTTAAAAGGTAACCACAATTTAAAGCTGAAGGTAACATTTTCATTGTCCAAACCCCACCCCTCCCCAAGTTTGTGCGTTGTGAAGAAGACTTCCCAGAGCTGGGAGCATCCGATCAGGAGAAGACAATACACCAGTTAATCCAATACACAGAATACAATTCTTGTGCTGTAGATTTTGAAAAAAACGTTTACCTCCATGCTTGACAATTTGAAAACATATATTTGACCAGGGGGTTCCTCCTTGCATTTGTTACCACGCACTTTTGCTCAGCGTGCTTCGTTACTGTGTGGTTTAGTTTTGCCCCAGGATTAGAACATTAAAACACAGCAGACATACCATTGGCGACTTGTAGTATCGATGCAGTATGTTGATGAAGTCCGTTATTGTTAGCATTCCTAGACAAAGAAGAAAAACAGACAACTGTAAGATCAGGCTGTATCACTCCGCTGCTTAGGGCATTACTGTGGCCGCATTGACAGGACGTACAGAAGTAGTGATATGCAGGCCTACAGCTCAAGCTCATGTGCCAGGAACAGAGGTGAATCACAAGTGGAGGATAGCAAACTGAAGCCAATAACTCTGAAAAGATTAAGAAAATCCTCTCTGATTCACTAGAAAACACTTGACGGTGTTACTGTCAGGAACCTCTTCCGACAATCCAATGTGACAAACATCTAAGCTGTGGTAAGAATGGGGTACACTTCAAATAAGTCGGTGCTTAGCCAAAACATCAGAGTACCGAAGCACAGAAAAGGGTCACAAGTCTTAGGTCCATAGATGCGGGCTGTAGAGATACGAGCACTGGGACAAGCTGGAGGATCTCTGCTCACATTTCAGAAAGGCGTATGGTGGCTCACATCTCGCACTACTTATTAGATCAGCATCTGAAAAATACAGTGGATAAAAAGAGTCTACACACCCCTGCCAAAATCAGATTGTGTGAGAATAAAAAAAAGAACTAAGATAAATCCTGTCAGAACGGAGTCCACCTTTATTGCAAAATTACAATCTATACAAAGATGAAAACAAATCAGAAATGATTTAGTGAAAAAAGGGAAAAATAAAAAAAAAATCATCATACAAAAAATCTGGTTGCATTAGTGTGCTGACCCCCTAAATGCATACTTAGTTGAAGCCCCTTTTGACTTTATTACAGCACTCAGTCTATCAGTTTGACACATCTGGACTTGGCGATTTTTACCCAATCCTCCTTGCAAAAAATTCTGAGGCCATCTCCTGTGCACTGCTCTCTTCAGGTCACCCCAGTAGTCTGGGCACAGGTTGGGCCATTCCAGAACATGGATCCTCCTTTGATGAAGCCACTGTTTTGATGTCTGCTTTGGGTCTTTGTCATGCTGAAAGGTGAAGTTCCTCTTCATCTTCCGCTTCCTAGTTGATGCCTGAAGGTTTTGTGCCAAATCGATACTTGGAGCTCTTCAAGATTCCATCAATCTCAACTAAAGCCCCAGTTTCAGCTGAAGCGAGGCCCAAATCATCAAAAGAACACCACGAGACCCACAGTGAATGAAGTGCTACATTTTTGCACCAACCATATCTTTTGGAATTCTGGCCAAATCTCAAACCATAATGCATTTTTCCATGTGGTTATAGGAGACTGGGGATACCTTATGGCAAAGTTTAGCCAGGCTTGGATGCTTTTGTCTTGCTAGCCTACAGCTGTGCTTAAAAGTTTGTGAAGCCTTTAGAATTTTCTATATTTTTGCATAAATACGACTGAAAACATCATCAGATTTTCACTCAAGTCCTAAAAGTAGATAAAGAGAAACCGGTTAAACAAATGAGACAAAAATATTATACTTGGTCATTTATTTATTGAGGAAAATGATTGAATATTACATATCAGTGAGTAGCAAAAGTATGTGAACCTCACAGATGATCAGTTAGTTTGAAGGTGAAATTCGAGTCGGGTGTTTTCAATCAGTGGGATGCCAACCAGGTGTGAGTGGGCACTGTCAAAGTCTGCTCTTCACAACACATGTCTGTGGAAGTGTATCATGGCATGAACAAAGGAGATTTCTGAGGACCTCACAAAAAAAGTTGTTGATGCTCATCAGGCTGGAAAAGGTTACAAGACCATCTCTGAAGAGTTTGGACTCCACCAATCCACAGTCAGACAGATTGTGTACAAATGGAGGAAATTCAAGACCATTGTTACCCTCCCCAGGAGTGGTCGACCAACAAAGATCACTCCAAGAGCAAGGCACACGTGTAATAGTCGGCGAGGTCACAAAGGACCCCAACTGAAGTCCCCTCTCACATTGGCTAATGTTCCTGTTCATGAGTGCACCATCAGGAGGACACTGAACAACAATGGTGTGCATGGCACGGTTGCAAGGAGAAAGCCACATTGCTGCTCGTCTGCAGTTTGCTAAAGATCACGTGGACAAACCAGAAGGCTATTGGAAGAATGTTTTGTGGACGGATGAGACCAAAATAGAACTTTTTGGTTTAAATGAAAAGTGTTCTGTTTGGAGAAAGGAAAACACTGCATTCCAGCATAAGAACCTTATCCCATCTGTGAGACATGGTGGTGGGAGTATTATGGGTTGGGCCTGTTGTGCTGCATCTGGGCCAGGACGGCTTGCCTTCACTGATGGAACAATGAATTCTGAATTATATCAGAGAATTCTAAAGGAAAATGTCAGGATTTGTCCATCAACTGAATCTCAAGAGAACGTGGGTCATACAGAAAGACAACGACCCTGAGCACACAAGTCGTTCTACCAAAGAATGGTTAAAGAAGAACAAAGTGAATGTTCTGGAATGGCCAAGTCAAAGTCCTGACCTTAATCCAATCGAAATGTTGTGAAAGGACCTGAAGCGAGCAGTTCATGTGAGGAAACCCACCAACATCCCAGAGTTGAAGATGTTCTGTACGGAGGAATGGGCGGAAATTCCTTCAAGCTGGTGTGCAGGAATGAGCAAAAGTTACCGGAAACGTTTAGTTGCAGTTATTGGGGGGTCACAGCAGATACTGAAGGCAAAGGTTCACATACTGTTGCCACTCACTAATATGTAATATTCAATCATTTTCCTTAATAAATAAAATGACCAAGTATAATATTTTTGTCTCATTTGTTAAACTGGTTTCTCTTTATCTACTTTTAGGACTTGAGTGAAAATCTGATGATGTTTTCGGTCATATTTATGCAGAAATATAGAAAATTCTAAAAGGTTCACAAACATTCAAGCACAACTGTACCCCACAACTCAGACATATGAACAACAACAGTGACGGTCGTCATATTTAGGGAACAACATGATTAATGTCGTCGTGAATGTATTTCGTAGCATTGTTCCGTTTACATGGTCTGTGTGTATGTAAATGTGCTCCCCTGGAAACAAAAGGGGATCCATGGTCCCTCATGATAAATGGTCCTGTCAATCTCATCAACTGCTATTTAAACGGAAGGACAGAAAGGGAAAAAAACAAAAAAACCCACCTCGTTCTACTAGACCGCCAATTGGCTAGAGAGACAGGAGAGCACACTGATCCAAATCATTGGCACCTTCGTCTACCTGCTACTTTCAATGCATGACAACAAGAGCTTTGCACCCCAAAACCCCAGGGTTCTGGATCACGCCATGTACCAAGGATTAGCACGATGAGAAGGGAGAGGAGCAAGCCATCATTTTCATCCGTGTAATTTCCATAGGACTAGTTTTCCAGCTGAACCAGGTTCACAAACATTATCCATTTTCTGTTAAATCTTCTGGACCTTTATGTGCATTTCGTGCTTTCCGTGTGTCTTAATGAGTTTGTGTTCAGTGTGGGGTCAAGGGAGGGCTTGTATCGTATATTAACTTTGTGCTGCACCCTTTCTGTTTATTATTACTTTTGGGGTTGAATGTTATGTTGGGTTGGTTGGGCTATGAGATACAGATATCTGTGTGTTGTTTGGAGTTTGTTGATTTCTCTTTTTAATTAATACATACTCACTTTATTATGTTACATACTATTTGTTTTTTGGCTTATTTCTGATCGTCATGGAAGAAGTACAGCTTGTTGGGTTAACTTTCCAGGTCATGGGTCTTAATGGTGTAGCTGCCGTTTTGAAGAGCGAGTCGGCCGTTACAACTTTAACGTTATTGCAGCCTCCCCGACCAGTTTTCTCCTCCTCTTCTCATCGATCTTGGTAGAGTCACTGTTGATCCATATTTTCTCCACTTGTTGACGACAGTCTTCACCATTCTCCATGAGATGTTCAATGCTTTGAATACTTTTCTGTGCCCTTTTCCGAATTGATGAGATCCCATTCATGTTTTAAAAGCTCACCGACGACCTATGGCTTTTGGAGTACGTTCCAGCCAAGAGCATGTCGGAACAACCCTACAGGAACTGCCAAACTTGATTTGAGTTCAATCAGAGACACTTTAATTAGTTGTTAGCATATACCTGACATTATTTGATATGAGACTTACTGTGATTGGTTCTTTCTGAACGCAGCCACATCCTTGACTATTAACCTCCTTGGCTTTAGACCCCAGTGACGATCAGGTTGTGAAAACAGCGTTAAAAGTCAGGTAACTGATCAGACAACGTCTCACGTAAGTGTTGGAGCCGAGGATTACTCGGGCTGTAAAAGTGCAAACAGCATCCGGCCCAAGCACTACACAGCCAATCTTGTCTTAGCCTCATAATGGCGTCTTGTAAAAAACATTCTTTAGCAGCCCGGCTGTTGCACGCTCTTGACGGTGATAAGAGCAGGGATGTCAAGGAGCCGAAAGCGACGCTTTCAAATAAACCAGTTTGTGAGGCCGTCAGGAATAAAAGTAAATGTCGACAGCCAAGATCCACTTACTTACTTCAAGTGATGATGTGATTGAAAGAACTGTTGTCGAGATGAACAGCGTCAGGTAAGCGACTGCACACCTAAGCAGTTTTTTGTTCCCATATTTTGACACTACATATCATCATCATTTTTCTATTTATTTTCATCATCATTATTATTACTTGTATCACCTATTTTACTTTTTACACTTCTGACTTTGTACTTTTTGTGCATTGCATTTTTTTTTCACAGTAGAAAGAGGAGATTTAATAAAAATATCATTTGTCAAGTCTAAAAATGAAATGTTTCTTCTTTTCTTTTTTTAGAGAAACAAAAATTACTAAGGCGTTTAAAAGGTCTTCACCCTCGTGCAAAGAGGTTTTTGTAGGATTTCCCCCCCTTTTACACTAGTAAAGCGTAGCTTTTGATTTGTTTTCACATTCTTTGTATAGATTACAATTTTCCAATAAAGGTGGAACACGTTCTGATAGAATTCATCTTGTTTTCATTATTTTATTACACAAAACCTGCGATTTTGGTAGACTTGTTATATCCCTGGTATCTAGAAATGATGGGGAAGTCTGCAGAGTAAAAGAAAGGAGCAAACAAGACTGTAAAGTGAATCTGTAAAATGTTCACATAGCAGGCTTACCAGGAACACACAATAAAGGAGTAGGCACAGAGGTGAGCGAAAAAAGTGGGATCACCCGATCCTGAAATAACACGGTTTGAGAAACGCGCCCGAGATATGCGGAGGATTTCAAAGCGAATTCCTGGGAGAGTGTTAAACAGGCAATAGACTCCGCTCGATCAATAATCTAATAATTGAGATAGGAATACAAACAAGCTGGTTAAGTTTGCAGATGGTCACAAAAGAGGTGGCAGTTTGTGGCATTGGGACCTGGACACATCTGTGGCAGATGAAACTTAAAGTAAGTCAATGTAAAGTAAATTACTACATGTAAGAAGGAGAAATGTGAAGACGTCAGGGCGTACATCTCATGAGAAGGACCTGGGAGTCACAGTGGACTGGTCACTATCTACAGCCAGACAGTGGCCAGAAGCCATCAAGAAAGGGTTACAAAAGGACCCCGATGTGTGCAGTACAAGTCAAAGGCAGTTATGCTTAAAGCTTTTTCGAGCTCCGTGTACAGTTTTGGTCTACATATTACTAAAAATGACACAGCAGCACTAGAGGAAGTCTAGAGATGATACAACTGGGCCGATTCAAGACTGAAGGTGGTGAACCTTTTCAATTTCAGCAAACAGAGATTAAGTGACACGACTGAAGTGTTTCAAATAATGAAGGGAATTAATCGAGTGAATCTTACTTCAACAAGAACTCCAATGGGGTCTCGTTAAGGCCAAATTATCACACAAGTCAGGAGATCTTATTCGCATAACAACGAACCACACACGCGTGACGAAGAGAATCAAATATTAGTGAACTTCAGATCTTGACCGGATGTCATTTTGGAGAATCAACTTAAATAGCAGTGGTGAGCTTGTTGAGCTCAATGGCCTGTTCTCACCACACCTGCTCTAATAAAGCCCATTAAGTAGTAATTATGTGATCAGGATAAAGAGAATTTCCATCATCAGCCACCCTATACAATCCTGCACTTTAAACAAGCAGCACCTCTAACAGAAGGCCCTCTACAAGGAGACGAAGGACACTTGGCTCGCTTTTCTGAGTCCCGCTACATCTTGGACATTAACCAAATGCTAGTTCCACCTGAGGTGTAATCAGGGCAAAGATCTAGAGATTAAATGGAGGTGAAATTCACGAATGCTAGTTGGTTGGGGGAGGGGGGGTGGGGGGTTTCTAGCTAAGCCAGGTGAAGGAGAAGGGAAGTGAACAGAAGATGGGACTGGACCACCAAAGGACGAAGCAGGACCATTAGGATTAGCAAAATCTCCAGGTTTGTGCTTATGCATCCCATTTCCTGCTAGCAACTAAACAGACAGGAATTGCAAAAGATGGGGGGTTTGGTCCCAGCTTGAGAGCTGCAGAGATGCCAAGCAGCGTGGAGCAAAGGTTTACAAGGAATGCACTCTTGTCCTTCACAGACCACGTAAGTGCAGTTCATGAAGATCAGAGCCACTCCACTCTCTCGCCCACAAAGGCATCCCTTTCAGTTCCTAAAGCTGGGAAAGCTTCTGTTTTCATTGGAGTGCAGCGACTTCCTGTGCGAGTCTGACAGCATAAAATGAAACACTACAACACTTTGCAACTTGATGAATTGAAGGCAACAGGGAACTTTGACCTTTCCACCAAACAAATACCACTTCAGTTATACAGGAATGACTTTTGGGGGTCTGTAGAATTTCTTTGGCAATCCACAATTGCACACATGACAGCTGAAAGGGGACTTCTCTGGAAAAACACATTCAGCAGACATAAAAAGATTCCGTGGATAAGGGGCAAGTCTTCTTCAGCATGTTAAAGCACCAACAAGGGGTGAAGCCTATCTGGATTTAGTATTCTGTAATAATCAGGATAGAATTGAGGGTGTAGAGGTGATTGAACCACTAGGGTCACGTGACCATAATGTCATACAATTCTCAGTATTTTGTAAGAGTACAGATGCAAAGACTAAAATTATTATGTTGAACTTTAGTAGGGCTAATTTTGAGCAGATGCGACAAAGTCTAAGTAGGATAGACTGGGATAAGCTTTTAAATGTGGAGACAGTCGAGGAGCAGTGGAACAGGTTTAAAAATGTTTTACATGTAATGCAGGACAGATACATACCTAAATTTGGAAGTAATAGGAAACTAAAAAAATCTCCACGATGGATTAATAAAGATTTAAAAAGAAGTTGCAAAGGAAAAAACTGCTGTATAAGGCATATAAGACTAATGACTGCAAAGAGAACCGTAGCGCGTATGAGAACATGAGGGCAACCATTAAGAAGGATATCAGAGAGGCTAAAAGACAGTTGGAGAGGAATAAGCAGATAAGGCGAAAGAAGACCCCAAGAGATTCTTTCAGTATTTTAGTAGTAAAAGAACAGTCAAGGAGGAGGTCAAGTTCATCAGGAATAGTAAAGGGGAATTAAAAGATACAGACAATGAAATAGCAGATGCCCTAAACTTACATTTTTCTGAGGTGTTTACAAGTGAGCAAGTGGATAACCTGCCAGAGGTAAACACAACTACTAAGGAGGTACTGAGGGATTTGGAAATTGTAGAGGAGAAGTGCTGCTCAGATTAAATAAGATGAAATCAAACAAATCACCAGGCCCAGATAATATTTATCCTCGTGTTCTTAAGGAGGCTAGTGAGTACATATATAAACCCTTGACACATATTTTTAGGAAGTCACTGTGCACTGGAGAGATTCCAAAGGACTGGAAAATGGCAAATATCATCCCATTATATAAAAAGGGTGACAGGGCAGATCCAAGCAACTATAGGCCAGTAAGCTTAACAAGCATCACAGGAAAATTAATGGAAGGAATTATTAAGGATAAGATTGAGCAACACATGACAAGGACAGGAGTTATTCTGAACAGTCAGCATGGGTTCAGAAGAGGGAGGTCGTGTTTTACTAACATGTTGGAATTCTATGAGGAGGCAACAAAAGGATACGATCAAAGTGGAGCTTATGATATTATTTATCTGGACTTTCAGAAAGCATTTGATAAGGTGCCACATGAGAGGTTGGGCATCAAGTTAAAAGAAGTGGGAGTTCAGGGTGATGTTTTTAGATGGGTGCAGAATTGGCTCAGACACAGGAAGCAGAGGGTGATGGTGCGAGGAACCTCATCAGAACTGGCCGATGTTAAGAGTGGTGTTCCACAGGGGTCAGTGCTAGGGCGCTGCTATTTTTATATATATATAAATGATTTAGATAGGAATATAAGTAACAAGCTGGTTAAGTTTGCAGATGATACCAAGATAGGTGGATTAGCAGATAATTTGGAATCCGTTATATCATTACAGAAGGACTTGGATAGCATACAGGCTTGGGCAGATTTGTGGCAGATGAAATTTAATGTCAGTAAATGTAAAGTATTACACATAGGAAGTAAAAATATTAGGTTTGAATACACAATGGGCGGTCGGAAAATCGAGAGTACACCTTATGAGAAGGATTTAGGAGTCATAGTGGACTCCAAGCTATCAACTTCCAAACAGTGTTCAGAAGCCATTAAGAAGGCTAACAGAATGTTAGGTTATATAGCCGATGTGGAGTACAAGTCCAAGGAGGTTATGCTCAACCTTTATAATGCACTGGTGAGGCCTCATCTTGAGTACTGTGTGCAGTTTTGGTCTCCAGGCTACAAAAAGGACATAGCAGCACTAGAAAAGGTCCAGAGAAGAGCGACTAGGCTGATTCCAGGTCTACAGGGGTTGAATTATGAGGAAAGATTAAAAGAGCTGAGCCTTTACAGTTTAAGCAAAAGAAGATTAAGAGGTGACATGATTGAAGTGTTTAAAATTATGAAGGGAATTAGTACAGTGGATGGAGACTTGTATTTTAAAATGAGCTCATCAAGAACACAGGGTCACAGTTGGAAACTTGTTAAGGGTAAATTTCACACAAACATTAGGAAGTTTTTCTTTACACAAAGAACGATAGACACTTGGAATAAGCTACCAAGTAGTGTGGTAGACAGTAAGACGTTAGGGACTTTCAAAACTCGACTTGATGTTTTCTTGGAGGAAGCAAGTGGATAGGACTGGCGAGCTTTGTTGGGCTGAATGGCCTGTTCTCGTCTAGATTGTTCTAATTCTAATTCTAATTCAAAAGAGGAGGTTCTCACAGGTCCTCGGGAGGCTTTATCTCTGCAGTTGAACACATGGCAGGGTGGGTCAGCAAACTCTACTAGTGGTGGTCAAGCAGCGCCCTCAAATTTACAATCCCCTTCCTTCATCTGGTTCATATCAGGGAGCTAGTAGACCCGCTGACCGCCAGTCCAATCCAGTCACTCTTGCCATGGACTTTTGTTTTGAGGCCTTCAGCTCTGCAGCTGCCTTAGCCAATATACTCGGTTTTCATCTTGTTTTGCTATGTGCTTTCAACATATTAAATATGAATGGACAAAAAAAAAAAAAATAGGCAACAGAGCTGCAATATGAAAATAAATGAAGAACTCTAAACTAAAATTAGCACAATTATCCAATGTTCTTTTTTATTAATCACACAGAATGAAGAGTCAGGAAAACAGAACTGAAGTGGAAAAGCAGGCCACACCACTAGAAAATGACAGCGAGGCTACACACCAGTGCAAGATGAAACAAGATGACAGAAGTCCCATGCCAACCTCTACCAGCAACGTGCCAATAGGAGTTTTTAGACTCCCGTGTGCAGTTTGCAGCTTGTGCCTGTGACTGCGCGGGTCTTACGCCAGTAGTGTGTGTGTGTGTGAGAGAGATGAGCAGGCACACTACTAAGGCCCAGCTCCAGTCCAATAGTGCAGGCTCAGGGGACAGACTTCAGCTTTAACGCAATTACCGCTCAGGTACCAGCGGGCTCTCCTCTGCTCATTTCGAGACATTTGCTTAAATCATGACATGTAGACTTGCCAGCCACACAAAGCTACATCCCAACCTAATGGAGCGTTTTTCCGCATATTTAACTATTGGGTCAGGTATAAAATGGCAGGCGTGTCTGCATTGCAAGGAAGCGGATAGTAAATCGCTGACTATATAAAGAGCTGGTGAAACAGCTGAATGGAAAGAAGAGTTGGGATTGGTGGAAAGACTTGTCAGTCACAGCAAAGTCGATAGTTTTTTGTAGGTTTCACAAACTAAGACTCAGTCTCACCTAACGGCGTACAGCAGCAGTGCCCAGTGTGTCAGCTGCCCTCTACATTTCCACAGTGCCAGGCCGATATATCCAAGTGGGGTTATCCGAGGAATTCCAGTTTCCTTCAGCCAAAGCCGACATGTGTAAAGTAGATTTAAGAAGATCGTCAAATGGTTTACAATTTGAAGTTTAAACTTGGCCTGGAAGGTTCAAATGTCTACATTTAGCTTCCTGCAGCTCAGCTTAAGGAATGTAATCATGTGAGAAGAGTTCACAGGTGGTGTGCTGTCACATGAAGGCTGCTTCAGTCCTGCCAAAGCATCATATGCCAGCTGCTAATCATTTAAGTATGGTGATTACGTGCGTTCATTTATGAACCATAAGACGACCAACAAAGAGCAACCTACAAGAGGCATTAGCACAGTTTTAGGCAAATGTTAACTGAAGGCTAAAAGACGTTAACTGGAGACTAAGAGACGTTAACCGGAGGCTAAGAGACGTTAACCGGAGACTGTGTGTGACTAACTGCATACAAAGTCTTGTGAGCTCCACTCTCACAAATCAGAAATGTCCCAAGACCCTCATTTTATATGCCAGGTTTTTATTTTCAAATATTACTAAGCTGCACGCCTGGAACGCCAAAGCAATGGGCATCATTTCAACAAGGGGGAGATTTGAAATTACGTCAATGAAGGAAGGACCATAAAGGCTGAGAAAGGCCAGTGTAAGGAAGGCAGTGTGGGCCCAATACACAGCAATTAGCCAAGCAGAACAGCGCCAATCAACACAAGCCATAAAAGAGTCTGAAAACATACAGGACCCTGTTAAACAATAATGGAAAATGGATTACCGTGGCTGCTTTTGGCAACTTCTAGAACATTAGCCCATTGGTTTTCTTATGGCCCTTGGCCACGAGGAAGAATCGCCATAAATTGGTGCAGGACTCAAATTTCAGTTCACGGTTTCGAGTGCCGAGCTTTTCAGTTCATACTCCAGCATTCTTTAACTTGGACTCTGAAATCATGGTTACTCTGAGAAGCCAAAAATTGAAATTTAAAGCGGCCATTTTATGCAAATGTTACACTGCAAGTTCAGAATGGAGTTTTTGTGCTTGCTTTGAGAATCAGCTGCTAAACTTTTAGCTCTTGTCAGAAAACAGACTTCACTCCTCTGGATGTGACGCGTGTACACCGGAGACAACTTTCCAGCCATCTGTTCATTGCTTATGGACTGCTGCATATGCCCGTTCATTCTTTCACAAGGGACTCAACTCCTCAAGCACAAGGTGGACCCGCATGCCGACACTTCTTAATGCAGTTAACAGGGAGAGCAGGCGTCACAGCACCACTTTCTGAAGGCTGCGCGGTGGGCACACTTGTGATTAAAGAAGCGAATGCACATACAGCATACGTCTGAAAGTCCTAGGAAACTAAGCGGAAGAAGATATTCTCGGGCTACCTTTGGGTGCCAGCGACTGCCAACTTCATTTCCAAGGTGAGATGCGCGGAGAGCAAAACAAAGTCAGCGCTCACAGGAATTCAGAGTTGAAATTTCCACTTACAAAAGTAGCATTAAAGAGCTGCTCTAAATGAAAGTATTCTGAATAACGGGGTTCACCACGTCATGTGGCACTGACACCAGGTTCAAATGGTCGTCATTTTCATCAAATTGATCAGGTATTATACTATTTGTCAGTTATAGGAAGGGATATTAATGAATGCATTTCGTATGTGTAGAAGTTGAGATCAATTCAGAATTCGAGGATGGCCTTTCATGCTTTCTAAATCCTTCAATGAAGTTACACGGCCAGTCTACACACGTCAATCCAACCCATCATAACACTGCATGTTAAGTCGCTGAACTGTTACCTAGAATAAATAATAATAATATTAGTTAACAAATGGTAACTCTGATATGAACTGAAAAGAAATTGCGGTCTCCTTTTCTTGCTTCAGCTGCAGGAAATCTACCATCACTCTGCCATTTTAATAAAACTCCGCACACTGGTGTCTGGTGCTGGTATTAGTGAACCTGCATTATAAATGCCTGTCCCACACACTTACACCTCTGTGGTGGTACAAATAAGATGTATGGGCGCCAGGCTTCAGGGGCTCTAGCAAGTCCTATTACTGGGTCCCCAAACTCATGTAAAACTTCCATTGGAACAAAATATCGTAATACGTAGCTAGCAAACCGCACTCACCTACAAAGCTCTGCTTTTTTGTTTCCCAGAGTGGAGCAGCCCGCACACCATTGGCCACCAAGGCAAAGAAAGCCTTCTTAACCTAATGGAAGCAAAGGATATCAGTGAGAGAGCAGGTACTGAAGCAAGAGTTAGACATGATGTGTGTGTGTGTGTGTGTGTGTGTGCGCGCGTGTGCTCAAAAACACAACAACTGTCCCCCAGGAGGTGGCCTACAGAACAGAGCCACACCACGGACTTTGCCCAGTGCTCGTCTGCCATCAATACTTGAAGATGCGCTGCGTCACAGTCATATCTGGCCTGCAAGCCTGTCGGCCTTCACAATATGCTCCCTCCAGATAGCTGCACAAAAATTGTTTAAAAGGAACAAACAAACATTTTGGGAAAAACTGAAGTTCATCTTTCAAATCAATTGATTTGAGTCTTCACAGAGTAAGGGCACCGAGCACTCCTGACCCCAATTTGCCAAAGTCAAAAACCCAGCAAAGCACACTATGAGCAACCACAAAGCAGCAATACTCACCTGAAGCGTAGTGTCAAAGACCACAAGCTTGGAGCTCGTGGGGACAATGTCATAACACTTGTGGGACTTCATGAAGCGCATATAAATGTCACTCTCCGATTCCTCGGCCACTGCATGAGAAGGAGAGAAAGGAAGCTCTTCAGAATTGGGGTTCCAGACAGACAGACAGACAGACAGACAAGACACTTCCCACTCCGTCAAGCAGGACCACCAACAGTTTGTCAAAGTCGAGAGTTCAAGGGGCTCTCTCACTTTCCCCTAAATGGAAGGTTGGGTCTCAGATGTGCCAAGTCTGCTGCGACCTCTGAAGCCTTTTATGGGAAGGTGAATACTGGCGACTTGTTCAAGTGCCTTGAAGTGCAAACGGCTGCGAGCAGCTGCCCTCCCTACACTTCGCCACGGACACTCCGGCTCACCAGGGACACATCAGACACGCTGCCAGTCTTGCGCCAGATAGAAAGCACGCAGCTATCAGTGTTCAAAGAATGAAACTGACAACTTTCAGCCTGTCATCTGATTCCCACATGGACTTGCCAAGTAAGTTGCGACTAACGAGGGCACAGAAACAGAGGGACCCATACAAAACGGAGTGTCTAACGGGCACAAGTGGTGTGCTATAGACAGAGGCGAGAATAAACGTGGCTCCAATCGGTAAGGCACCCCACCACGTCACAGGCGAGGGGCCGCTCACACAGAAATCATTTCCGATGTTGCTGTCCTTTAAAGCTCATAACACACTTGCTTACCTAGCAGCAGTGAAGAAACGTCCTACAGCGGTAAAGTGCTACCCACGCCATGCAAGTAGTAGGACTGACATGGCCACCCGTTCAATCCTCTTGGCATACTGCTCATGTGAGGTCCACTTCACCCGCACTTGGCCACAGGGCTACCCATCCAAGGCGACTTACAAATGGTTCCGTTGCTTTTCATTTCCAATTCAAGCACAGGCATCTGAAGCGACTTGCTCAGGGTCACACTGCGTCAGGGTCGGGATTTGAACCCACAACCTGAAGTAAAGCTTTGGCACCCTGCTTAGGCCACGTGGCATTGTGGTTAAGCAGGGACTGCGACTCCCGAATGAGAGATCAGTAAAAAGACCACCGGCTCAGTCCGCCCTAGTGACTCCCGGAGTGGGTTGCAGGAATGCCAGCAGAAAGCACACAGAGTATGAAGAGGAAGACCCCTTTGCCACCTTGGATAAAGCCTGTGCCAAAACCCAGAATAAGGACACCTTGTCAACGGGTAAGGAGCAGGGCTGGCAGACAGTCTTCCACGGGAGGGACTACTAAATTTTCATGAGGGATTTTGGAGTCGCCTCTTCAGAGAGGGTGGTGCACATATTGAAATCCCCACACGAGTGCCACATGCCCTTGGCAGAACTCTCTACAGAATGAGAGAACATGAACAAGGGCAGTACTACACGTCATGCCTCTTCTACGGTGCCAGCCAGCTCAACTGTGGTCGTCAGGAATCCCCTCCAAAGCCAGCTCTGCAGGTCATACGAGGAGACACCTACATGGAGGACTGCTGCTCATCCCGTTAGCCAGACGGACAAAATGACTGTTTAAAAGGTGGCCCCTCTTATGGATACCTCCAACTAAGGCCAGAGATTTCATTTTGTTTGATATTTACACGATGCAGAGGGGGCAACTGGCACAGCAAACACAAGCTCTAATCCCCTTTAAAGGGGAAAGGTGGTAGCGATGGTTCATCTACTTAATTGCACATCCAAAGCTCCATTCTGAGCCCTCCAATAGCAAAGGCTCACCAGGCTCAGTAAATGATGCTGCGGTTCGATCTCTAAGCCAGTAGGCTCTGTGGACCAGTGATGGCACAATCGCAGCACCACCTCCTTTATGAGTGGAGCCATCTGACAGCAAAGCCCAAAGTAGGTACAGATGCCGAAGTCGAACCCACTTTATTTGCAGTGTTTCACTAAGAGTGCTGAACAACAGAGAACAAGCAGAGGGGTCAGGGGGGCAGGGCATGAGCAGAAACGGACGACGACAGTCAAACGGCAGAAGCTGCAGCGCCCGAACATCTCGGTAGGTCGGATGCCCTCAAATGTGCCACTAGCGAAGTGAAGTAGATCTGCAGCCTGGCAAGAAGCACTTCACACATCAAAACGCAGCCTCTGCCTTTGTATGACTAATGGAAGTCGTGACTGTGAGGCCGCACAGCAAGAGCAGATGAGACAAAGCAGCAGCACGCAGGGAAAGGTGAAGACGTAAGAAAGATGCCAAAGAACAGCTTTTAACTTTACTCGCTTAACATTTAATGGCCGCTCCCGTCGCAGGAACCTTCAGGGCTGAAGTGGAGACATTTGCATTATTCATTTAAGGGCAAACTGCTGGTTGGCACCGGAGCAGGCTGGTAACGAGCAGGTGAGTGAACAGCAGGAATGAGGCTGGAGCACAAACAAAAACCCTCGTTCAACTGCCGTGAGCTGCTTTTAAGGCAAAAACAAAATGACACCCAACTGGTGCACACATACAGAGAATGGTAGCTGGACTAGAAAGGATCTGGGAAGGGAACGCAATCGAGACGGACACGAGATACCAAAAGGACAAGACGTTCTTGACCCCCAGATTCTCCTCGGTCTCAGCAGATCGTGCTATTTCAGCAGTGGCTGGACGGTCGAAGAGAACCACAGCAGAGTGAAGCCACTTGTGGGGAAGGAAAAAAAAAAAAAATCACATAAAACTCGCAGATCTAGAAAAGGAAACTAGAAGAACATCAGGCCTCAGTCCACCAACAGCACATGCTGGACAAGCGTCTGGCTGCAGACCCCGGGACATCACTCAGGAGGCTGTGGCTGCAGGTGCCAAGTGCAGAGTCTTGGCACAGAGCGGTCTTGAAAACACCCCGGGACTAAAACATTAGCTTAGTGGATAAGTAAATGTATGGAAGGGAAGACATGAGTGCTCAGCATAAATAACTAAGACAGCCGCCTATCACCAATTAGAGGGCCATGAATTCAACAGCAACAAGACATTTTACTGCTTCTATGATTGTAAGAAATACTTCCATTGCAAGTACTGTGGACCCTTGACTTACAAACTCAATTCGTTCGCGAGGGCTCGTCGTAACTCAAGTTGGTTAGAAGTCTATTTTTCCTCATAAGAAATAATGGAAATACCCACAATGCATTCCAAACCTCCCACAGCAGCACTTACTTAACCTTTTCATAATAAAGGCTTGTATAATTTACCAAAAACACAATCACCTTTGCTAATGTCCATCCATCCATTATCCAACCTGCTATATCCTAACTACAGGGTCATGGGGGTCTGCTGGAGCCAATCCCAGCCAACACAGACAGGGCACAAGGCAGGAACCAATCCCAGGCAGAGTGCCAACCCACCGCAGGACACACACACACGGGCCAATTTAGAATCGCCAAGGCACCTAACCTGCATGTCTTTGGACTGTGGGAGGAAACCACGCAGACATGGGGAGGACATGCAAACTCCACACTGGGAGGACCCAGGAAGTGAACCCAGATGGGCCTCCTAACTGCGAGGCAGCAGCGCTACCTACTGCGCCACCCTGCCGCCCCCTTTTCTAATGTACTAACCAAAAAGTTATAAAAAGTGCCCAGCCTACCAGAAACAACAACTTCATGCTGTACTCGCCACTTAAGTTGACATCTTTGGCTGGCAGGAATGGAGGAGGAGGAGGAGGAGGAGAATGAAATGGAAGGTGGTTATGGTTTGGAAGGAGAGCCCCCTTCCATTAGAACATCAGGAGATGGTGGATTTCAACATGCTGTACATATTAGCGAGATCGCTCACACGAACGCACAATTTCCTTCTTCGTTTCGATTGCGATCACTTTCTCTAGCTTCGTTACCTTCTCTTCCTTCCTTAGCATCTTTGGGGCCATTTTGACAGCAATTATCAAAATAAAGGATATAAATCACTGCACTGACCAAAATGACGTCCACAAACACACATATGAACGCTCTCGGCTGTTTGTTTACAATCGCACAAGCGGATACACGTGACCGCATTCGGGTCGTAACTCAAGATGTTGGTCGTAAAACCAAGTTGTTCGCGTGTTAGGCCAGTCGTATATCGAGGGTCGACTGTACGTTTAAACAATTAACATGTAAAAAGTGTTAACTCATGTTAAATACACCGTAATGAATTCCAAGATGTAAAGACTAAGGCCGGGTTTATACTTCACGTGACACGAATCGCCCATCTACGGACGCTTCTGCTACATGAGTGGCATACGGTTTATACTTGCGCACGTACTTTACGTAAATCTGGAAGATTCCACAGGTGGCAGTGAGAGATATTGCGGTCAGAAAACAATGCTCGGCTTTGCTGTGTTGCAAATTGTCCGAAACATCCATTAAATTCCCAGGACACCTTATCACAATATCTCTGAAAACGATGGACGTCCATCAATTATCAGGTGCACGGCAGAAACAGTCCCTGGACGGGGCATCAGCCCATCGCAAGGTGAATACAAGCGCACGCATACACTAGCGTCACGTTAGCGTCACCAAATCCCGGAGCACACTGCGGAAGCCCACCAGGAGAACAAGCAAACTCCAGGCAGGACTCCCTGAAAGGCAGCAGTGCTGCCACTCTGCCAACCCCACGTGTAATGTAATTAAGAGTATTATTTAAATGAAGTTAACAATTGATCTGTAAAATGTAACATACATGCATTAACATATTTCATCATGAAAGGGATATCAGGTAGAAATTGAAGGATTCTAAACGTCCAGAGAGCTGGAATATCATAAATGTAATGTGTTGTGCGTGGCAATCACTGCCGGCTGCTGTTCTGGGCTGCCAGAGGCACATAGCGATTAACAACAGGCTAAGTTTTAAGAGGACATTCTACTTGAACGTCGTAGTTGATTTTGTTATTAGAGTGGCCTTTAATCGTCACCCTGTCCCCAATTATTTTTACTCTACGGTTCAAATACGCTTCCTTACATTCGGATGCTGTTGTGAAAGTGCATCATTACCATGGAGCACATGCGAAGCTTGTATTGCCTATGTGACAAACAGATGAAGAAGAGTTCCAGGAATACGTCTGTATGTCAGCATTTAAGGTTTGACGAGTTGCTTCATCACATCAAACACTGAAGCACACGCATTGATCCATCTGCGCAGCGGCTTGCTGTCACAGGAGGAGAGCGACGTCACGTTCCAACTTGAACACAGCGCGCCCTCCTGATTTTTTGCTGGTTCTGCAGCTCAAGCACACGTTGTATTCACTTCTGAGGATGCGTCAAATTAACACTGGGAACGTGTGGCAGCCATGATGCATGTGCGTACGCATGGCGAGCGTAAAGTATAAACTGGCACTCAAACAAAGACCGACAACACTCCGGTTTATTAAAGAAGGACAACTCGCCCGTCTATGTGTTGTGAAGCCAAACATCCCTTGTCACTTTCCCCCACTGCCACAGGCCATGGGATGAGAACTCATTAAATAGCGAATGCAAACTACAGTTGTGCTGTTCCCCATCGTGTAGCATGGCTACAATCTCAGAGCGCACTTCCCATCGTCGCATTTCTTTCCTGCAGTTCACCAAAGAACATCCTCATCTCTTGCATGGGGCCGACAATTATTAGGCGGAATGGTGGCTCCGAGGCTAGGGATCTGCACTGGCAATCGGAAGGTTGCAGGTTCGAATCTTGTAAATGCCAACAGGACTCTGCTCTGCTGGGCCCTTAACCGGCAATTGCCGAGCGCTTTGAGTAGTGAGAAAAGTGCAATATATATACGCAAACAATTATTATTATTATTCACTTTGAAATTCAGTCTCCTTCTGCATAAAACTTCCCAGCCTTGTATTCTGTAGTGTGAACAATTCCCAAAACTTGATCAGGCATTCACCCCTGCACATCTTCAGTGCAATCCATGGGCTGCTACAGTGTTTAAATATTTTGGTTATTTTTTATATTTGTTTGCTTAGCAGATGCTTTTATCCAAAGTGACTCAAAGGATGTCAACATAATCAAGCCACAGAAGTATAGGACGATTCTGAACAAGCACAGGACGACTGGTGACACAAGAGAAGGAGGGATGCCGGTTCAAACCCTGTCACTGCCAGAAGGGATCCTACTCCACTGGGCCCTTGAGCAAGGAAGGCCCTTAACCTGAAAATTGCTCCAGAGGTGCTGTACATTGGCAGACTCTGAAGAGACAAAATTTCCCCACTGGGATTAACACACACACACACACACCTTGAAGGAGGGAGTCAGAGGTCTGACCGAAGTGGGCCGCTCAGTCCACCAACTAGGAGCTGCATACGAGAAGCGTCTGGACGGAGATTTGACACCACACAGCAATGGCATCACCAGATGTGAGTGGCTGAGAAGGAGCAGAGGACCAGCAGTATCTCCCACCGACTACTCTGTCGACTGGCACTAAGGATTTGAACTTAAAAAGTGTGCTGCCACAGCGAGCCAATGCAGCGACCTCAGGAGGGAAGCGACACTCCGGGCTAGCTGAATAAGACACGGGCTGCAGCATTTTGATTCATCTGCAGTGGCTTGATGGCACATACAGATCCTCCTGCTAGTAGCGAGTGGCAGTAATACAGACGTGGCAAGGCCAAAGCCTGGGCCAGAAGCTGTGCGGCATACTCGGCCAGATATTAACTTGAGGCGTTGTCTCACAGAGTTATCTACACATTTGAAAGAATACATTATCTCAGCGAGACGAAGCCAGGGTCCTGCTGCTGGATCAACCAGAGAGAGGTCGGTCTGCACGTGTATCACGTTAACAAAGTTTCAAATGGGAAGACTGCGCGACAGAAATGTATGACGTGTATCAACTCGTGCTAGTGTAATCGGGCTAGGAGGCGCGATGTTTAACTTGAGAGCACTTAAAGATTAGCTGGTTAAAACACACATGCAGTTCAAGTAGCTAATTTAAGGAGATTTCCTCTGTGATCTTTCATAATTGAAGTCGTACACTCGTGCATTTTAGTCTTTATTAGCAAAATTAAGCTCTCTCTTTCTTTCCATCCCTACCTACCTACCTACGCAGTTTAACCACTAAAGCAACGTTGAAGTCCAGGAGACTCTCTGAACAGCACATTTTCAAGACAGATCTGTGTGCAAACCCTAACCCTACTGCCACAGGAGGTCCACAGCTAAACAACTCTATTGACGTGTGGATTCAGCAGTTCTCATTCAGTTTAACTGGTACAACAGGATGATGTGCCCGAGCAGAGCATCCTGGGATGGAGAAATGACAATAAATATATAAACAAAAGCGGCCTAGCAGTTGACAATATATGAACAAAGCCAGAAACCAGAGGAACTAGGCACATAAAAATGCCACGCCGATACGTTAACGTCTAAGACTTGACCTTTACTTTAGAATGTCCAGTTTGCTGGTCACCAGCTTTTTAAAGGAAATTCTCTCACCGATTAGCACAACCAGTGAAGGAGGAGCAGCACGGCAGAGTGTGAAATGAGGGAAGACGAGTGTCTATCCAAGAGTTTGTTACAGTCACTATAATGCATGACCGGCTAACCTGGGTTTGTGAAAAGAAAGAAAGGTGAAGGTCTCGGCAACGTTGATCTGCTCAGGTCCACAAGACATTTTGATGGTGCTTTCTGCTGTGGCATAACGAGAGCTGCAACAAGCCATGGAATGATAGAGTGAGCTAAATTAACAAGACTGGAGTTTGAGGTCAAGTTTTTATTTGGCTGCCACTTAAGGGAAAAAAGGACTTTGAAATGAAATAACAAAGGCAGTGGACAGCAGAAACTGGTCACTGATGAGGGAGGCGACCGGAAGGAAATCCTGCAGCCACCGTCCGCGGCCCCCCAGCGTCAGAGTTGGCCACCCCTGCTGTAATGAATGCATTACATCTTTCCTTTTTCTAGAAGCACCAGCACGATGACGTAGCCATGTTTCTGCTGCCATCTTCATTTCTGAAGCCTCCGTATTTCTGACATGGAAGATGATATGTAGCCGTCTGCGCCTGCTGCATTCACGTTGATGAGCCCGTCTTGTTAAAGCCTTATGGGGTGTTATGGGGTGTTAGCAATCGTTATTAACTATGGCAAGCAGCACAATGTTGACCGCTTTCTGAAATACATTTTGAATCACAAATGTTCAAGGTAGTCATGCATGCCACAATCATAAATCAGTCCTCACCTGCATAGCGACGACATCCTAGTGGTGTTCAGCCCAGAATGGCAGCATCAAGGACACAAACAGCCAGGCTGTCTATCATCTGTGAGCCCCTTAAGAAACTTTCTAAATGACGGACCTGGTTTTGTACCGGAGGCACCGCAGATGAGGAGAGCTCAAGCTGTTCACCGCGTGCCATCCTGTCCACCCTCCGTGAACAGGCGAGTTGTTCCAGTGACCCTCCAGGTGTTCTGCGAAAGCTTCAGTATCAGGGTCTCTGGTTCAACTTCGCATCCCCCCCAGATCACCCACAATCCTTTGTGGCAGAACGTGCTCAACAAGATGTCCTGAGGTGCAGGGTTCACCACTCTTTACCTGAAGGAAGACTAGCAGATCAACGGAGATGTTGAACCAATTACTTCCAAAAACCCCAAATTAGTAAATACAGCAAGACGACGAGAACTCAATGATACGTCAAAAGAGGCGCGCGCACGCACGTATGTTCAAAAAGCAGAGCGACAGACCACTGACGACCCCTAAAAGCCAACAAACATTTATAAGACCACTCAAGACGGAACAGACGGCAAACACAAATCCCAATTAATCATTACGCACTAAACATATGGGAGGCAGGCCTCGTGTTTGTGGGCATCACGATGAGGGCACCAAATTAAGAACCCAGAGTAAGTGGCTCTGTGCTAAATGGTGACGGATTCAGAGGGATCGTCAGAGGAGAAGACTGAAAAAGGTGGACAAGTAAAGGCAGATATTGGCCAGTTTTAAGATTTTCATTTATTACCGGAGAGACGCCACAAAGGAGAAAAGCCTTAGCTCAGATAAGCAACACCCAGCAGATCAGGAGGATGGAGACGACAGGACAGAAACAAAGCAGACGTAACAAGGTCCTTCTGGGGGGACACTAGGATCAGTAAGCGCCGGGCAAGCCCAATGCCAAACAGCCTTCAGGAGATCACTGGGCAAACCAAACGCATTACAGTCATGAATGCCACTTTTATTGGTGGCCACAGTGCTGTGCAGACAGAAGTTACAACCCAGGATCCCACTGCCAGGCTCGCTTTCACATAAGCTTGGGTGATGAACGGCTTTATCTATACGGACAGAAGTACTAAAAGGCCACATTGCAAATCATGAGTGACATTTTATATATAAGGCCATTTATCCATCCATGCATGCATTTTAGCACTGCAGTATGTGAGGCAGGAATAGCAGTCTGCTACGCGACACATACTGGCACCCTAACAGAACTACAAGTAAAGAACAGCTAATAAAAGACCAAAAACAAGCTTAGGCCTAAATAAGCCCAACAAACCGTCTGTCTACCAGTTGACAGAGGAGTCACAAGAGGGGCGCAGGTTTAATAAGCACTTTACCTTCTAGGAGAGTTGTGTCAGTAAGCCCCCCCATACCTCCCCTGCCAAAAAAAGGGATGTACAGAAGCGGGCACCCTCCCTTGGCTAAGTAGCATTGCGCTTATGGGTACCAACATCCAAAACGTGAAAATGTTTTTGTCATTTGAAACTTTGTTCAAGTGAGGGCAGTGTAGTGAAGAAAGTGAGAAGAAGTGATTGTAAAAACGGCACAGACATGAACACATGTGCTCCCCATACTAGCAGACGTGCCACCGAGTCTCAATCATCTCTCATCTGACACAACAGCTGCTTGACAAAGAGTTACAATTTAAAAATGATTTAAGAATACAAAACTAAAAAAAAGACACACACTGGTGCAAATTATGAAAATAAAAATCAAGACTACTGCTGCCAATGTGAACGTCTACACAGCAGCTACCCACGACTGCCAGATACTGGGCACTGCCCCGTATAGAACTTCAACAGATCTACTGGAGAGCGAGCGGCAGGCCAGCTCTCCCTTCGACTTCCAGCAGGCAGAGCACAGAAAGAAGGCTGAAGAGCAGAGAAACCAACCGACAGACTGGGGTCAGCAGGACAGCGGGCGCACCTTAGCACACGGCCCAGGCGACGCTCTATTTTAGTCAAATATAGGAGTTTACAGAAGCACAAATGATTACACATTATAAACCAACAATCATTTTCTTCACATCAGCCTGAACTCTGCCACACTATTAATTATGCAGGCTCCCTCAAGCAGCTCGGTCTTCATTTAAACTGGCATTTGCAAATCAAAGCTTTTTAAATCTTAACACCCTGATGGTGTGCATGAATAATTCCTCATAGCAGTCATCGGAGTCACAGTAACAGACAAACACAATCTGCCTAAACTATTAACGCTGTTGGACTTCTTCTGCAAAATACCAAATTGGCTTGGGTGTTAAAAAGCAGGTGAACTTCGAGGCCAGGGGTTCCCAAGTCCAGCCCCAGAGGACCGCTATGGCTGCCCCTTTTGTTCCAGCGCAATTTGTCAATTAGAAGCTAATTACTAGTGCTGAAGCAGTTAGGCCTCAAGTGACGCTCTGTGCTTTGTTGCCGCTCACTCACTTGTGATCACCTCTTTTACTCTTAAGCTGCTGTATTCTCAATTTTTAATTGCTGTCTGCCAGTTAACAACAAAAGAACTCCAAGTTCGCCTGCTCACACCTGTGTGCGTTCACCAGTAGGCACCTGTTATAGTTGAGAAAATATCTGAAGCAAAAGAAGAGTGAAAGAGTGAATTCCTGACCGACTCTGGGCGTTTAAATGATATCCACAGAAAGGAAAAAACCGAACCCTGAATAAGAACGACCGGAAACACGATGATGAAAACACCGACCAGCCGAAGATTAGATGGCATTGTTGGCAATCGCTGCCGCCTTCTAATTAAGCAGTGGATCTGAAATCAAAACTTGCTGCCACTGTGGCCCTCCAGAACACACAAGCCTGGGCTACACACCAAAAGGCCAACTAGACTCGGGCATTCAAATCAAGGAGAGGAGGCAGCAGGTCTCCTGCCCTTTGAAAACGACACAAAGTCTGGCTCCAGTTAAGGTGAATGATGCCCTGAATTACAGAGAAGCAGAAAGTGGGCACAAAGGCCTTGGAGTACATCAATCCACAGGACGACCTTCAGTCTACACGGCGAGCCAAAGCAGTATTGGCGCTGCTGTTCATCATATTGGACTCCCTCAACACCACAACAAGAGCGCATGGCTAACAGCAAAGAACCTGCAGAAATCTCACATGTGCCAAAGTCTTTTAACGTGTTGACTAAACAGGAATGGGATTTGTGCGAGATGCAAAAGATGAAAGCCCCGCTCTCCCAAGCAAACACTACTACAAGTCTCAGGACTGTGAAAGACCACCTGGATGTTCAAGAGGCTGAACACTTGAATAGAAACACACAACACTAAGCAGAAAGAAAACAAAGACACTGCAACCTAAGGCTTCTTCCAACCTTGAAGCAGAGTGGATGGAGCATCACAGCGCCTGGACACTTCAGGAACCCAACAGAAGAATCTCAGGATTGGAGTCGGACGTCTAACAGAAAGGCCTGAAACACGGGTGGGCACCAACCGGTGAAACGGTGTTCTGGATTGAATACGTCAGAGTCTAGACCTCCGGAGCCCAAGTGAGATGCTGTGGCGAAGTCAGAAGACAAATTCCACAATTGTAGTTCAGAATTTCCCCTACCTGTTGTGCAAGCCTCCCATGCAGCTTCGGGAAACATTGGATGGAGGTGGTTGCCACTAAAGGTTGTGCCAGTTACTAAATGCATGGCCTTGCATGCTTTTCCCTGCCTGGATTGTGAAGGTGCAAACAAAGTGTTTGCTATGGACAAGAAGCAGTCCAGCAACCAGTCTGCCGGTCAACGACACCTGGAGGAAGATTGGACCACACTGTTAGGAGTCATTCAGGAATCTTAAAATGCTTTCCTGCAACTCCACAGTCTGGGGAAAACATTTCTTCATGAAGTAAAGCAATCAAACGTTATGTCCTGGACGAAAAAAGGCCATACGATTAGCAGCTGAAACATTCAACCAGAAAGTAAACTCAGCTGGGCAAAAATGTGAAAAGATCACAAAGTCCTAGGAACCTGCTGGATTCACACCAAAGCCGAGGCTTGACAACTTCACTCCCATCACTTATCAAGGAGCCGGCTTTTATTAGACGTTACAAGGTGCACCTTGGGCTACAAACCTGAGAAGGTGCATCTGATGTCGACTGTGAGGCAAACTGAAACTGTTCAATGACAAGGAGAAATGTGCAGGCCTCTGTCTCACATTTAAACTGCCCAGAATGCACTGGTGACAACAGGAGGTCGGATACATCTCTTCCCAGGACCCTGCAGTGATACCAGCAGACAGGAGGTGTGACAGTCAAAGGGGCCTCTCCAGCTTACTAAGCAAAGGGAGCCATTCAAATGATGTGGAGCTGGGCTTTGAGGGTCACAGTTGTGCCGAAATGGAAGCAACAGAAAATTAAAATGGGGGATACAAGCCGAGCAGAGCAGAGCACACGGGAAAGGGTGGTACAAATGTAAAAATGGAACGAGCCAGCCACTCTCCGTTGTACAAATGTAGCAGACAAGACGTTTTGGATGCACACCCGACACTATATTCTCAAATGTCTAACACACACACACATCCAGATCCTCATTATGGGACAAGTCCTGCCAATACACAAGAAGGGACTCGAAAGCAAGCAGTCAACACAGACAAGAGCTTTCTTCGGATTTGCTTCCTGCCTCAATGCTGTGGTTTCAACCATTCAAACCCAGGATTCTACACACTGAACTCCACCAACAAACAGTCAAGGCAGATGAATGCCCCACAAACCACAACATTGGTGTTCGACTTGTAAAACAAAAATGGCGCTGGCAGGGAGAAGTCCTCAGCTTCAGGTCAGATCTCGGAGGAATGCGTACATCAACATCTCATTGGCCAGTGGGGGGGCGATAGGACAACAGAAATAAATAAGAACAAATCTGATAAACACGCTTTTCTCACAAAAGTGGTGTGTGTGTGTCGACGGAGCACACCGAGCACAAATGTGCTTCATCAATTGTCCTCCAAACTGATGGCCATTATGAACAAAGCTACTGGGCCGCCTTCATAGCGCACCGCTGGGACTGCTCTCTTATTAACAGACAGGCGATCAGAAGTTGGGTCTTCTTTTTGGCGATTCTTGTGTGCATCTGAGAGGGGCTTTGTTGTTCTTTGTCATCCTTCATGAGCTTCTATGAAAGCTAAAATGTCCCCTTGGGAATGTCTAATTGCTCAAAGCAAAACTACTATTTTGTGACGTCATTTTGATTTCTCTCACATTCCTGTATTTCAAAATCAAATCAAAGGACACTGCTGCTATTTCTTCACACTGACACACACATGGAATAAGTGACCTGTCGTGCGGCAGACATTAGAACTTCAAAATGTGACTGGATGTTATTTTGAAAGAATGAAGTGGACAGACCTGGTGAGCCGGTTTGTTGGACTGCAGGGCCTCTTCTCAGCCTGACCGTTCAAATACGTCAAACTGTATCCACTGTCATGCTGCTCGGACATCTGCTGCCAGGTCACTTTTAACTGCGTATGATTTCTGCTCGAAGATCTCGGAGCAGCAGGTGTCGTTCTCCAACGGCTCGGTCAGATTACATCTACAACATTTGGTTTTGTCAAGCAAAGCAGCGTTCAGAGGTGCGACTTTATAAATGGCAGCTCTTAGGGCACACGGGGAACAAGCGCCAGAGTTGCTGTGTCAGCAAAGTCTCTCGGTCGGCCGAGTTGGTTTTAGTTCTAAACAAGTCTCATCAAAATGGACTGGTGAGGACCTGAATAAAATGGACTTCATTTAATGATCACAGAGCAGTATGGCATCCAGCAGGTCCTCTCAGCGCACGCGCACACACACACACACACATCAGACCTGGGAGAGAAAATGAAGCTCGCCTCCACTTTAACCATCCCATCCCAAAATTGTTCAAGCAACTTCCAGGCAGGAGACTTGTGCCGTCAGTACGGACAGATGTCAGAGCGTGTGGAGAACAGCTGCAGGAAGCCCCCACGTAACCAATGAGATGAAAGTCGGGATTTACATGAGCTATTGTCCCAGTTTGTCTGTAGGCTAGTCGAGGTGCTCCAAACAACTGAAACTTCCTGACTCGTGGGCCGCTCTCCTCCTGCCCTGTAAAGGAACGGAGGGAAAAAAACAGCCTAGAGGCAGAGCGAGGGTCCCTCAGGTTTACATTGTGGTGCTGCGTTTTCACCACATTCCTGAATTCATTTCATTCAGCCGTGCATCAAGAACTCAGCAGCCGCCTGGCACTTGAATCATACCGTATGGATCAGCGTCTCCCAAACTCAGGTTTTTGTTCCAATCTCATTCCTAATCAGGGACAACAGCTGATAGCACTCATCTTATTTAATTAGCTGCCTTTTTTTCTTCTTTTATTCAACATTCAGAAAAGCACAGCAGCACAATTTAACATTTAGAAGACATTTAGAAATATTTCTGCTTTTGCTGTTGATTTAAATGCTTCACTTAGTTTTGTTGATTTCATTCAACTTTGTCCTTTCTCTGTGCCGAATTCCCCTTCGTTGTATCTTACTGACGACAATTTAAAAACGCGCAGATCAGACACCCAGACAAACAACACGGAATAATCAAAGGCTGCAGCTGCTTTAGCGTCAGACCCACTAATTAGTAAATAATGGATTAGTTAAACAATCGGAACACCTGGAAAAGCAGAATGAAAATCAAGATGAAAATACTGTTAACAAGAAAAAAAAAAAAAAATAATAAACATTATTCCTATATAAGTGCTGGTACATTTTAATAATTATATATATATATTTAAACTGCTCAAAAAAATGAAAGGAACACTTTGAAAACACATCAGATCTCAATGGTAAAAAGAAATCCTCCTGGATATCTATACTGATATAGACTGGGTAATGTGTTAGGAACGAAAGGATGCCACATCGTTTGATGGAAATGAAAATGATCAACCTACAGAGCCCTGAATTCAAAGATGCCCCAAAAATCAGAGTGAAAAAATGATGTGGCAGGCTAGTCCATTTTGCCAAAATTGAATTGCAGCAACTCCAAATTGTACGCAGCACTTTGTATGGCCCCTGTGTTCTTGTATACATGCCTGACAACATCGGTGCATGCTTCTAATGAGATGACAGATGGTGTTGTGGGGGATCTCCTCCCAGATCTGGACCAGGGCATCACTGAGCTCCTGGACAGTCTGAGGTGCAACCTGGTGGCATTGGATGGACCAAAACATAATGTCCCAGAGGTGTTCTATTGGATTTAGGTCAGGAAAGTGTGGTGGCCAGTCAATGGTATCAATTCCTTCATCCTCCAGGAACTGCCTGCATACTCTCACCACATGAGGCCAGGAATTGTCGTGCACCAGGAGCCACTGTACCAGCATAGGGTCTGACAATGGGTCCAAGGATTTCATCCTGATACCTAATGGCAGCCAAGGTGCCTTTGTCAAGCCTGTAGCGGTCTGTGTGACCCTCCATGGATATGCCTCCCCAGACAATCATTAACCCACCACCAAACTGCTCATGCTGAATGATGTTACAGGCAGCATAATGTTCTCCATGGCTTCTCCAGACCCTTTCACTTCTGTCACGTGCTCAGGGTGAACCTGCTCTCATCTGTAAAAGCACAGGGCACCAGTGGTGCATCTGCCAATTCTGGTATTCTATGGCGAATGCCAATCGAGCTGCATGCTGCTGGGCAGTGAGCTCAGGGCCCATTAGAGGACATGGGGCCCTTGGGTCACCCTCATGAAGTCTTTCTGGTTGTTTGGTCAGAGACATTCACACCAGTGGCCTGCTGGAGGTCATTTTGTAGGGCTCTGGCAGTGCTCATCCTGTTCCTCCTTGCCCAAAGGAGCAGATACTGGTCCTGCTGATGGGTTATGGACCTTCTATGGCCCTCTCCAGCTCTCCTAGAGTAACTGCTTGTCTCCTAGAATCTCCTCCATGCCCTTGAGACTGTGCAGGGAGACACAGCAAACCTTCTGGCAATGACACGTATTGATGTGCCATCTTGGAGAAGTTGGACTACCTGTGCAACCTCTGTAGGGTCCAGGTATCGCCTCATGCTACCAGTAGTGACACCGACTGTAGCCAAATGCAAAACTAGTGAAGAAACAGTCAGAAAAGATGAGGAGGGAAAATGTCAGTGGCCTCCACCTGTTAAACCATTCCTGTTTTGGGGTCATCTCATTGTTGCCCCTCTAGTGCATCTGTTGTTAATTTCATTAACACCACAGCAGCTGAAACTGATTAACAACCCCCTCTGCTACTTAACTGACCAGATTAATATCCCATAAGTTTCATTGACTTTATGCTATACTCTAATTAAAAAGTGTTCCTTTCATTCTTTTGAGCAGTATATATACACACACTTTTTTTTTAGCAAACTTAGCTTTCTTATTTCTATATTGTTCCCTAAACACAGAACTTGGAAAATATCAGTTCACATAATTAGTCCAGGAGTTCAATTAAAAACAGAAGCTGCTGGGGACAAAAACCTGCTGCCAGGACCAAGTTTGGGAAACACTGGTATGGATGAGCAGAACTCAAATGCTACTTGAGGCTTTCTTCATCTCCATGGTTGCTAGTGATACCACCCAAAGGTGGAATTCTGGTCAACCTATGAGCCTTCAAAACAAATGCCTGGACTGATTATGTCAGATCCCAAATGAAAAGTAAATTGTGAGCTGCTGCCTTGGTGAAGCCTTACAAAATGGTCATGCACATATGCTTGGGAGACAGCTAAAGGGCTTTGCTGGTGGCAATTACCCACCGAACCAGGGCTTGGCACCATGTTCTCATGCCTTCTCTCTTCCTCAGAATGGAAGACTGATGTCACTTCTAATGTCCGCCCTCCTGGACCGGCCTCTTCCTGCCTGGAATCCATGTAACTGGAGATTCAGCCATCTTCAGCGAGTTCTTTGTTGGACTTGGATCTGAACAGATGTTCATTTTGTCTTTGCAAAAAAAAAAAAGACCAACTTATTTCAATTTGCATTACGTTATTTGGGGTCACAGATGTGCCCCAAACCTTTTTATGCGATGTTTCTCTTTTACAAAACCATTATGATTCTCAAGGTGTGCCAAGGAGAACATCCTTTGACCAGGCCTTTGTCAGAACCAAAAAAACGTGATTATTATGGAATCATGAGGGCAGGGCTGAGTGCATCGGGGCATTAGCTTCAGCATCAGAAACATTGAGAGTGAAAGCGTTCGGAGTTTGGGATCCTGAAGACAAGGACTGCATGGTTCATTGCACATTCCGTACATTTTCTGTGTGCGTCTCTTTGTTGGCATTGAACTACTGTCGCTGTTCTGAACAGTCAGATCCTATGGATTACGAGTACTTCCTGTACTACATACATACAGTATGCCTAATAAACTGGAACTCCAAAGCCAGACATGGAGCAGTGCTCAGTACCCAGGGGGCATGAGAACCAGCAGAATTACAAGATGGAGAGAAACAGGAGATCAGTCAAGCATACTGGAAAGCTGAATCACACTTAATGGAACAGGATCCAATCCACTTTAATAAAAGGAGAAGGGTCTGTGTGTGGCTCAGTTATTCCAACAGATGGCACATCAGACATTTTTAGTACTGAAACTCACTGCATTTGTCACCCTAACACAAGGCACATCACAAACATTAACTCTGCTTTTACAAATCACATACCAAATGGCACATAACAGCGACACACAGAGTGCACTGCACTTCATAGACAAAAGGCAAGCAAAGGTCAATCTGAGAACATTTACTGAAACTCCATTGAGTACAAACTTCAGTCCAGTTTTGGCTTTATTGAGGTGTGGGGGTGGACCTTTCATTCCCCCCAAAACCAAACTATAAAGAGAATGGAATGATTAAATAAATAAAACCAGTTTCAGGCCAACTTCTTCCTGAGGCAACACTAGAACCGTCACCACCAAACACTTCAATGCCATACCTGCATCATGGGCACTCAACTTGCATGGGTGGCACAGTCGACTGTGAGGTTCCCATCTGGGCTAAACTGTCCATAAACTGCAAGTTTCAGGTCGCGACAGCTTTCTCCACCACCAACAAAAGCAGCACTCCACTTCAGCTCACGTGACACGGCTGTGGACACTGGTCATCAAACTCAGGGAGAAAAACAGATTGCATTTTCATTTTTCAAGACAAATACCTCCCAAAAAAAGGGAGCACAGCACAATTAAAAGGAAAATGTGTGCTCCAGACGTTGAAATGCGGACTAAAGGAGGCCAATTTGGAGGCCAGGAAGATAAACGTCACATCACTCTGGCCGACTCAGCAACAGAAATGATTCACTCTGTACCAGCATCTTAATGATGAATCACTCTGAATATCGGCGACTTCAAAAGGAAACAAGTGCCCATTAGGCATGTTCTTTTCCACTCGTGGACACTACAAGCCATACCTGCTCTATCCAGATATGAATTACTTTAAATATAAACTGCTGAGCAGGTCCAACTGCCTCTTTCTGCCACCTATACATGCCCGTTATTGACAGCAGCAGCTTGTGTTTTCTTGTGGATATCCACTTGGCCGACTAAGAATTTGACAAGTCATACTCGGTGAACACTTCAGTAAATTGCCCCAAAGAATTCAGTAAAAGGTTAATACAGCCTCCGAGGACGAAAGGAGGTCCCAAGTGGAGTCCTTTGACATTAGCACTGGAGACCCCGCTGGACTGTGTCAACAGCTAAATGATGAGAATACATTTTAACGTAAGGTACAGTGGGGTCCGTTCCCAGCTTCACATTTCTCTGGGTCTTAACTGCCCCATCCCATCATATATCACCACCTCACACATGCTCTGGTTCCGTTCCCCCCTTGCTCATTCTTGGCTTTAATTTTCAGTTGCACTCCTGATGAAGGCCATGCAGTCGATACATTGTGTTTATAACCTTCATTCCTTCAGTCTTGGCCTTCATTCCAGGGTGGACATCATCTTTACACTCCCCCCCCACATGCTAATACAGCCCCTACATTAGTTCTCAATAATAATTAAAATGCCATCCAGCTTTATGACGGGCCTTGCCTCAGTCCACAATGCGCATGGTGTTTTGCAACATAAGTGAATTAAGTGGCGCAGTCGCAAGAATGGCATTTAGTCCACACAGATACAGTGTCAAGTGCCAGCCACTAGTTACTGAGGGACAGGCGATTAACGTGGCGTTTTGCTTGAAAGCACACCTTTTCTTAATAAGTAATCGGATGCCCTGTGCTTGTTAAACAGTAAGCCTTGAACACACTGCCTAAAAATGATCAAATGACCCCGTAACAAGATGCACACGGCTGTAACGTGAAGACAACTACAAGAAACAAAAAAATATGGGCGGGGGGGAACCCTGCGAGTCCAGCAGAGCCACCCACACTTGTACAAGTCAGCTGTGGCGCAAATGTCAAACGCCACACTCGGAGTACAAAGTTGCCAATCAAACCCAAAGCTGAGGGCAATGCGGCTGAGATCACCACCTTCTGCTTTAACGTCCTACGCCACTGCTATGCCACCACAATCCCCCCCTTGCCAGAGCAATGGGCAATCGTGGCGGCTTCCCAGACTCAAAATCAAACAGAAGGTGGACGGGTCAACGTCGGAGTAAACGGGGCGCGCGTCCTCGCGATTACAAACAATGTCGACGACCGACGCTCCAAAAAAGGGCAGGCGCCTCCTGCTGGTTTGTCACCCTTCCTATAAAGCGCAGCCTACGAAGAAGCGACTAAGATCCGTGATTTACTACAAAATGACACACAAGAGGAACTGGAGTCGGGGCAAGAAGAAGAGGAGACGGGGTGCAGGACCGACAGACCGTCGGCTAGGTGGGCACAAAAGGACGGAAGAATGCCATTTACCCCCCTCCCCCCTCCTGCAAACGTTGCCAACTGATACTCGGTGCGCCCCTTGCCCACTACATCGACTTGACTCCCTGGCCAAAACTGCACCGTTAACCGCTGATCACTGCAACACAAGGCTGTCCCAAAACGGGCCGTGAAGAAACGTCGTCGGCTCTTGGCAAAGCGCACACCCACAGCCCAGCTCTCACTCACCTTCATCCTCCAGCTCCAGTTTCTCCAGCATGCCTTCCGCGAAGCCGAGTACCTGTGAACGAGAGGCGGGACAGGCAGTCAGCGGAGCGCTTCGGTCTCAAGGGCGCCCTGTGCGCGTTACTACCCCGACCCGCAGGCCCTTCCCTCGCTCAGCTGGCAAGCGGCGAGCCCGTGGCAGCAGCGGTGCAAACCGTGCAAGTGACAGTCCGCATAGCCCGGCAGCCGGAGCGAACGACGTAGGGGGGCGTGGCGGCGTCGTGCCGAGCGCGCGGCCTTTTATCCGTCGCCAAGTCTCTTTGGTATTTTCCAGAGGGGCATTCCTCGGCTGCTTCCGCGGCCCTCCACTTCGAAACCCCGCCGCGCAAAGGTGCCAAACGGCGGTGCTCGCGACCCACCCCGCCACAATGGCACATTCCACTTCATGCTGCCCTGCCAGTTAAGACGAGGAACCAAAGACACAGAATTGCGCAGAGCTGCAGAGTGTGGCCGTCGCCCCACCCCCGAGGGAGGCACGACACTGTACGGCGCTCGACGCCCATGCGCGTCTGCCTCCCCCGCCCGTAAACAAAGCAGTGGTACAGGCCACCGCCGCGCGTTGCTGAAGGCTGAGAACAGTGAGAGAGCGCAGGTGGCGGGGACCCCTGGGGGCTGTCTGCGGACGAAGACGTGACAGAACCTCCCTGAAGAGCGAAGCAAATGCCGCTGTAATAAACACGGACCGAGCCTCGGAGTCCCTCATCAGTACGAAGCGCCGATTCCTGTCTACCAGCCTTCTAAACAAATGTGACCCATTGCGAAGGAACGGGGTGTCTCTGCTCCGCCTTTCTTAACGCTGGCCGGCATTAAAGCGACTTTGAATCCAATCGGACAGTCCGCGCCGCTCTTGGCTCGTGAGTGTTGTACAAAGGTATGGCTGGATCGGGTCCGGTAGGGAGCAGCTTAAGATACGCGACATCGTGTGTGTGTGTGTGTGTGGCAAACATTCGCACGATCGGAATGTGTCACCTGGCAGGTGCTGTCCGAACACCCCCATCCTTCTAGTTTGAACTTTAAAAACAATAAAAAGACGTTTGAGTATCCTATTAGTTGTGCCGTTTTCATAAATGGTTCTGCGGGTCGCATATGCCTCAGCCCCACAAACTCTCACTTTATGAATCGACTTAACAAAGCAAAATAAAAAGCCGCGCGTGGATTTGACTCTTGAACAGACCACGACTGGCTCTCCAGAACTCGCCTGAAGCGCGACGAATTAGCGCAGAACAGGGACACAGCCGCACTTTTCTCCCAGGTGCTTCTCCTACTTATCACTTAACAGAAATCTGGATAACCGATAATTAACGATGATAAAAATAGTCGTTCAACTCCAGCCAATCTGCTCTAAACTGCAGCATTATAAAATTCCTAATAGCACAATAGTTCACTTTTTATAATGGATGAAATGAGGAGTTCTTTAGCCGGGAGCTCTAACGAATTTGGCCTGCAGTTTTGTGAAGCAGACTGGTCTCTTCAAACATTCAAATGAAGGATTTTCTGGTTTTGGTTTAGGCTGTCAGGGCTAGAGGAAGCCTTTAAGGGTGACTGGTTGAAGGCGAATGACCGTCCTCTGATGTTACAGGAACAGCAGAAACTTCCATGAAGAGGAGGTGGTGCACTCTTGCCATGCCACCAAGCTCTGGTCTACCTTGGCAGGGAAGGAGGTTTTCAGCCCATTGCAGTCTCAGGAAGGCTAACAAGTAAGTGACTGGGATCTCTTATCCCTGTCACTCTACTATTTTCCTCAGACACTCATTCTGTGGGGACAGTAACAGTTCTTCAACATGCCTTCTCACTGGAAACCAGCTTCCCTTGGCAAACAATATCCCCAAAGCGCTGATCACTTCTTGTGTATGTTTTTGAGAAATGACGTATCATTTACTGATACTTTGCAAAAATGGAGCTAGAAGAGCATGTTGTGTTAAATTTGAGACAAAACATCAGACATTTGCACTGTTAATCACAAGCCCACTAACGTATGCGCCCATTTCTTGGGGTCTTGTTCCCAATCTCTGGCTGTTGCTCATTGCTGTTGACACTTGTGCTCACACTGAAAGAGTTTGTGCCGGCAATTACAAATATACTCGGATATTTCTGCAAAGACTCAAAGCCCGAGTCCAGAGGCGTCTCTGATTTGCTCAAACATGCCGAGCATCAGTGAAGGGAGTGACCACCTCTTTGGAAAATCAAAGCCAGAAACGTGTAGTGTGAACCTGCCCAGCAGTCCATTTTCTGTGCTTGTCGAGGCAGCTCGTATGTAAACCTGACAATTTGTGTATCTTAGGAAATGTCGCATGCTGGCACAGAAGACCACTGCCATTTCCCAGGGTAAGAACTGTGGTGCACGCGTGGGTAGGGTGTCTCCAAGTGGAAACACTGCAGCTCTGACCCCATTATCTACAGGCCACTACCCAGCCAGGTAGTGCCAGCTGCTGTTCCATCCGTTTTCAGGTTTCCCCCAGGTTGGCCTAGCAATACTATTGTCTATGGCCAACTTGAGTGTCTGAAGAGACGGTAATCTGGGGTGACTTTGTTAAGTTACTGCCTTGGAGCCACACTCTGCCACATCTAATGCACTTGTTCTGTTTGTATATTCCATACAGCCAGAGATGTGCATAGCGTGTTGATGAACTGGCTGGACAATCCATGCCAGTCTCCACTGTGCCATCATATACGTCCTCTGCTGCATGGTGCTATATATTCTATGACCTGTTCTTCATAAGTACCTTGTTATCGACAGTAAATGCAACCCATGTACAAGTACGGCAGTCCGTGTAAAATGACATGGCAGAAAACGATCGTACAATTAGTGTGTCACTGACTGCGGGCCAAGTCCTGGCCCTTTTCTGTCTTGGTGCTCTTTTCTCAGTGAAAAGTCGTCTTGAAGTGCATTTTCCTGTTATTCCAGGTGGATCGCTAGGCTTATCCTCTGCGCACCTTGATGGTCAAGATGCGTATGTCACTTCCTCCTTCTGCCCTAATCTAGACTCTCATGAAATGAGGAGAAAGTGTAAGGACTCGCCTGTCCAAGTACGCTCATTCCATAGGCCGAGCAGCCCACACGTCTTTTTAGGGTCGCCCCTGTCTGCTGGGCTTATGCCCCGGGACTTGAGCAGAGGCAGGACCGGGGTTCTGCACAAGTTACACAAGTGTCCACTCCAAAGGGTAAACCATTCACAGATACGTCCCACTGCCGTGGTCACATTTAGTGGCCTAAGAGCTGCCAAGATGGCACAAAAGCTGCAGACCTCTGAATGCCCTCTCGGTGACTGCCACATCAGTCATTGTGTTTGTATGGGGACATGTTGTCCTGCCTTCAAGCTCCTCGTTCACAGGAGGTGCTGAGAGAATGGCGTGGTGGGGAGTCTTCACTGTTTTACAAGGCTTTTACCTCGCAGGGTGCGCCGTTCCTTCACACGGTGTACACAGCTTGACCACACTTCTCGGCCGCCTTGAGGACAGCTCAGTAATTGCCATTACCAATCGTATTAGATGGAAGAAAACAAAACGTCGCTCAACAGGCGTGTGAAATGTCCATAAGCACAAAAGTGGAACGATCCAGAGCCTTCTGCAGCAGACCCGAACAGACTGGGAATTCCTTATTTCAGGGAAGTTGAAGGTTAAATTCGGCCGGCTGCCTGCTGGCGCTTACTTTATGGAGGTAATTGAAGTGCCTGCTTCACTAGTCACGTTTCAGCTGCCTTACCAGTCACATACTCCAGACCTGCTGCCCTCTACTTAAGGCTGAACGCAGCATGGAGCCCGACACCGACTACCCTCTCATTTTAAGACCTCTGGCTTCTAGAGTGGCACTCTGGCGCCCTGCACGCAGGGTGCCACCAGTCTTGGCCTGTCTGAGAAAGTGCACCGACCCAAGTACCTGCATGCTCTTCTCCCGAGTGTCTATAAACGGACAAACGCCCTCGTCGGCATTCTCATACTCACGGTCCTGGAGGGTGCCACTGGCATATGCAGGGGCGTGGGCAGCTTGGCAGACATCCCCGCCCGAACAGCAGGGATGGAAAAGTGCTGGCCAGTGTCTGCAGGAGAGGAGTTGGAGCGTAAGCGGGACTCCAGACGCTCTGGTTCATTCTTGTATGCCTCGAGAGGAAAGGAGAGCTGTTTGGTCACTTGAGTCGGAGTCGAAGATGGAGAGGAGACCCCCAAAGCTACAAGGAGAAGAAAGAAAAACAAGAGGATGCTGGTCAGATTGGCTAGAACGCGATTCCTGCACCTTAAGAAGTTTCTGGCCAAGTAGGTGGCATTGCAGTTGGAGTGTCCCCCGCCTTGGGCTTGCCTTTGAATGACAAGGGTCAACGTGATGTCAGGTGCCGTACAGGGAGTGCTGCAAATTGAAGTGGACAGATGAACACCAGTAGGTGTGTGGAGCGTCACACAGTCACATTGACGTTAACGGCACCAGTCTTTGGACAGACCGTGAAGTGTCCACATCAAATTCTGGTGTACGTATGACCACCCAGCAACCAGCTGTCTGTTACTCACTCACTCACCTGAAATGAAGGCCGAGTCAATGGATAACCATGAGCGTCAGCTTGGCTGAAACTGCCTGCACCAACACCAGGACCAGAAGTCCATGCCCCGAGCAGATGTAAAGGGTAGGGTGTCTATACCACTGCACCAGGGCACATCCAGGGCACATCCAGGTCTCGCGGTGCACTTTCTGCATGTCAGTTACCCAGGTTGTAACACTGGAGGTCTTATAGCTTTACTAACACATGGTGCTGATCGAGTCCTCGTCACTGCTCACGGGGGCCACATCCAAGTTGTCATTGTCACAATGCGGCCTGTCCTTAAGTGCAGGAGTCCACCTATTCAACTCCGTGCTAACCCACCTGACGGAGGCTTTACCTCTGGAAGTCGGGTCACTTTATTCTCGTTTGGTATTCCACATTCCAAAAGCAAAAATTAGGGTGAAAGTGTGTTTGGTGACCCGGAATAGATGGGCAACGTATCATTTCCTGGCACGGTTGTACATTGAGCACCTGGCAGTCATTGAAGGGTTAAACCCAGCAGAACCACGTCCTTTGACACGGGCAGAGGAAATTCCAGATGCTGCCATGGCAGCACAACAGAGAGCATGCGGTAGGTCTAAAAACAGCACAAGTCAAGACTTAAGCGCTTCTTACAAGTAAGAGCTGATAAAACACCAGCGAGTGCAGCCTTATTAGGTGCCCGGTTTAGTGCCCGCTGCAGCACCACGTGAAGCAGCCTGTGCAGGCAGACGTCCTGCTCTGCTGGCCACTCTCGCATCCTCCCAGTCCTCCATGGGCTGCTCTTCACACTTGAAGTCTTTATGTATTCTCGTGTGTTCAGCCATCACTTTGTAAAGGCCCGTTTGCTCAGGAGAGGATATTATATGGAAGAACGAGTGACCGATGGATACTTGGGTGGGACACGGTTAGCTGGCAAGTCCTTGACCGAAGCTTATATGTTGTCCTTGTGCCAAAGGGGGTCCTCCTCCCACCTCCCAAGGACATGCAGCTGCAGGTTAGGCTCTGCAAAGGGTGAGTGTGCCCTACAATCGATTGGCACTCGGATAGGCACTGATCTGGAGAGATGAGCTGATGACCGACCTCTGTGGCTTGAGCCCGAGTCTCAGGAAATCCCATAAAAGTACTTGATACTCCCACAACAAAAGAAGCCTCTGCTGATGGCTGACTCGAGTGGCCTGTCCTACTGAGACGGGTGAAGGTTGTTTGTACCCTCAGAAGATGTTGCATCCCACTTCTGCACTTTCCATGTGACCTGGCCAGCATCTGCTCCATGGTACACAAGGCCTGGGGAAGGTCACAAACCTCCTGTGGCGCCCCCACGACCGTGGACTTAGGGTTAGGGTTAGTGGAGGCCTTCAGACATGGTGGCCTTGCCAGGAGGCAGCGCTGCTCAGCATGCTACCCCACGGGCCTGTCTCCTACAGACAGCAGAGATGTGAATGAACGCGAGGGCTCCTAATAAGCCCCCCAACAACAGAGGCGACTCGTGTTTCACTCTTTACAGGATTTATTTCATTTCTGCAGCAAATGTCGTACTTCCTGTTAACAGCAAACATCAATTCCAGATTCTTAGGGGTGAAGGACGCATAAAGAGCTTGCTGACATGACAAGAACCACCTTAGTGAGCGTCCGCTTTACTCCTTGCCCTGCTCAAAGACCCTCCTGGGTGCTAAAGACGGGGCCCCCACGTCCCTCTCTCCGAGCTGGACACCCAGTATAAAGCCAGAAGGCTCCAGAGCGTCCAAAGTGCCACCAGACTGGTCCCAGCGTGACAGCATTAAGTTACCCGGGCCCACGCCGTCCTACCTGTCAGGGGTTCTGACTGGCGCCTCTCGCTGCTCCGTTTCTTACTCCCTCTGAGGCTGCCGAAACGCTTCATGAGCTGCAGCCAGCAAGGCCGAGCATACCCAGCGCAGAAAGCCTGGCGTCCTCCTCAGCTCTGTTGCCTAATTTAGAGGCTGGCCCATGCGGAGCAGCAGGCGTGCAGCTGTGACTCGAGGCTCTTTAAAATAGCCACACCACGAGAGGCTGTAAAAGGAAAGCAAGTGTGTGCTGCCCGTCCCTGCCAGGGCATTGGCTGCTCTCGGCAGCGCTCAACGTCACATGCCTGCTGTAAGCAACTTGCGCCTTCATCTAGAGGCTGCCTGGAGAGCAGGGGGGGATTTGGAGGGGTTGCTGCCAATCATTCTCCACCTCGCTGCCCACTGCCTCTGCCAGCTGCGTGTCTGCTGAACCAGCTCTCCACAGCAGCTGGTGAATACACAGACGCGGTCCCTCTGACACACACACACACACTGAGACAGCGGGCCACAGTGCATAGGTAGCTCGCCTTACGCTCGTCCTTTGGCGCCGTTGGCCTACAAGGTCAACACGCTCCTCGCCGATCTCAGCAGTTAGCATAAAGCAGCCTAAGCAGAAAGACAATAGAAAATATGTGTGAGGCCATGGTGTGGCTGTGAGAAATGTCCTTCAAGGAAAGAGTCTGTCCTCCAAACTCTCTGCCAGCCTCAGGCCCGAGCCTATTTGGCAAGGAGCAGAACAGGATGGTGCTGGGAGGCCATGACAGACAGCCGAGGCCCAAGCACAATGGAACTGGGTAGGCCAATGGCCACTAATGAGCCCCGGCCAAATAGCAAATGTGAACACGGACATCGGCCTACCATCGTGGTCATAACCACCTGTGAAACAGACAGTAGTCTCTGTGCTCATCTAATTCTGGACTAACTGGACGTCACTCAGGGGCTCCTTCTCTGGAGGGCAACGACTCCTGAGCCATTGAGCATACAGGCGGAGACCGCAAACTCAAGTTCCAGTCACTGCAGCCATGGTCCCTGCCACAAAGTTCATCCGAGCGAAGCAGCAGGTTTTCTACACTTCCTCAGACAAACAAGGGGCAGCGATGCACAGGAAAATGTCAAAACTTATTATTTCCTCAGGGATCAGCATTGCATGAGAAATAGTTAGGAGAACATGAAGGTCTACAGCAGCGCCTGCCCAAACACAAAGGGACCTTTGCTCCGATTGCTGCAACCCACAGAGCCTCAGTCAGATTAGTCAGCAGATGGCAGCACTGGGGTTTCCTCCAGCGTGTGACAACACTGCAAATGAAAACAGTGCAGCTGCCGACCAATCACGCGCAAGAGTAACACTTACACACCCACTGCCTTGTACAGTTTCTTCACAATGAGTGTCCAGCAGATGGCAGCAGTATGTAGGAAACTGTAAAGGTGGCCTCACTGCATATCCAGCAGATGGCAGTACTAGGCCACAAAATGTGGAAGTCGTCCATAGCCGCGGGCCTAGCCTGTGGAAGTGACGCACAGAAAACAACACCTGGTGATCCCCTCTAATCCATCATGACGGACACAGCTGACAGACAGCCGAGTCCCAGAGGGAACAAACGTAGTCACAGTGACTCGCCACGTTGTTGATCACCATAAGAGCACTGCGATCCTCCACACAGAGGCCAACGTGGCAGAGGCTAAGCAGCACAGTGAAGGCCCAACTCACACACCCCAGGTAACAATCGGGCACAGGCCGCCCACAGACAGCTTTAACGTTGCCAGTGAAGAAGATGCCCTCAAACACATCTGCAATCTTCACGTGGATTGGCTTACTGACTGGGCTTTTCATACTTCATGTTACTGGAGAACAGACTCTGGGAGAACATGTAAGCTTGACACTGACAGTGCCCAGGATAGTCTCCTGCAGGTGCCACCCAGCCATGTTTAGGGGGAATGGTACACTGGGCTGTAAGGGAGGTGGCGAGCCCACCTCTGTGTGGAGTTCCACGATTGTCCAAATGATTGTCCAATTACACTGAGTTTTTCATTTCATTTAGTTTGATGTCAGTAAAAATCGCTACGTGACAAGAACTTGAATTGAGTCGCAAACGGGCCCTGTGCAGGCGTGTCGTGGGGTGCCTGGCCAGTACCCTCAAGACCCCTCGTCATGCCGTGTTTGTAATTAGGACCGCTGAACAATCCATAGCCAAAACTCTAAGTGGAGTTTGCTGGTTAGCGGCAAACCGGAAATGGAAAGTTTATCAAGGAGACAGCAGCAGAAAGTGAACACCGCGCACCACATCTGCCCACTGAATTTTCTTTCAAAATTTCAATTGTTCTCATTTGCTCCATCATTCCACAGTAGAGACAACACAGGAGTTTACATTTTCTACAATTATTTTAGTTGAACCTCCTGCAGCTCCGACAACTAGTTAGCTGGTCGCGGTGGTACTTCCTGAAGCCGGCAGAGGCCCGACCAGCAGGAACGAGGCATGGAGGACGACTGGCGTGCAACTCTTTTCGTCATTTGAGGCAATGCAGGCCGCTTATCAGAGCCACCTGGAGTGACACCAGCATGAAGTCCTCAAACTCTGCTAAGTCATGGGAGACGTGGGAAAGACACACGTGAGCCTGAGCCACGGCCATGCCAGCGCGGCTGACCTGAGAGTGCCAGACGTGATGTCATCTGCAAACCTCAAGCCCATTAGCTTACCTAATTATGGTCTGCATGGAGGAAAGGCTCACCTCGATGGTTAAGAGGAAAGAGCGAGTACGACGCAGCACATACAGTACTGTACAAACGCCTTGGGCACTCGGGGAAACATGCGGCCAAGTTGGAATGCTGTGAAAAACAAGGGCATGAGTCATTTTTATTACGTTCCCTAGAATGTGCCGTGCACAGATGAGCAACATCCATGAAGTTAGTCAGGATCTGGTGTGACCAGCCTTTGCCTTGGCCTTCTCTCAGATCCGGTCTTGTAGTTTCTGGAGGTCCTCGCTTGCCTCTTGTCCACTCAGACTTGTAATCCCAGACTGGCTGTTGAGACCAGGGCTCCGAGTGGCCACAGCACCTCCTTTGATGACGTCTGGGGTCAAGTGACACAATGAATTTGGGACCAGTCAGCGGCCAAAGAATTCAAATCACCAATGCCACTTGTGGAAACACGGCCTCAAACCTGCCGAGAACGCCCAGCATGCTTCACTGTGATGTCCAGCTCTCTAGCCTGCCTGCTGGCACAGCCGAACTTTACGCACTCGAATTCATCAGTCCAGAGGCGCTGCACTCGGTCCTTGCGTTTCTTGCCATTTTCTGCACCTTGGTCACAACTCTTCCATGCAGACCACTTCTGATAAGCCATCTCCAGACTGTAGCCAGTGCTTTCTGCCAGTTGTGCACCGATACCACCAGTGATGCCACTGCTGGACGTCTTCAGATTTCAAATGGAAGCCAGCCTGATGTACTTGTTTGCTGCACTCCGTTTCCAAGGCCTAGAGCTGCGTTTGTGGGCCTCAGTCTTGTCCGTTTGTTTGTGTTTCTGCAGAAGAGCTTGGACACCACATCTGGACATCAACACATTAGGATGACCACCTTGTGTCTGGTCAAACGGGCATATCTACCATCACCTGATGTTTTTGGCCTGGCTGTCCCTGCCCAGCTTTGTTCCCACTACACAGCTGTTTCTGTCGGCCTAGGAGGATCTCAAGTACTCCATTACGGGGAATAGGAAGTTTGTCGTCGTCGTTTGAGGACATTCAGATTCCTTACTGCTTCTAATTCACAACACATGAAATGCCCGTCTGAGACAAATCATTCTGTGAACTAACTACCGAACTGCACGTGGACCCTGGTGGCAGAAAGGAAGACTGCAAAGAGCGGCGCCCTCGTCGAACTGCTGAGGGCATGGAAGTCGCGGCCAGCATTTACCACTTGAGGAAAGAGAAAATGAAATGGGAAAATGAGAAATGGGTAAGACTGACCAGCAGGTGAGAGGGCAGAGAGACAGAAGAGCCAGGAGGGAGGCGGACAGACAGACAGACAGACAGACAGACAGACAAGCAGCTGAGCCAGTCGAAGCATCGGACACACACACGGCTCCGAGTCCTGCCGCCGCCATCTCAGAGGTGTCCCTGTGTTGGCTCGGGTCTCAAGGGACACAAGACAGCTGGCTCTGCCCGGCCTTGAGCACTACCACCTTGACACAACTGGATCCTAGAGCCTAACGCCCACCAATTGAGGCTTACCTTTCTTGGAGCGGGAGAACAGCTTCATGCTGACCGGTGACGTTGAAGGGGTGAAGCCAAACGAGGAATCCCTGGAAGAGGAACGGAAGAGGCCAGTGAAGCTCATGCGGCGAGGAGACTTGGGTGGCGATTCTTGATAGGAATATGGAAACAGAGTTTTGGGGGAGCCCGGGCTGTGTTTGGCACGTACAGGGGCAGACATGGGGCTGGAAGGCCGGCTTGAGTGGCTTCGAAAGAAGAAGCTTCTGGTTGGGCTTGCTGAGAGACTGCTGCTTTCTTCCTGGAGAGAAAAGACCAAAAACAAGAGATGGTGAGATGGCCTAGCGTTATCAGGACCCCAAGGCAGGAGTCACACCAAGTCTGACCAGGTTAGGGTTAGGATTAGGATTAGCTGTGCACAGATCTCTTCACATCGGTGGGACAAAGCCACCTGTCTGCAGCATCCCTGCACAAGGATGTCCCCCGTCAAAGAGCAGCTGATGTGCTGTTGGGGAATTGTGACTGCACAACCCAAATGTCTGGTCGCTGTTCACGACCTGAAGATCAGAGAAGAAACAAATGGAGGAGGTCGCAGCAGCTTCACTCTGCGGTCATGATGTGGCATGGTGTGGCAGAAGGACAGGGCCAGAAGGGGCGAGTCGAACGACTTGGGGACAGGGCACGGCAGGAAGAATTCGCATCTCCAACTCCATCATCCTACATTGGCCGGGTCAGAGCCCAGACTACAGACTGGAAGGTTCACAGGGCCGCTCAAAGGGCTTCATTTTCTTCACTCGGGACGTCAGACAGGCAAGTCACAACTACATCTCCGCTTCCTCATTTTTTCAGGCACAAGACTCATGAAATCTGAGCTCTTCTAACAAAACAGCAGGGCAGTCGGAGGCGGCCGCATGTGCTCATTTCTCACTTTCACTGCTGACGACGTAGGAAGTGATAAAGAAGAAATCAAATCCAGCTTCACCGCCAGCCAGAAAAGAAGATGCAGAGATAAAAAGGCCCATCAAGGAGCATTCCCATCCCAGTGACTGCAAGAACTCAGACTGGCACCATACAACCAGGGGCAAAAGTGGGGCATTTTATGCCAGCACACTGTAGCCCACAGACCACGTGGTAAAACAGAAAAAGTGTAATTAAAGCAACGGGGTTCACAGCGGCTCATCCTACAGTATAGAGAAGAAACCAAACCGTCCCAACAATCCTTTATTTCACGCGAATGTCTGCGGTGCCAGCACTCCAAAAAAACCAGCATTCAGGTAGCCCGGTCACTGGTGGACCATCCCAACAGATACAAGGCAGCATTTATGCACGGCAAGGAAAGGCAGGCACCAGGACCACTAGTAGTATGTGTCACTGTCCCCTTCTCATACAGGTAAGGTGTCCCAGACCTCTCCAGTAAACGTGACCGCCACTTGTGTGGCGCTAGCGTATGGCAGCAATTCTGCAGCGTGTTTAAGGCTGGGCAGACAGCCGAGACGGACCCGCTGATCCAACTGCTGGACAGCAGACAGAAATGACGCCCAGGTTGACACCCGTGTAGGGCACTTCGTCATATCCTTGTAATGACACATCTGGAATGTACAGGGCTCTTCCGTGTCACTGTGAGGACAGAAGGGGCTGCAAAGGGGACAAGCAGCGGTGAAGTAGACGGCAGCTACGGGCTGAGAACTGGCTCTTCGTGGCAGAGGCAGTGGAGCCCACTGTCGGTTTAGGGCACGTGGTGCGGACAGAAGAGAACAGAAGAAGGTACTGTTGGTTTGTGTATCGCGTTCTTCGCTCTGATCCAGCGGCAGCCACACTTCAGTTGATGCTAAATTTCAAACTGTGGAATGGTGGGGTGTCCTGCGGTGGGTTGGCACCCTGCCCGGGATTGGTTCCTGCCTTGTGCCCTTTGTTGGCTGGGATTGGCTCCAGCGGACCCCTGTGACCCTGTGTTCGGATTCAGTGGGTTGGAAAATGGATGGGTGGAATGGTGGGAAAAAGAAATGCCCTTTGGTTTGCTGTCTAAAAAGCCAGCCAGCCAGCCAGCCAGCGGAGACTCAGGCCAGGCACCTTTATAAAAACGCACTTCTTGACATGGCGCAATTATGCCACTGGGACACGTCAACAATTCCCAGATTAAGCTGAATGGGTCCGAACACCTCGTCATTATTGACTGAGCAAGAAAGTGATCGAGACAGTATGGCGGCTCAAGAACATGAACATGACTTTTGATGTTACGTTAACAGCAGCTAACTTTATGTATTTTCATATTACTTTACTGTAGCGTCATACGGGTCAAGTCACCCTAACACAACTTCATCGAGAATTGTGCTGCCCCTCAAAATCAAATCGGAATCTCACCTTTCAATCCTCCGAATTGCCTCTCATTTTTGCACCCTGAATAATAGAGGAAAAAACGAGAGGCACACCACAGCAAAAGAAAAAGATGAACTTGTAAGTAAAGCCTGGTAGGTCTGAGAAGGCCAGCACACGTGTCCACATGCACATTGACGCAAGAAAATCAGGGAGGAGACGGGAACTTGACAGGTCTATGGATTGGTAAGTTCTAGAAAGCAGCTGGATGGGAAAAGCACGTGACACGACATGGGTGAAAAAGTCTGGGAGGATATCTGCGTCAGGCAAATGGCGACAAGTTGCGAAGGAATCAGAGAGGCCAGCAAACGCGTTGATGATGCAAAAAGAGTGGCGTACTTAAAACAGACCGGGCGCGAGGGGGCATCGCTTTAGAGGGATTCGTGCTTCCTTTATGTGACACTGCGATGGCCTGGCCCTTTCTGATGCCAGCCTCCTCCAGTTGCCTTTGGCCACATCTCAGGGGGACAGCGACCTTATTCTAAGCCCAGGACAGAGAGGGGCAGAACGCGATTAAACGTCCACTTGTTTCAGAGAGGTGCTGTGTATTTATGGTGGGACTCGAGCGATTCCAGGACCGCAGGGGTTGAGTTATGAGGAATGCTTCAAGGAGCCGAGTCTGTACAGTTTAAGGAGAAGAACCAGTCCAGTGGGTCGGGGTGGCGAGTTCATTCACAGCCCCTGTTAAGGGTACATTTCACACAAACAGGAAGAGAACCACAGACACATGGAATGAGCGACCAAGTAGTGTGGTAGACAGTAGGACGTTAGGGGACTTGATGTTATTTAGGACTGGAGGGCTTCCATTCCATTGGCCGGTTTTCTAACGTGTGAACAGTTCACATAAAGCGCTGCCCACACTTGAGTCATGGGACTTGACAAGCCGCTGGCACAGAGGCAGATGGGCGCTACATTTTCACAGCCTTACCATCCTACATGCAGGCTAACGGCGAGCGACTGTTGCTGCACAACTTTAAATGTGAGGCTTACGAGAATTTGAGATCTGATTTAAGTCAAGTCCCTCCTTCTCCACGACCATGTCCAGGTCCAAGTCAGGTTGTGATTCTTAAAGCAGAGGGTCAGATCCAGTTGTGGAGTAGCCAACATTTACTTGCAGGCCGTGGCTCAGGTGCAGATGTTACAGCGGTGGTCTCTGAAAAGAGACGTGGGAGGGATTCTGGGAGGCAGGAGTGGCCACACATATTGCCTTTTCAGTAATCAAGGCATTGCATTAGGATGGGCCAAGCCTCCTTCTTGTTGGTAAGCTGTGGTGATGTTTCACATGGCTGCCATCTTGACATCACCAATGACAGAGCCACCATGTCACTTTTGTGCTTGACTGCGTGTCGCTTGTGTTTTCTGTTTTACCAATGTCACTTCTCTGTGATGGACTCCTCTCAACACCTGCTGCTGCGATATGCCCGAGACCCGATGGGTCCATCTAAACTTTTTCTTACGCCGTTATTCTTAAAAGCAGCGGGCTTTGATTGTCACATGGCATGGCAGAGAACATCAGACACGAGGGCAGCGCAATCTGCCCAGCTCAAGCAGGTATCGTGCGTCAGCTGACTTGGCGCATCTCCACACTTACTACTGCAGACCACCTCGCTGGCAGCAGTTCCACAGAGCATCAGGCTACTTCTACTGTAAATCACTGCCGCCATGACCTCTGGTGCCAACAGTTCAAGCAATTTCTGCCCCACCGTGCACTGTGGGCTGCTCAGTGCATTCACACTGAACCGAAAGGCCAAAGTCGCTTCTGGTCTCGCACCCCTCCAAAGAGCGCTGCCGTGAAGGTGGACGTCGTCGTACAGGTCTTGCTCTGTTCACACGCTTTACTCACGACTAGGCCATGCAGCTCTGAGATGTCATCTCCCCGGCTCACCCACTGCTCGCTCAGCCAGTGGCGATACCCACAGCCGTCTTAAATACCTTGGGCAGCGCTGGCTGCACCGTTTCGGGTCGGTTGCCCTCCCATCATCGTTCTCGTTCCCCTGGCGGGCACTTTGACTCTACAGTGCTGATCCTTCACGGGGCCAGCGACCGTGCTGCCTCTTGGAGGTGGGCTGGCTGGCTGGCCCTTTGGCTCCGTTTCCGCTGTCTCGGTCCTTGTTCTGTTTGTCCCTTCTGTCCCATGCAGGCTCGCCTAATGCTGGCTCTCCTAATGGGGCACAGGTGTAAGATGAGGCTTTCTTTGTGGCAATACTGAGGCTGACACTCGCACTTGCCCGTGCGTACTCAATCGTCCTGGAGTGGAGCAGAGCAAGATCGAGATCGCACACACACACACACACCTCGAATGGAGCGGGCATGACGCGGCCACAATTATCTATTTACAATCCACCCAAAGCCCACCTATCACATACCTGCCTCCACAAGGCCCCAGTGGCATGGGAAGGTCCATGGCATACCCTGCACTGCACTAAAACCAAATCCTTCCATAAAACAAAACCCAAGCCATAAAAATTGTAAGAACTTTAAAATGACATTTAAATTCAGCAATAAAGTCTATTAAAACTAATGAAGATGACCTCCTCTGGCTTGGGTTCTTTAAAAGGCTGGCACCATGCCCACTTGCTGTTTGTCCTTCTGTTCTTCGTTCCTCACTGCCTCGGCTCATCCCACCGCTGCCACCAAATGTGACGGTGCACATCACAACTTTGGCTAGTCAGTGGGTGACAGACAGTGTTTGGTCAATGTCACACGGCTAACAATGTCACAGCAGAGGATGTGAAAAGAGAAGGAAAGGCGAGTGGAATATTCTTGCGAGTGTGGGGCCGACGTAATGAGCAGATGCATTTCAGATGTTCTCGCAGGTCTTCCTTGGGTTTTGATGACCTGTTGTTCTGCCATCCATGTAACTAGCCTCTGGAAACATTTCTGTGACTAATGCCAGCGCGGTGTTCGCCACGCAGGTCTCCAAGGGTGACGCCATTTTCACCATATAAGGCAACCTTTAGACACACGCTGATTTCAAACGCTCGCCTTCCTACCCTCACCTCACCTCACCTGACCTGACCTGACCCCGGCACCCCACAGCCCTTGGCAGGTCGACCCAGAACTGGTCGCTTTACCTTTGCCACGTGTGACCCGTAAGGTGCCTCAGTCAGGAGGAGTCTCGATTGTGCCTGGCAGGACTACAGACTTCATTGTGCTCTAATGACAGCCCCGGATGTTTGATACAAAATGTCACAGCACATCAACTAATGGCTGACCTACTGGCCGAGCTAGGTGGTGTAACCGTGGCCGTAACATGTGGGGCAGTCGGACATGCGCTCTTGCCTGACAACACTCGGCTGGTTGCACAAGGGGTCTGACCGTAGCTGGACGACTCGGGGCGACAGGACCCCACTGGAATAGTAAAGAGCGGGGCCAGTGGTCACAGATGGCAGCAGGAGTGTTGGTTTCAGCCCACTGGCTTAGGCAAGACAAGCCGGGTGACCATCACAGCCCATACTGCAGCAGCCACAATGACCTACTCTGGAGATGGCAGAACTGCCAGTCAAGAAAGTGTGTGTGCCACAAGAGATGACAGGGCGAAGGTGCTAATGATGTACCCTGCTGGCACCAGTCCACCTCGCTCTGCTCCATTCTAGGGCACACCCCCCACCCCAGGTTGCCCACTGATGGTCAGATTTCAACAATAACACTCCTGAGATCCTTTCACGTCCTTCAGTTTTACGCCCGTTTTGTGTCTCCACTTCACGTAGTCAGTGAAGTAGGAATGTTGTATTTCACCTGCGATTTTATTGCTGCACTCGGTAGGAGGCGCTATATAAAATTAAAAGGAAGTGAACTTGACAAACCAGTAAGACTCTCCTGGCCACTCACATCCAAGTGACCCAAACTTAGCCAAGAACAATGCCAGGGGCACAGGGGTCCCACAAGCAGCGCATGGGTGACGGGTTCTGTGTGCTGCTCCCGCTGCTTCTGCTCAAGACCACCTAGAGTAATGAAAACAGGGAACGGGTTTTTACCTTCCTGGCGCCATCTTTGTCCGAGCTCTCAAGATCCCCATCCAGGAACGGCATTGCGAATGAGCTGAGGTCCTGCAGAACGAGAAAACACACAATCAGAAGAACAGAGGACACCAGGCAGCCGTATGTTCAGTCCTGCCATCCCTCTGAAGAGACGTACGTACCGCCATGCCACCTTTGGACCTGACGAGGACGAATGAGAAGCATAAAGCTACAGATCTCCACTGAGATTTAATGAGTAAAGACTTTGCTCTTGCCTTATCACCCTGCTTGCTGATGCCAGCTGGTTTCCCGCGGGCACTGCCAGTGCTGGACAGAGATCCAAGACAGAAAAGGAGATTTTATGACGCACATTTCTAAGTGAACACAAACACGTGAGACATACGGGAGGCCTGCTGGAAATCTGGAAGACTGCTCCGCTTCTGCAGGTCAACGGGACAAAGACCGCGGCTCTGAAATAAACGCACCCAAGCAGTAAAGAAAGCGGCAATTTGGCATCGCAAAGTGGAATGCTGAGCACAGTGCCACTCAGTGTTACTCCTGCACAAAGTTTGGATGGTTCAGCCACACGGCCCGATATGTGACCCCCAGCTTGAGAACCGCGCCCATATGGGCACAGCATGACTCAATGCAGCGCCGTTAAGTTACATGCGCTAAATAAACGAGCATCAGATGAACTCAGTGGTCTCCTCTCGCTTGTCAAATGTCGTTATGTTCTTTCTCTGCCGGCATCACCAGAAAATGGCTGCATAGCTGCTCACCCTTAACGTGCATTTCACTGCGAGTGCCATCAAGGTGTTTTAAAGAGCAGCCAGTCTTTACGATACGCAAGGTACAAAGCGGGTACAATGCCCGGCTCAGGTGCCACTCCCATTAGTCAGCTTGAGATATGATCTTTTGCTGTGGGAGGAAACTATGCCACTATGGGGATAACAGTATGAAGAAGTTACCCCAGCCATGGTGCCAGGCTGTATGTTGGACAGTGAGCTTCCTATTTCGGCTTCTGCCCATGTACACGGTTTCCATGGAAACAAGGCAAACGGCACCAAACAAGACCCCATAATGGTCGGTCACCACACACAGCGTCTCCCGTCTGTGGCAGTGGAAGATAGGCATCTCTTGCACGCTGCTTGCCAACCAGCCAGCCTTTACCGATGTCGATCAGGAGACAGACACTGGTAAGCTCATCTTCGAGCAGTGTGCGGGTCTGTTCCGCCTCGTGGTGCCTTTCTGCCAATCTTTACTTCTTACATTCTTCACTTAATTAGACAGGCAGAGAAAGCCTCAAGTGCCCAGCCTGCCTGTTCGGTGGACTCCTACCAGCTCAGAATACAAACAGAAAGTAGGCCTTGGCTACCCGCTGGGCAGGCCATTCACAGCACACGGGGATGCCCAAGACTCTCCATACTGCCACCGGCTCAACTTGAACTCCGACCACAGCCAACTGGGGAGATGCAGTCAGACCAGAGACTTTGCAGGTAAGGAGGAAAAGTATTGATGCCAGTTCAGCTGTACCCACTAATCCTGGCACCACAGAGTACTGATGTGTGGCATGTTGATTAGCTTATGAAAGCAAGAACTTCAATGGCTTTTGTACAAGTGATGACATTACAGAAGTGACCTCTGTGACCCCACATGTGCCTCCACTGTTGGCATTTGTAGAGCGGCGCCAGCACTCAATGGAGCATGAAAGTGCCAGCTGAACCAGAAAAACAAGAACGCTAAGGAGCAGCTCGTCAAGCAGCCTCTCGCTCACCATGGTGGATGCCAGTGGGCCACTACATCACATCCTGGAGCGACCCCAAGTGACACTCGTGTTCCTTTTTGGGCTCACTTCTGTACTCCGAAAAGAAGGAACGGCACGTTTGCGAGCAGCGCTGCAGTCAACCCGATCGGCTGCACTCCAGTGGTTCCCTCGCGTCAGTTCAGTCAGAACACAAAAAACGAGACACACGCACGTCAATCGGAAGTGACAGGCAGAGGGTGAAGAGGCACATGTGTCACACCAGCCACAGAATCAGCCAGACCAGCAGTGACACAAGGACCTGCAGCAGGTGCTCATGGGAGACCACTGGCAGGACAAGCAAGGCACAGGCGCGCAGACGCACACCGGAGATCCACGGCACATGACGCTCACACCTTCGTTACCCGTCGGCTCAGTCATGCAGCCATCAAGACAGAGACGTGAGCTCCAGGTGCTGCTGCTGCTGCCGTCCTCTCATACGAGAGTGATACTGAAAAGCCTGCAAGGAACAGCCGCCTGTCCAGGATCCCCGCCATCACCGCTGGGAGATTCTCACCTTGGTGCTCCGGGAGTGCCTTTACCCCCCTTACTGGATCCCATCAAGCAGTGCCATAGCTGGCAAGGGTTAAATGGTCTGCAGCTGATTTATGGGCCTTACTGGGTGGTCAAGGCCACTGTGGCACTGCCATCTTGAATCAGTGCCACCCTCTAAGCCCACAAATCTATACTGGGCAGTGTGGCCCCCTAACAAAGTTATACGTGAGCGTAGTGTGGCGCAGAAAGGCGCTGGCAGCATCCGTCTGGCACTTTCTTTATCAATTGCTTCATATTATTTCATTCCTAACCCTACGCCTAACCTTATTATTTTACTGCTAGCTTCTGCTTTTGCGGTTTTGTCCCTGCAGTGGTGGCTGAGATTGCGCCTTCTGGGTGAAGATCGGAGGGCAGCGAGATGTCTGCATTCTCCTGATCTAGGCTTTGAACCGTCAGCCTTTGATAACTTTGATAATGTTTGCTAACCTGCCTTTTCAAGTTCAATTGTAGAAAACCGACTTTTCAGCAGTTAAACGAATACTTGGACAAACATGTTACGCTTGGTTAGTTCAGTCAGCTTTTAGGACAAATCATAGCGCAGAAACTGCACTGGAAGACGGCCACCGATGTCTTCTTGATCTCGCAGACCTGAGCACGGCATTCGATGCAGCAACGTCTCCTCTTCCCTCAGCGGCAAACCCACCTCTCCACATTGGGAACGTTCTGACCAGCTGCATCGCTGTCTGCTTTGGGAACTCTAATGTCCCACCGCAGACTCCATTAAAGACATCTTTAGAAAGCCTACAGCATTGAGAAGGACCGCTCCCAGCCCTCGGACGTGCTCTTCGTCCCACTCCCATCTAGCAGCGGGTGCGTATTTGTCTGGCACAAATCTCCCTCATGTTGCTTTTATCTGCACGAACCCGGCGGTCAGCCACAAATCTTTTAACAGTACGATAATCACACTTAAGTTTTTGTGAAATATCTAAGCTTTTCATACCCTTGTCCAAGGCATTCAACTATTTCACGCTTTTCGGCAGCAGAGAGATCCTTTTTCTTTCCCATATTGCTTGAAAATGGTGGTCTGCTTAATAATGTGGAACATCCATCCATTGTCCTTTAATTGGGTTCCCCTGGCAAACTAATTATCACAGGTGTCCGAGATTGAGGTCAGTGATCAAAAGAACGCGGAGACACAATACCATCCAAGAGTTACATTGGAAACAAAACATTGAATCTTTATGACACTTACATTTAATTTGCATAATAATTTGGACGCGGTGTATAAAACAATGAGGAAGAGCAGAAGAGCATTTACGTTCGGTAACGTGGTCACGTGGGGTTTTCAAGCTGCAGCTTAACTTTTCTTTTACTTTTTCTGACCTTCTCTTCGGACTCCTCTTCACAGACTTCAAGTACGATATTACATATAAAGACTCTACTTCTGTGCTAACGATTAATGTTACATATACTAGGGGCCTTCGCGATGGCCTGTGCTACGTGCCAGCCTCTTCGCGTCTCTGCCGCTCACGTGTGTGGATTTCACGTTCACCAAACAACAAATCTTTTACTTCTCGCGGATACGTCTCTTCATTGGCAGGCAACACTACTTCTCCCTGATGGCAGCACAAATTAGACGATCTACAAGTCTCCCACTTAAAGTTTAAATCTGAACAATAGATTCGATCTCTTTTTGCTGTTCCGTTATTTCACGGAGTAATAATGTCCGTTTGTTTGCACGAACGCGAGCTTTACTATCACTTTGAATTTTCGTACATCCGTTATTCCTAACCTGCGCTGCACGCGTATAGCACCAACGTTTTTGAATTCTTTACGACACGTCATCTACTCTTTGTCTTTTACTTCCCTGGTTAAATCACTTGGCACAAAGTCTCGTCTCGCAGGACGTCAAAGTGAAAAAGTCGTCCCAGGATTTTTTTAATATAACAGAGAGATGTTGTTATGTAGGCGTACACCGATTGAGTTGTATTACTTATTCGCTATTCTTCTTACCTCATTTCATTTGCTTTGCATGGTATCTTGAGCTCCATCCGGTGCATGAAATGGCGTTTTTGTTGCTGTTGGTGCATCTCCAGATGTTCCTCACCGAGATTCCTGCAGGTTGTCCTGCTTGTCTTTTTAATACTCTTATCATTTGTCTGTTAGTTTGTATGAATATTTATTTATTATCTTCTTCATTACTGTAATTCCTTAACTTGTTGTAAAGCACTTTGATCGACCTGCTTGGTATAAAACGTGTTATACAAAGAAACTTTGCTGTCGTCTTTTGCTTACCATCTCCTTTTCATTTTCATTTTCTTTCACTTTTCTTCCTTCCGTTTTTCCTGATTTTTCGTACATGGCGTTTGCGGTTTCAACTAAGTCAACTTGAAGTCGGAGGGGTGAAGGAGGCCCTCTCAGGTGGCTTTGTGGAGCACTTCAGGAGGACGCGGCCTGCCACCAAGTAGCACTGCCGACATGTGACCAGCTCAGTGCTGACCATAAACACCTTCGCTCTTCCAGGACGCTGCGAGTTATCTGACTTGCCTGAACATGGTGATCACCGCAGAATGACAGTCAAAAAAAAACCACAAGATGCCCAAATGTCCCCCCACACCATCTTTAAGACAGAAATGACATTGTGACCTAAAATAAAAAACAACAGTCGCTCACAACCGCGGGGGTCAGAGCCTATCCGGGCAGGAACCAACCATGGAGCGGGCACCAGGCTATCACACGGTGCCAAATGGGACCAACTTAGAATCGTCAATTAACAGCCGTGGCATTAAAACTCACACGTGTACTGAGAGAAAGGGGCACACGGAGACGGCAAGGACATGCAAACTCCACACAGACAAAGGCTGGCTATGGGATTCAAATGCTATGCCAGGCACCAGCACATCACCGGGATATGCAAATCTACAGAAATAAAAGCATCTGGTAAATTACAAAAAAAAGAAAAGAAAAAATTGTTAACTAAACATTTAAATGGAAACGAAGGCAAAATGATAAAGTGAAGGAAGCGCTCAGTGAACAAACATGTATGTTACTGGTCCTGTTGACCTTCGAGTCCGTCAAGGTCCTTCACTTTACTGCTGCGAGGCTGACCTTCTGAGGAGTCTGCTAATGCAAACTTCAATCTCTTAGTTTATTTGTGGAAAATCTCGCTTTGTTGCTCTCCCTGTTATGCCACCCTGAGCAGCGGGTACATGCGGCAGATGTTTGCGATTGTTACTGACCTGTAATCCTGGCATGATGAATTCATTTCATTTCTAACCTCACAGGTTTGTGACAGTGACCTGCTCGTTTCAGATTCTGCCATGGCGCCACCATGGGGTTTGGGTGAGGACTTTGACTTTCTTATTCTTGGGCCATCCTGGTGTCAGCTGCTCCTGTGCACTTCATCACAGACAGTCAGACGGATAGGATGCCACTTGTCACACTCAAGGAGCGCCACCTCCTGATAAGAAAGGGTCCAGCGTGTCAGTGATGTGGACACCCCCAAGTACTTGAACCCTGAATAGTAACAAGGCATATGGGGCGATTGATGCCCCCCGTCTCATGTTGTTTATCAGTGTACCCCACAAGTGCTGAATCTCCTGCTGTCATAGTCAGAGGTGCTCACACAGTCCTTGAGCCTCCCTGACAGAAGGTCCTTCATCCATAACAGAGATGGCTGGCTGCTCCCTGTGACACACACACACACACACACACACACACACACGGAGGACTTGCAGCCAGCAGAAGTGTGTCACAAAATGCTAGTGTTGCCCATTCTTCGTGCCCTGCTGGGCCTGCTCGTTTGTTTACCTTTACCCAAGTCAGAAGTTTGCTTTGTTCTTTTTGGTAATTCCGTGTGTGTTTAAGATGTCGCTGTTACTCTTTGTCATAATATTTTTATTTCCTCTTGGGTCAGACTAAGCACCATCTATCAAAGTATTCCAGATCTTCTGAGTTTCTCCAGTAAAGCCACACTCTTACCTCTCCATTAACAAATCCTACATGTTATCTCATGGAAACACCACCGTCAACCTACTGGGGGTGAAAAACACGAGTAGCAGTCGGTCTCTGTGGTAGAAGAAATTACGGAGCCCCCAGGATAGCCGGATCTCCTCCATGGTGAGGCACTCACTGAAACAAATTGGCTTCTGCGTTAAGCGACTGGAAAGAAACACCAGGCTGTGATGTAGTCAAAGGCCAGCGGGGACCTTTGAACATTCAGGCTGGTCGTGCACAGTTCACTCACTCTGGAGGGTCTTTTAGCAGAACACTAAGACATACGCGTCCCCCTCTGCCCTGTTGGCTATGAAGCAAGCAGTCATGCAGACACAAACACAAGTGACATGCCACCTGCCAGAACCAGCGCTTACTCACAAGCACGTTCTCAGGCTCGCCTCTCCACGTGCAGCTTCCAGTGGAGGTGTCTTTGCAGGCCTTTTCCTTGACTTGTTCTCCATGCTCTTCAGTCGGGTCCTCCTGCATTTCCTATGGAGTGCCCAATACAAACAGACCTTACCAAGCAGCAGGTAACTCGAGTCCAAAATGAACCTACGACCAAAGGGAGCCAAACATTCCAAAAAGGACTTTGCAGACCACGGAGGTGGGGATTTGTGGATGGACGCTTTACATCACTTTGTGCCTCTGTGTTCTCAGCCTGCAGGGCGATGTGCTACGGCGTCCCTCTCGCTGGAAATAAATCTGCCAATCCCTTGGCACACTACGGCGACTTCCCAGAGCACTGCTGCCTACTGGGCCTGTCAGTTATTCAATACAGAGAGACGGCCCCTGGGAATGTGAGCAGATACTTGAGAGTAGAACAGAAAAGCAGGCTGCTGGCGTCCCTCTGGCCCCAGATGTCAGCTCCATGTCCGTATGCTATTTCTGCCCCCAAATCCAGGAGTTGCTTCCCTGCGCTAGTATGAAAATGATGAGTTGTACCAAACAGATGGGCACTCGAGCCACTGCCAGGGTCTAGCAACACGATCCACCAGTTCAGTGAAAGGGGAACTCTAATGGGAAAAGCAGACAAACACAGGATCCTTCAAAAGCGCTGGCCCTTAGAGAACGAGGCCGTAAGACGTTTAATTTGGCTATTCTTCCAGGAATGATTTGTGCCTTCGAGTGAAATTCAGGCAGGGTGGCCCTACTAGTGGGTGAGATGATCAACTGCTCCCCATACCACTGGCACGCTGCGTGACCACAAGCATGTGCTCCGAGTGTAGAAATTCAGAAGGATTTGTGCTGTACACAAGTGACAACAATGGCCGATAAATTCAATTTAAGTGCAGACGTGATTTCCAGGCCCAGGCACAATGACTGGCATTCTGTACGTTCTGTCAGTATGGCTTCCTTTCATGATAACCCTTAGGGTATATTCAATGATGGCTTCTGCGCAGACAGGCTTTAGCCGTGTAGTAGGTGTAATTAATAAGACGCTCAGACGGATCATCACTTCAACCAACCTGCTCCAATATGTCCATCCATTCTTCAACCCGCTATATCCTAACTACAGGGACACGGGGGGTCTGCTGGAGCCAATCCCAGCTAACACAGACAGGGCGCAAGGCAGGAAACAAACCCCGGGCAGGGCGCCAGCCCACCGCAGTCATTTCAACCAACCTGCTCCAACATGTCCATCCATTTTCCAACAGGGGGTTGTGTAAAGACACGGCAGCTAACCCCACAACAAAAACACGCAAAGCAAAAATCAAACCTGAATAAGATGTCAGCCTATCATGGGACATGCTCCCAGACTGAAGCACACCATGGACAATTTACAGTTGGCACTTAGCTTACGATGTACCATTGTGGAGGAAAGCCCAAGCAGACAAACGTCGTACGGAGGACACCAGGCAGACCTCAAAAGACTCAGCCCTTCATGAATCAGATCTGGACGCCATCGTGATTACGTCCATATTGGACAGCAAAGACGGGGGACTAATGTGGCTAATGGGAATATTTAACAAAGGCTTCTGACTTCAGAGGCGGACAGCCAGAAGATGAAGGATGGCTGGGACTGAAACGCTTATTTGACATGGCTACTGTAGACAGTAAAAATGTGTCGAGAGGCATTTCTGTCGTTGCTCCTTCAAATGCCCCTCCAGGCGAGTGTCCACCTAGCTGCCTACGCAGACCGGTCTTTAACGCTTGTTTAAAAGTTGGAAAGAGTGACGAGGAAGTGTGCACTGGGCAGCATGGTGCGATGTGACGTGACGTGACGTGACGTGACGCGACGTGTATACGCAATGTTAGTCCAGACTTGTGACCATTTAGGGTTGTATTGGGAGGCTGACACAAATCAGGTGCATTCGGTTATTTGAAATGATCCCCAAATGTTGATGTCTCGCCGTTATAAAAAACGTAGACGTCAGTCAGACACCAAACAAGCAGTTGAATAAAATAAAAACAGCAATTAGGCCCTCACCATTCTGCGACTGTCCTGTGTTCTGACCGGCACACTGCCATGAGCATCCCGAGTCAAGTCGCTTTCCTTCTCCATACGAGAGCGTGCTAGCAAGAGCAATTATATCTGTGATGTCAAGACACTTTCATCAACAGGTTCTGGACTGCATTCATTAGGAAGTAATTCATCCATCTCTGCTATGTGCTTTGTCCAATTTGCCCGCAGAGGCCTGGATATGGGACTGGGACGTTCACAGAGTTCTGAATTTGGTGACACTGAGTGGCAAGCAAGATCTGCACGTCACTGTGGAGCACTTGGTCACACACATTCACACTCAGGCGGCACAAATCTGAAACAGCTGACTGATCTACAGAGGAACGTTACGCACGACAACACCTGAGACAGAAGAGACACGACTCCATTGAATAGTCCATCACAAGAGGCCTTCTCTCCCCGAGCACCTCTAGATAGCCGGTATGTTATGTTGGGAGCCATCTTCTGAAGCAAACCTGGAAACTGCCTTGTAGATGTGCTGCATGACTTGGCTGCAACCTTCGCAGCATCAGAGAATAAGAGCAGCAAGAACAAGGAGTTTGGAGTTCCTCGCTTTATCACAAACAAATGATCCGCACAGACCGTTCTGTAATGGATGGATAAATCACAATATCTGTAAATACCCTTCAGGCTGGCAACTCCAGTCCTTGATGAGAAAACTACAGTCGCAATTTGATGCCCGCGCTGGTCATGTGGCGACGGCTCTCTGCCCCATTGCAGTGTTTTCACCGCTGTGACAACTGAATTATTTACAAGCATCTTTCTGACACTCCTGGTCACAGGCTTCAGGGGCTCGGAGCACTCCTGCCATTAGCACACAGTTGTGTTTCCTCTCGATGCCCCCATAGTGGTTGCCTTGTGTGAGGCCTTCCTTTGTTTGTTTTAATGGCTTTAAGACCATCTACACAATTCACTCGAGTCAGCTCTGGCGACACTCACTTTCGTGGTGAGCCATCGGTACAGCTCCACCATGTTCAGCTGGGCCCGACTATTCAGTTGTAAAACATTCATTTGTTGAAGCACTAAACACAGTCAACCCTAGTGAAAGTCGTCATCAAAAAGCAGAGCTCAGGGTCTCAGACCACCATATGAGAGAGTTAGGTAGGTAGGTAGATACTTTATTAACCCCCAATTGTAAATTCACACACTCCAGCAGCAGCAGCATACTGGTGATAACAATGCAGGTAGCACAGACAAGAACTCTGAATAATGTTAGCGTTTACCCCCCGAGTCGCATGATGTGGGGTCTCCTCAGTCTGTCAGCGGAGCAGGAGGGTGACAGCAGTCTGTCTGTCGCTGAAGCTGCTCCTCTGTCTGCAGATGATCCTGTTCAGTGGATTCTCCATGATGGACAGCAGCCTGCTTAGTGCCCATCGCTCTGCCACGGATGTCAGACTGCCCAGCTCCGTGCCTACAATAGAGCCTGCCTTCCTCACCAGTTTGTCCAGGCGTGAGACATCCTTCTTCTTTATGCTGCCTCCCCAGCACACCACCGCGTAGAAGAGGACGCGTGCCACCACCGTCTGGTAGAACATCTGCAGCATCTTATTGCAGATGTTGAAGGACGCTAGCCTTCTAATGAGGTATAGTCAGCTCTGTCCTCTCTTGCACAGGGCATCAGTGTTGGCAGTCCAGTCCAGTTTGTCATCCAGCTGCACTCCCAGGTATTTACAGGTCTGCACACGGAGTGAGCCCATTGAGATGGGAAAAGGCAGCCTGTTGAGGACATGACAAATGTGACCGCGATCTGAGAGTGACAACTGGGACACATGAAAGTTACTTGCCATGCTGCTCTTCAACTGCTGAATTTACAGAGCATTTCTAATGGCAGTGCATCAACGGACATTTGACGCCTTACTAGAACCCGGGTTATCGTTCAGTCGATTGCAGTGGCTTACCTTAATGATCTTAGGCGACATTAGCCTTTACCATTTCTGATTCGGCACTTCAACTACTGCCAGCAGCCTACTGTGAACAACGTAGGACAAAACCAAAAGAATGTCAATCGAGTGCAGCCTCTCTGGGAAATAATCTTTCTGGTGGCAAGAGCCACCATCTGCCCGAAGCAGACACGAAATAATGCAAAATCTTTCACACAGCAAGCAGCAAAAAATAGACGGTGATCACTTACTGCAGGTCAGGGTCACAGCTGGAAGAAGCCAACTCAGCAGTTTAGAGCTCACCCAGGCCAGGCCATCGCAAGGGGCACTCACACAAATTCTAAAAATACAGCAGCCAGCAGATGGACCGGCGAGTAACCAGGATCTCCTCTGCCGGCCGGCCCTTGGACCACACAGTGACAATGGGACGTCACTCATTTATGCTCAGCCTGGGCGTTTTGAGCTGAGCTGCCTGCCGAGGTGTTTGTCAGTTCATGCAGAAGGTCGATACGAGTTAGCCGACTTGGAGACACCGAGACATCCATCCGTGAGCAGATGGCCGAGAGGAGGCAAACCTGGGAGCTGAAAGAGGAAAACCAAACAGGAGATCTGGCCGTTGTGTGCACGGCACGCATTAAGGGGCATTCTGCTGTAACTTTATCAATAAATGCCTGCCGGGCACTCGACTTGTAGGTGGACGGTTATGACGTCATTCCTCGACAAGCTCTGCCATCCGCACATTTCACAAAGAGCTCAGCCCCCAGAGTGGCCCTGGCACTGACTCGGGTGCAAATCACCATCAGGAGTCGCTCAGAGGTCACAAACTAGAAGCGGGCATGGACGGACAGTCACCACAACGCGAGGCCCAGCAGAGCTGCTGAATGATGAGCGTCATCACAGTCCCCAATGCGGAGTGGAGTGCACACCTCGCTTCAGTCTGAAGTACCGACAAGAGCGTTCAAAAATCTGGGGCTTTTACCCGGTGAATACGCCGTTGTGCAGCACTCCCGCGGTAACGTGGGTAATCACCATGGAGAGCGTCACAATCCTTGGATTCCTTCACAGGCTTACGTGGGTGCATTTGAGGTAAATGATGAGCACACTAAAACATGCATGACGAGGTCGGCACAAACCAACGGCGCGCCTAAAAGCCACAAGTGGCGGTGATGTCACTTATGAGCTCCGCATGAATCAGTGCATTGGATTTGCTGGCTATGACAATGGATGGCCATAAGGGTGCCCTGAATTTTTGGGCCATGAAAATATTTCACTAAAATAGCAAAAAGAGGCAAATATGGCACTTGGCTGAATGCGTGTGGCGCTGATTTTTGGCCAAGTGTGCAACTCCGTTTCCATCGTACTGGTTCATTGATAACGTGTTTCAAACACCAAACCTGACACTGTATCGCATTGTGGGGCACAGACTGTAACCTTAGAGGGCTGGCTATACTGGGGAATGAGCAACAGTGACATACGGCAAGAAACCGGAAAACATTTGTGATAGGAAAGGACAGAAACGGCAAGAAAAGCCACTGAAATGCTGCAGATCTGTGCAGCCTGCCAACCGAGGAACGGGCAAAGCACCCGGACAAGCTAAGTCGGCGCACATTATGTTACTATTTTATCTTATTTCCATGTCAGTTTTTTAAAATGTGCCTCCTTTGAAAATGTGTCAAAGATTTTTAATGAATCGGCAGTTTTAGAATTCAACTTCAATGAAAGGCATACATCAATACGGTGCATTTGGTTTTCAGCCCAGGCTTTTATTCAATTTCAGTGAAGAAGTTTCATTTCGATGCACCACCTGATGGACCTCTTCATTATTGAGAAGCTCCTTATTGAGGGTCATCAGGGCACAGAACCCATTTGAACATAACTGGACACAAATAAGAGTGGCAAAGCACAACTGCAGGACACACTCACACGCACTGAAGGGACAACCAAGAGACGCGTAAATGCGAGGAGGGCCTTTACATCAACTTGAAGACCAGCAGTCACCACGTGTGTCACCAACTGTCCTCTTAACACGAATGTTTGTACAAACGTCCCTCTATGAGAACCTCAATGCTGAAGGCCTCTGTCGTGCTCTGTCCTCTCCCAGCCAAGCACATATAAACACTTTAAAGAGACTACGAGCTCCGATCCCAAAACTGTAAACCAACAGACCAGTTCAAGTGTTACATAATGCTGGCCAAAGGCATAGCTAATACGCCAGTGCCAACAGAAGCCCACAGTGAGAGCGCCCACCAGTACTGCTTGGGCTCTGGACTGTCGCTGACCTCTCTGGCGTGCGTCTGTCCACAGCCTGTAAACTTGTTGACTCGTAACTAAAGATGCTGAGTAAAAACTCATCTGAGTTAAACAGGAATCAACAAAAAGAAGGCCGTAATGTCAATCAATGCCAGTAAGTCACTCTGTGTCACGCAGAGGTGAGCCATAGCAAGGCACAGGAAAGTGACCATGTCTTTGTAGAGAAAGTCCATTCCAACAGTTTCATGTCCATAACTGCTTGCTGTGAACGGTCCGTGGCCCAAACTGACTCGTGTCAAGCAGAGCTGCAGGCGAGCAGCCATCAAAGGTAGGGGAGATGAATTAGGCCTAATAAGCTACAATGGACGTTACTTCTAAAAGCAACACCCCACCCTGGAATTAAGATTTATCAGTGTTAACTCCATCCTTCTGATGGGACACCAAACCAAGGTCCTGACTGTCTGTGCTCAGAAAAGATCCCTGGACATCTTTCATAAATAGTAGGATTTTTCCAGATGTCCTAGCTAAATTACCCATCACAGCCTGGTCATCCATATAGCAAAACAGGAAGCACCAGGACTCTAAAGACTTGGACCTTCGTCCTTTTGTAGAGATATCGGGAGCGCCACACACCCCTTTCCAGCGACCTCATGACCCCCCATGCTCTCCCAATACGTCTACTGACTTCATAGAAAGAGTCACAAGAGCCATGAATGTCACTGCTGTGGTAAGTAAACCTCTCGAGGAGGTCCACACTCTCTCTGCAAACAGACACACCGCTGATGGCTGTTCCCAAGAGGTCATTAAAGGCCTGAATCCTGGTTTTTATCCAGGCACTCAGACCCCCTCACTCGGTCTCTCGAGAGTTCCGATCAGAACCTCCACTGAAGATCACAGCATCATCAACAGTCAAGATCAGTCAAGATCAGTCACAGCCGCTGGACCGCACGACCCTGCCCAACACCTCATCCATACAAGCACTGAACAGAGTAGGAGCAGAACAGACCACTGATGAACCCCATTATCAACTGGGAAAAACACAGAGGGTCTGCCTCCACTCTGCACAGCACTCACAGTACCAGTGGACAGGCCGGCCAAGATATCCAGCAACCTCAAGGGGATCCCGCGAATCCTCAGGATGTCCCACAGGGCAGCTCGATCGACTGAGTCAAACGCTTTGTGAAAATTGACAAAGGCTGCCGATATTCGCGTTTCCGCTCCATGTGGGATGATGCCAATCTCCCAAATGGAAACAAAGACTGCTTGCTATGCCAGGAGGACAGCCTTACCACCAGCATGGAGAAGTTCACCCCGGATACCACAGACCCCTGCAGCCTTCCCTAACCTCAGCTGGTTCACCACCTGTGGAATCTCAGCGAGACTGGGAGGTTCACAGCTAATTGGAGGATCGGCCTCAAGAGCTGTGGGCCAGACATATCCAACATCCTAGCCGGAGGATCAGCTTTAAACAGCTGCTCAAAGTAGCCAGCCCAGCGGGTCACCACTGCAGTGTCATCCGTAAGGACCGTTCCAACAGCTGCCCTGACTGCAACTCTCCGAGGAACGGATTTGGATGTGCGTAATGATTCAATTCCTCTGTAAGCAGGACATGGGTCATGGACCACAGATGGCGTGTCACCTGCTCACAGATTCCTCTAACAAACGCCTCCTTATCTGCCCCGAGAGCCCTCGCAGCTGTCCTTCTCAATTCCCGGTACAGACCAGAGTTGCCATTGAGCCGTGCGCTGCGACTCCTCTCGATGATATCCAGGGTATCCTGCGAGATGAAACAACACCAACACAACCCTCAGCAACCTGGGTCTTGTAAAGGAAGGTCTCTAACATCACAGTAGGATCGGCAGTCGTACCCAAATCTGTGAGTTCGTCAGAAACAGCCTGATCTTGAAGTCTGGTCAGGTCCAGCCTCATTCTTCTAGTAGGTGGTGACCTACTGGACCTAAGCTGGCTCTTCAGAGTAGCAACAAGCAGCCTGTGGTCAGAATTCAGAAAATGGACACTTCTGTAGACCCTCCAGTTCTGCACATTGGTGGAGGTTACAGTGGCTTCCCTTCCCTATGTAAAGCACTATATAAATGCAATGTCGTCTTCTTCTTCTTGAATTGCCATATTTGATCATTTTGCTTGGAAAGATATTCTCATTCTTTGAAAGTAATGCAATTTACATTTCTCCAAAAAAGATGCTGCACACCTTTCATTCTTCCAAATGGCCCCGAGATAGAAACCAGACTGCTTGCACTTTGAACCTTAGCGCCTAACCAGCCGTCTGTGTTTTTCAGACACGCAGAGACGGAGCAGCAGGGCATTAATAACGGGAGGCAGTGCACACAAAATGGCATCCTGAAGGGCCCGGACACCAGTGACCAGCCAGGACTAGCAACATGGCCTCAAGTACTCCAGGTGGCCAGTGTCCATTCTTTACATATGATTCATGATCATGGATGGTCATCGGAGATCAGTTCTGGGTTTGGACTAAACAAACACATTCAGCCAAGATTCCAAGTATGTTCAGCTTTGACCAAAAACCAGATACTTTAGAAATGTTGTCAGCTGCAGGATTCAGAAGGCTGTTGCCAATTGCTTTGACGCTTTGAGAGGAGCCTGAAATGCTTCCAGACTTCAGCCCTAAATACACCTCCCACAGTCCACCATTCAATGGACGTCTTCCTCCAGGGTCATAGTCTTCAACACCTTTTCAAACTTCCGAAGTCCTGGACTGCAGCTTACTGTGTGCTCAGAACTGAAGACTAAGACGCCTCTCAGAGGAGGGCATGCTTTTACTCCCATGATGCACTTGGCCGCTCTCCTCTGCACAGCTTCTAGTGCTGCGGTGACCAGAGCTGAAGTCTCACTCGTGCATAAGTAGTGTGGCCCTATTCAACGGTTTTCACTTCATAGGTTCCCCCGCTCTTAAGAACTGCTTCGGAAGTTGAATTTTCATTCATGAACACGTAACGAGCGGTCATTTCATTAGAATGAAACTTTAGGTGTTCCTGGGCCACGAGACAACACTAAAATCTATCTATCTATCTATCTATCTAAAACACACGCAGTTAGCGCAAGGACATCATCAGTTATTAAAAGCCAACGCGAGTTTCACGGGCTGTTTACCTTCACTTTATCGTTTCAAATTTAGAGGACCGTCTTTTTATTTCAAATGACGAGCTTCAGCCAGGTGGACGTGGAAACGCTGCAAAGACGACCTGCAGTGAGTGCTGGCAATGACCCCTTCCCTGTGATTCAGAAGATGACAAGGGACATTAGGTGACTTTCTTCATATTCATACAGGCTGGTAAAGCCAGTTTTTTGGTTTATTTGATTTGCCTTTTAATTGGCTCTGCACATTCCACTTCCGATGGTTGTTTCCCTTCTCGTATCATTAACTCGTAATCACGGCGTCTGTGCACTTTTCTACATGAAAGTACAATTCTGAAGATTGCCTTCTTAAGTTCTTTGTGCTGCCACCTTAGTATCTGCTATGCCCTTCACTTTTATTTTTATCGGCTTTACTGTCCATTATGGAATGTTGGACACTCTGCATGTCCTTGTCCACTACAGAGCAGCATGGCTGCGGTTTGCCCACCCTCACTCCAATGTTGCTGTAGTGCCGATGAACAGCATGGGTTGCGTCGGTGTATTACTTGGCATAACACATTGTGGAGGACTGCCGGCTTCCCATGCCGGTCAGCACCCCCAGGCCGCCAGGAGGAGCTCTCCCGACAGCAGGATGGTGCCCCGAGGTCCAGCAGGATACCTTGGGGACCACCAGGAGTCGCTGTGGGGGGGGGGCTTATGGGCCCTGTGAGGCCGTATGACCCGGGAGTACGTCATGGTCACGTGACGGGAAGAAATGTCGTGCTCCCGGGTTGAGTAAAAGGACTGATTGCCCTGACCCAGAAGGAATTAGGAACTATGGATTGATGGGACAGGGACACCTCCGGGTCAGGGGCTATAAAAGGACGGTGCCTCAGTCCAGACACTGAGCTGTGCTGGGAGGTAGAGGAGCAAAGTGTCTGGGCGAGGAAGAGTGTGGTTATTGTATTAGTTTATTGATTTATTGAATGAGAAGTGTGGAGGGTGCTTGGTGCACTGTGTTAACAGAAAATAAAAAGGTGTCTGGAGTTGTACCTGAGGGTTCAAGGGTGCACTACTGCCCCCTACTGCCACAACATACTGGTAGCTGATATCTGATAGTGGCAGTGAAAGGTGGCACACTCAGCCAGGCTACAGGGAATTGCTGCCCTGGAGAAGCAGCGGCAGAGCTACGATGGGCAGATCTGTAACTGGCGAACGGAGATCTCCTTCAGTTAAGCGACAGAACCGCCTCTGACTCACCTCCGAGGGAGGGTGGCACAACACCCTGAGTGACTCCTCACTGGGGCGCAGCACACACGTTCAGTTTGTATTGAAAAGTTTCGTCAGTGCGATCTGAACAACTTCAGAACTGTGCTTTCCGTCCCCTCACTGATGATTTTCTGCCCAATATTACTCAACATTACACCATGTGTGATTTACAAAACCTGCCATCTGCCAAGTGCATAAAGCCTGCAGAACAAGCAGCTCTCTGCTCTGTGTGGCGCCGACACGTCCTGCCACGTTTATTCTGGGCTTACATCGTATTTACTGACAGGACACCGAGTGTAAAACTCAACGTATTTCTAATTTACAAGTGATGCACATGTGGGCACTGAACTACTAGGATGGCCTTTGGTGAATCTGGTGTAGTGGGTTTGACAACAACAGACACCTTATTTTGTATAGTGCGGTCCACAGAGTGCGGGCACCGAGCGCGGTGACCAAGTCTCAGCTGAAACATAAGGAGAGATTCTACTCACACACATAAGTGCAGATTTGTTAAAACACACAGACTCCTAAGTGTGAATGACGCAGGTTCAGATTACCGTGTGGCACTGAACAAGGCCCTTAACCTGCCTGGGCTCAAATTCTAAACGTCTACCTGCGTAATCCACGCCGAAGAACTGAAGGAGGAGGAACAAAGGCGGGCAGAATGCAAGGCCCAAAGGCCTGTCACTGGTCTGAGTGCCCGGAGTGGATGTGCTATGGGGTGCAGCCACGCTTCTGAGCGGCGAACTCTAACAAGTAACACGAGCTAACTATGCGAGCCCTGGACTAGAGCTGATACTGTGGCCCAGGGACTGCATGACAAACACATTTTAATGTCACTATCTGAGGGGCATGGTAACACACGATACATTCAAGTGTAATGACGCAATTCTTAGCTAGTTGGCGTAACGCATGTCATGAATCATGACGTATGAGAAGCCGCCATCATTTAATATCTTCTGAAAATACGGCCTCACCCGGCACAACGCACCACACACTTGACGGCTCTGGAGCTCAGCGCAGAACACAAACCAGCAGAATCATCTCAGCTGCTTTTCCACTTCTGTGTTTCCTGAAGCTCTAAACTAAAATAAGAACAAGGGCCACCGAGCTCATAGAAATAACTAACTGGGAAAAATTCCCAACTTTTTAAAAGTGCGGTCAGATTCACAACCTAAGATTCTGTCGCCAAAATCCCGGGTGATTAAGGTCACGTGCGCAGTGCCCAGTGAAATTCTTACCTGCCCGTGCTAGTCGACCCGGAGAGTGTCGTTACTCTCTAGCAGCGTGAACTCAACACTTTGGTCTAAAAAGTCCCCAAATGGGTCTGTCACTGTCACATTGTGCCCTCATGTACATTAAACCGCATTTTCCAAGCATTTGCTCAGTTCTGCAATTCCTGAACTCTTTTCTTCATCCTCAACGTGCTCCTTTTCTGCAAATTTTACGTCCTGAACGTGAATCGTTGTCAATAGAGGAGGCTCTGCAACTCATGGATAATAATCTTCAAAGGCGACATCCCCAAAAATGTGATCACACACACACACACTCGGGAAAGCCACGTGTGTGACATGAGCATCCAGCGCTAGTCCTGGATACAACACAGCAAACTGCCACCAGAGTCACCAGCTTGTCACCGTGTGCTCTTTTGCAGCTGGGCTATGAAAGGAATGAAGTACACAAGAAAATGCTGAACCGACGACAACACCCAGTGCTCTGCTCTGCTCTGCTCTCCTCTAGTCTTCATTCGAACGTCTGCCGTGGTGGCGCTTTGACTTTTCACAATCTTGAGGAACTCTAACTCTTTGCTATTTGGTACAGCAGGGGAAACTCTGGCTCGGCCATTGTACAGCAGCCATTTTCAAGTTAAAGGCCCAGCGGAGTAGGATCTCTTCTGGCAGTAATGGGATTTGAACCAGCAACCTTCCAGATGCCAATGCAGATCCTTAGCCACACAGCCACTACTCCACCCTAAAGTCTCCATTCCCTCTGCCACCGACTCTACACCCTGTAGGCCCACGTGGGATCGGATCTCGCTTTGCCAACTCCGGGTGCCCCTGCATCTCTAACCTCTCCTGCCTCTTAGTCAGTCTCCATTGTGTCCCATTGGGCCGGGCACAAGAGGCCTGACGACATGCCAGCACTCAGTGGCCACAAGTTTTCTCAGACTATTACCGGCTGCCAGGAAGTCTTGTGGCTACTTCCCAGGTGGTCAGCAATACTCAGCCCCCACTAACATTTTGGGGCACTTGTCCTCATCCAAATTTCACTTGTGGGGCACCACACATGAAGGGAGGGATATCCCACTATCTGGTGGTCTCTTCCTTCTCACACTGGCATGCAGTGGCACTCTCTCCACTACCACTGGGAATCTCTCGCTCTCGTCGGCTTGACAGTTTTCTATGGGATTCTGTGCCGTCCTGTACTGCCATCCTGGGGCTGCCCTTTTGCCTCTGCCAATTCGAGACCAGCCTGGCACCACAACATATGCATGCATACTACAAAAACCCACTTGCCCACCACTAATTTTGCTGATCTAATTTCAAGTCTCCTTCTCCTGGTTGATGTGTCCGGTGGAATTTGGGACAATCCACTGAGGTTAGGGAAGAAAAAAAAAAAACCCAAAACAACAAAACACAATCGCGTCTCGCAAGTTATTAACCTGTTGAGCAACAAGCATGTGCGCATTGGCTTTTGTCCATAACTCTTTGTGGGTACATATGGCATGTGACAGAAAATGACAATTAACTCTAAACCTGCTCACTGCTCCTCTCTCAGACTCGGCATTCCACAGTCAGCTGGCACGACTGTTTGTCACAACTGCAAGAACAGGGAAGCCAACTAAATTCAAGAGAATGTCGATGACTTGCATTCTGGCACATGCCGCACATGAAGAAGCAATGCCAGCCTCTGACCTTCAAAATGACAGCATTATGACAAACCAAATCACACAACTAAAGGTGGCAAACAGAAGCAAAGTTCTCTGCAGTGAATGTCCGACGGCAACCAACCTGGCAGACGCAACTCTCACTACGCGTCTACCCGGGCAGCTTTTCTTGTTCATTCATCTGCAAGACATGTGGCAAGGGTGGAAAAATTCACCGGCAGTCGGAAAAGTCAAGCATGAAAAACGATGTGTCAGATGTGCAGGCGGTTCACTCTCATATCATTCAAGTCCGTGACTGAACCCAGTTGGCAAGTGGCAGGGGCGTGCGATACTCACAAAAAATGCTATCTTCTGGGCAGACGAGACTTGTGAAATGTGTCTGTAAAAGTCTGCATTGTTGTAGCTCTGGATGGCTCTTGTTAATGGAAATTCATTGTTGCTTACTACAACCCACTCAAGGAAAACAAGGGTGGCATGTGGCACCTGGCAGTATGGAGACCAGGCTTCACATCGTGGCGCCTCCCTGCGTGCAGGTTGCATGTTCTCCCCATGTCACTGTGGACTTTGTCTTGGTCTCCTCTGACCACCCAAACACTACACTGGCCCCCGACTTGCGCCCTATGCCAACAGGGACAGGTGCCAACATCTCACCCCATTCCAAACAAAGAGGTGTGCGTGAGCTTGTTAAGGCTATAAAGAATGACATGGTAGGCCTTATGGATTGAGGCAGTCAAGTATAGAAATGGCCAGCGCAGATCAAACCATTCAAGCAATGCCAACAATAGCAGCTCTTTACTCGTATTTAGCACTTGCAGTGAACCAGCACTACTGGGTGATGCAGCGGCAGCCATTGTGCGACAGAACGCTCACCGCCTCTCAAGTGCATGTGCTGTGGCCGATGGTACGAGCAGAACGTTTCAAAGCGGCCTGCAACATTTACTTGGTGAACTTCTGCTCAAAGAGCCACAAAAGCCCCTACAAGGAGATCGAGTCTCCCCCGTAACTGTCAAGACTGAACTACAGGGTACAGGCAACATTCAGCCACTCGGCCTTAAGGCCAACTGTGCAGCATACAAGCTGAACAAGAACAAAAATGGAACCTACTGTACTTTAAATCAGTAAGTGCTGCCTAAGAACGACGAACAAGAGCAACACTAAATTACGCCAATCACTCCCTTCAAGTTCCATCATTTCTTGCGGGAAGAAAAATAAATCCACTGTAGAATTTGCAAAAAAAAACCCGATGCACTTCACGTCTGAGTCGGTCAAATATTGTAAAAATGTGGCGCCTGTTAACAAATGAGAACAACAGAAGACAAAGTCCCCAACTTACGGACTTAAAAGGACAACAGCCGTTAAAATGCAGAGCACTCACTAGGATGGACAGAACAAACCGGTTTTTGCCGTGAAAGGGGTCCCCGGTGGATTCCCGTTTACCTCGCGTCTTGTGATAAGAACCCCAGCCTACCCGCGGCGTTTGTTGTCTGGCCATCCGTCGCCTTTCTTGTCATAAGCCTCTTTTATTGCCGAGTGTGTTTTTGTGCTGGTACCTTGGCTGGCATCGGCCTGTTGTGGACGGCTGACCCCAGGAAGCTTCTTATATTCTGGAATATTCTGTGTGGGGCTTCGTTGGCAGTTGGGTAAACAAGTCGATTAGCGAGTTCTCTTTAATGACAGCCACTTTCCAACATGCTCGTTATCCATCTTTTCAATGTCAATCCGAGGATGATCCACGCCTGGCACTTAAATGTAATGGCGTAGACTGCGAGGATGGTGGGGGTCTTTATTTTGTCTCCTGGCACTGCCAGTTCACTCCTTTTGAAAGAGCTATGCCAGCTTCACTTGTGGAGCGGTGACACCATGTGCCTACACTAGCACACTGCGTGCACTCTTAATGTCTGTCCCGCTAGGCTGCGTGATAATAATTCTTTGCTCCTCCACCACTCAAAGCGCTCAGCAATTTCAGGGTAAGGGCCCAACAGAGCGGAGTCCCTTTTTGGCATTTACGGGATTCGAACCGGCAGATCTCTAGCCTCAGAGCCACCACTCCGGTGATGCACCGGATGCACGGACTCTCAAGGCGCGTGGTGGATTGTTTGTGCAGGCGAGTGACATCTTCGATAATTCAGATGTCATCGTAGACGATCCACCTCGCACAACCCTAGCGGGCGGACACCTCCTGTGGTAGAGGGACTGCAGGTGTAATTAAATTATTCTGATGCCACTGGACAGCAAGAGGTGCTGTTAATCACTGACAAGGACTTGGATTCTGGTTAGCTTTGATTTGTTACGCCTAACAAACTATAAAGGTCTTCTACAGCAGAAGCGGGCATACAGACTGCAGAGCGGTAGTGTGGTAAAGACACACATTAGATTGCGAGGTCAAAGCTCCACTTCTCTTTCCTCTTCCTTCCTTCCTTCTTCCCTCCACAGAGTCAGACACAAGTTAGTACTGACCTTGTAAATCAAAATCTGCTACTCAATATGGAAACTCCTCGCCAGCCTCGGCTGAACACAACGACCTCACCTTGACACTTCTGGCCTTCATATCTGACAAATCTCCGGTGCAGGAGGATTAACACGCTACACAGACGATTATGTAGGATAAACGCAGACTGGTATTGCGTATCCACACTTTGAGGTGGCAGTCAGGCGCTGAACCCTGGCATCCTCTGCAGGTCTCTTTTTAAATCACCTTCCTCTTTTAATTGTTTGCTGAATTCAGAATGGCCTGCTTAGTAAAGCACTGCACCAAGGTGCCAGATGATACAGTAGCTTTTACACACTCACCTGCCATCTTATACCATAACAACTGTTGGCATTGCTACAAAACTGGACCATTTTATTACTATCTGTAATTAGTGGCGGCCATTAACATCAAGTCATTTTCACTTCCTTAATTGGTCACATGGCTCGTGTACATCTCTGTCTTTAGGGTGCCAAGCAGACGCTGAAATAAATCATTACAAAATAAGAGACAAGTCAAGCCGTGCACTAGGAATGTCACCGAGCCATCTGACGTGTCTCCTCATCGAACAAAAATCACCAACCTGCTTCTTTGCTGCAATAAAAAAGCCTGAACATGCTGACAGGAAACATGTGACAACAAAAAACCAAACCAAACCACAAAGTCCCTCGAACTGAGAGTCGCGCGCAGCAGACGCACCAGCAGGGCTGAATCAGTGCTTCAGACACGAAGCACACCAAGACTTTCATGAAGACTCGGAGGAGCTTTAGTAAAAGGGCCGGACGAGACACCGGTGGTCAAGACTCGGGCCGCCTCACGTGTCATGCCACGGGCCTTGAGCATCAGCAAGAATTACCACAGAGCAGAATTAGGGGAGAAATGCAGGTAGCAATTAGCACATCAAAACACTACGGCACAAAATTACCAGCAGCTAACCTGCTGCCTTAGCAGAAGAAGGCGTCAAATCATCAGACTTCCTTGGTTACTGAACACCCGCACGCTGCTGACTGGCGCCCGCTGCAGATCAGGTCAATCACATATAAGGAAGGAAATGATGGCGGAGTATCCACAAAACATATGTTGGCCAATCTCTGTGTCAGCAAAAGACCAAAAAAGCCAAACAATCCAAGATCGAAATATGAATCCAGGCAGCAAGACATGTAAACGACAGCATCAGTGAGCTTATCATGCCACGCGAAAGCCGGATTTGGAGTCTACACGGCCAGCAAGACTACCTGGACCGGGACCTACACTCTCAGACACCCAGTGTGCCAAACACCCAGTGTGCCAAACACCCAGCAGAACAAAACAACACCCCCATCCCGAAGAGGGGGCTGCCCAGGCGTCTCGGCACATACTTGTCGATACAACTGACACCCTAACACCGAGTACGTTCAGTCAACAAACCCGAAGCTCCTTTACACCAACAGCGATACGCCAGTATAGCACCTCGCCGAGATTCTGCCGTGTCCTCGGACCAGTCGGGGTGTGTTTGCATATTGAATTCTTAATGGCGCTCCTGTAAAAAGCCACATTTCCAACTGGGGACAAATAAAGTTCAACCTGTCCACAAACCCAGACAACAACCTCTACTAGCAGCTTCGGCTCTGCCTTACACACAACTAAGCGCTGCCGTCAACACTCATTTTAAGGACGCTGAAATGAAACCGAGGACAGTCAGAGAAGAATAATCAACCAAAGCCTGGCCATCGGCTCTGCGCCACACCAGGAAATGTGCGAGTGTTTAAGTTCTAGTAAATGTCTGCCTATATATTAATTAGTGCATAGCCTACGGGAGGTTCTTACAACCCCAACAAGTTCAATTCAACTGCTGTATCCTAACCATTTCTTGCCTGACTACAGATTAGTCTCAGCTAGTGAGCTGCCATTTAAACCGGGCCTTAATGCGTATGAAATGCAACGTGCAGTGCCGTACGTTAGAGCGCACTGAGGAGCGCACTGAAGGCTCCGTAAAGCATCACTAAGCGGACACACAACTGAGGTTTGACAAGAAGAGCTAAGTTTACAGAAGAGACATCTGTTCCCATTGTGTGCCTTTTAATCTACGTGTATAAAAACCTTTTCTTTATTCTTGTGTGGATTATTGGCTTTGAATGTTCACTAAACCTTTTAAAGCAAACGTTTGGACTGAGAGATTTCTTTCGGCACACGCCTGACCCGCACTTGATCCTGGCCTTACACACCAGCAGCTACAGAAGGAGATGAACAGTCATGGAGAGTCACGCATGCACTTCCCGATAGTCTCCCCAAGACATCATATTTTCAAAATTCAGATGAAACAGCAGAGATGACACTGTTTACTACTTAGGTGACACCACCATATCTCAAGTCACACCTAATGGATTTGAAAATAAATCAATAAATAAATCAATCAAACCCCAAGGACCTCTGCTTCGGCTACATCACAGTGGTCATCTCGCCAAGGTCTCAATCCATTCAGCTGCAGTATCTCCAGGGACACACGTCACCTCACCACCCACACCTACAACCACTTAGGCCAAATCTGTGCCAACCCACCATAACACTCGTGTAGGAAACTGGAAAAGTCAGAATACCTGGAGAAAGTGAATGGGAAGTCAAAAGCTGGACTGGGATTTGAACCCCAACCCTGGAGGCTGGGAAACTGAAGCACTAATCACCATGACTGTGTTTTTTATTTGACAGTATACACAGTCTAAGAATCCGGTCACAGTTATGGGTGACACTGTACTATAAAGCATAATTAAGACTAATTGACTTTTATTACCAATAAACTATATTTTTGCTTGCAATGTTTTCCCAATATGTCTGAACCCTGGTACGGCTCTGCCGAGTATAGCAAGGGCTTGTGTCTAGGGAGGCTGCCTTCCGATGCCCAAATTAAAACTGGAGCTTTGAACGTCTCTCAGTGTGCGTATGATTAGCATACAAGGACATGTAGAAAATGGGGAGAAAGACAACTGGAACAGAAAAAGAAAAAAGTGCACAAAATCAGTGGTCAGCTCGGTATATGCGGTCACACCTCAGGCTGGCTCAAAGCGGCCGTTTCATGTGAATTTGTCTTTTTCTCAGTATTCGGGTCCTCCATTGCATTTTCATTAGAAAATCTTAACAAGCTGGAAAAACATCTGAAGCATATCTTTGTAGGTGACCGGGGAAGTGGTGGCACTGTATTGTCACACAGTAAACACTGCAATTTAGTTGTGCTTAGAGCCCCCCCAAATCTCATTTCACGCTGATGGTTTTGAAGAGGACAGCTCAATTAAAGCGCCTGAATATCGTGAGCAGCAGGAGTCTTTAGTCAAGTAACCACTCCGACTGCTAACGTGAAACCATCCACCCATCATAATCCACACGTCTAACAAACAAGCACTCCGATAGGCACAGCCACGGCATTAGTTAGATAAAGTGTGTGTTTGTTTATTGTGGCAAAATGCCCAAACATAAAAATGGGCAACTGTGAACCTTAGACACAACAGCACGTGATCAGGCACTAAGATAACACGTTAATCGGAGAGCCTGTTGTGTACTGTTGGGGTCTTCACAGGGCCAAACTCTCCAGAGTCATTTTGTGGACGACCCATTCCCCCAATCCGACTACATCGTTGTATCCTCGGTTTACAGATCCAAAGTGCATACTGTGTACCGTATTTCTGTTCTTTAGCAAACCGAGAAACGGCATCATCCCGGGAAGGGACACTTCTTGTTTTACGCAGTGCTGGTAGCATTTTCAAGCATCAAAGCAAATCTACCTTTGTCATCGATAAGCCTCTTACTTCCTTCTGGATTGCCTAACGTATTTCTTGGGAGTCTTTCGGTAAACGTTCACGGCGAAAACGGGTTGGGGCTCCAGAGTGGCCCCGTGCATCACCTTCACAAAGATCCGATCGCTCTCTGCCACCTCTGATGCCAATAACTACTGCCCACGGGTGACGCGAAGACCTCTGGTCACAGACCTCGTGTTACGCGACAGTCCTGATGAAAAACAACCATCGCAGCCCTGCAGCAAGCACCCTGACCTTCAGCGGGAGATGAGCAGTCGCCTCACGTACGGAAATGACAAAAGTTTGCAAAGAAAGAGCCAGCGTCTGTCGCGAACCAAAAGAAAAAAGAAGTCACGTCAAGGAAGGCGCTCCCAAGTGGGTCCACGGAGTCGGACCCGAGCCCCACCACCCGAACCGCCCGCCTCGACGAGCCACGCAACTTACGGGCATGTTCAAGCGCAGCGTCCGGCGCTTCGGCTTCGAGCTCTTCTTCGCCGCGTCCTTTTTCTTCTTCGTGTCCATGGCAGTGCTGCCCATTGCCTCCAGTAGTCCCGCGAAAAGCACTGGCACGCGTGGCAGCCTCCTGCGGGCGATCAGCTCTTCTCGGGCGTCAGCTGCTTCATTCTAGCGCGCGAGAGTTGCTTTGCAAGTCCGGCGAATGCGTGGCGTCGCGATACGCGCACACACACAGCACGCCCGCGCTCGCTTCCCGCGGACCTGCGTGTCCAAAGTCTGCGGAGACAAGTGCGCAAAACTCGGCCCAGGGTCACGTGGCTTTGTTTACAGGCGTGCAGCGCGGCGGGGAAGTGGACTGGCGCTGCACGCGGGGAAGGGGCGGGGGGAAGCGATTGGCAGCCGCCACGCCCACATTCCGACGGCTGCTCGAGTGCTCGGCGTTCTAAGGACTGAGCTGAGAGCGGCGCGGCTCGACTCGGCTCGGCGGTGTGTGGGCGAGACTTGTACGGAGAACGGGAGCGAGCACGGCGCGAGGACACGGAAGGGGGAGACGTCGGCGCGGGTGGGCGGTTCAGGTCAGCACAAAATCCGGCCGCACGGGGACGGTGAGGTGAGGTGAGGTGAGGTAAGGTAAGGTAAGGCCAGGCAAGGCGTCACTGTCTACAAAACGAGCGGATGGGAGCGCAGAGATTGTCCGGACCAGATTGGACTGCAGCACGTCTCCAAGAGAAGCAAGAAAGAATCCAAATACAGAACTTGGTTTCCAAGTAAAGACGCCACAAATTCGCCTCCGTGAAGTACTCCTTGTCCTCCAGGCTCCTGGCTATCTGTTGTGTAATTACATGAAAGGAGATGCTGCGACTTCGTGGCCTCATGCAGTATAATCCGCACACGCCGTGTAACGCAGGCTACCGAAGAAAGTGACCATTCTTTGGCATACACGTCCAGTATATTCACGTGGAACGGTGAAACCAGTCAGGCTCCCTGTGATTCTGTCCTGCTGGTCAGTCACTGGCCGCACTTTCCCCACACCAGACGCTACTGTGTGTAGAATCATCCTTATTACAGAAGCAGGCATGCATACTCATACAAAAGATGGCCTCTTTGTTATTTGCAGCACAGTTCTGCGTAAGAGAGTAAAATCCTACTCTACAACAAAAGAGGAAGGCCGCTGAATTGCCATAACCGCTGCTCAAACGTCGCACGTGTGTGTGCTGGTGGGATTGTTTAATGAGGACAATAATGGCTATGGGTTTATGGAAACAGACGGCAGCCCTGTAGGTTTGGTTATGCTGCTGGGAGTGGGGCACTTCTGTGTCGGCCCCACACACGCCTGTCACTTGGCTGGCGTCACTTCCGACTGCAGGGTCCACAGATCTGCACCAGTTCGCTTCTTCAGGAATTGTCGGGCCCCTGGCCATCAGGTACTGGCTGGCTAGCTAGCACCTTTCCTGGGTTCGCCTTCCATTCTAAAAGGCATCATAGATTTGGATTGCCATTTGCTTGGCATCTCTCCCAGGGCCACAAAGAGTGAACATTAAAAAACTCTGGATGAGGACAGGCCATTCAGCACAACAAAGCTCGCCAGTCCTGTCCACTTATTTCTTCTAAGAAAACATCAAGTCGAGTTTTGAAAGTCCCTAACGTCTTACTGTTCACCACACTACTTGGTCGCTTATTCCAAGTGTCTCTCGTTCTTTGTGTAAAGAAAAACTTCCTAATGTTTGTGTGAAATTTACCCTTCACAAGTTTCCAACTGTGTCCCCGTGTTCTTGATAAACTCCTTTTAAAGTTACAGTCTCGATCCACTGCACTAATTCCCTTCATAATTTTAAACACTTCAGTCAGGTCTCCTCTGAATCTTCTTTTGTTTAAACTGTAAAGGCTCAGCTCTTTAAATCTTTTAATAAACTCAACCCCTGTAGCTCTGAATCAGTCTAGTCGCTCTTCTCTGGACCTTCTCCAGTGCTGCTATGTCTTAATGGAGACCCAAACTGCACACAGGACTCCAGATGAGGCCTCACCAGTGAGTTATAAAGACTGAGCAGAACCTCCTGTGACTTGTACTCCACACGTCAAGGCGCTATATAACCTGACAGTCTGTGAGCCTTCTTAATGGCTTCTGAACACTGTCTGGAAGTCGATAACTTAGAGTCCACTATGACTCCTAAATCCTTCTCATAAGGTGGACTCTCAATGTTCAGACCGCCCATTGTGTATTCAAAACTCACATTTTTACTTCCTATGTGTCATTCTTTACATTTACTAACATTAAATTTCATCATCCACCAATCTGCCCAAGTCTGTCTGCTGTCCAAGTCCTTCTGTGATGATATAACAGATTCCAAATTATCTGCTAATCCACCTATCTTGGTATCATCTGCCAACTTCACCAGCTTGTTACTTATATTCCTATCTAAATCATTTATATATATATATATTAAAAATAGCAGCGGCCCTAAGACTGACCCCTGCTGGTCACCACTCTTAACATCGGCCAGTTCTGATGAGGCTCCTCACACCATCACCCTCTGCTTCCTGTGTCTGAGCCAATTCTGCACCCATCTAAAAACATCACCCTGAACCAAGGTTATTATAGTTTTGCCTTTTTATATTAGTTTTTATTTCTATATTTTTTCTGACCTTACTTAGAAATTCAGTTTAGTTTTAGTTTTCCTTCATCATGTATTTTTAGTTTTAGTTTAGTTTTTATTTCACAAAGACATTTCTATTTTATTTTTATATATATTAGTTTCAGTTTTAGTTTTAGTAATTATGGCATGGAGCACCCAAGGGTTAGTTATATGTTACAGTCAGACAGAACTGTACACTTAACAGATTTGATATACGTTTAATGTTGATGAAAGCTTACTATACTTCCTGGTTTATTATCTGGTTTTGTTTTTGTCTGATAAAAACAAGCATAATCAAAACTAGACACTGAATATGAACAATTTTATAATTTTTTAAATATTTTCTCATGAAAATCACAGGGGCCTAGGAAGAACAGGGCTCTTAGACTTGAATCAGTGTGTAGACCCCAACTGGCTGTATTGAGGGAAACAAAGAACAGCAAGCATGTGGTGTGAAGGTTAGGGGTGGTGAGTCTTGAATAGCCCACCATAAGAACAGTAAACCCATAATGAGCAGGGCAAGAGCAGATAATAAGAGTATGGACAGGCACAAAACAACAGAGACAGTGTCTGAGTTTAAAAACAACATATACATTATCTAAACCAGTTTATCCAGAGTAGGATTGCAGGAAACCTGGAGCCTACCGCAGCAGGTTTGAAAGCAGGAAAAATCCCTGGTATGCAATATGTATGATAAGGCTCATGTTAAGAACAAAAAGAATATGATATTTCAACCATCTATTTTGAGAGAGAGAGAAAAACATTGAAAAAAAGGAGACAAATATTTTAAAATATAATTCTGCTAATGGATTACTTTCACACTATCAGGTATTTTGAGTTGTGAATATGAACTAAAAAAGATAAATTAATAAATATGGAATAAATACAAAAACCCATTAGTAGTTTTTCATCACTTGTCAGACTCTCTACCTTTGTTTGTATCGCTTCGTTGTTAAACGATTTTTTAAAGCAAAAGTGATTGGTCAGCAACAATACGCTGATCTTGTATGATGACCTAGTCAGTCTCTTGATCGGCGCTTTTATTTTCAAAAACCGGAGTGGTCTCCCCTGGGGATGGATATTTAAGGATTAAACCGCAAGACAATGATTATATTTTTATATCATGGACTTTAAGGAACCATCAACAACAAATCAAATTAATAATATATTGAACAATTATTATAAAAGTAAAGTTGAATAAATCGGACTCTGCAGCTGTATAAATAAAAAAAAAATCGAGTATGTGTTCAGGTAAAGTACCACTTCCGGGTGATGGATATGGCCCAAAAGTTAATACAAATCTACAATTGCGGTGTTACTGTGTTTACACATACATACGCATGCACACGCGCGTACACACACAATTCCAAAAAACAGTATTGTTGGACTCTGGGAGGTCTATAACGTCAATATTCATCAAAATATCGAGGTCAAATTTTTTCATGATTACTATACTTTCTCTATACTTGGGACAGGAGAAATCGTTTTTACTTTCTCATATACAAAGTGGCAGGTGAATTGCTGTCAACAAAAAGCAGACACCTGAGAAATAAACTGAAATGTTACTCACTCGTGATTTTTCAGTCCATATGATAAACGTTCTATTGTCCTGCACATTCTGATTTCTGCCGTTTTAATTACATCTTGATATACAACAAGCACAAATCACTTTCTATTTCTTACGCTTTACGCACCCGCACTCAGCTTGCTCTGTCGCCGCAAATGCTGTGTGAACGGCCACCCTACGTCACCAGCCACTGTTCACTAGATGAATATGTGCGGGCGGCTCGTGGTGGATGATTTTCTGATTTTGAGTTAAAACTTACAAGGGTTAAAGAGTAACGGCAAGAATATTCATTCAAAAACGAAAACTAAAAATATTTTAGTAAATTGTTATTTTATTTCAGTTAGTCTATCCAGGTAATTTAACAGTTTTATTTAGTTTTAGTTTTTCATTTCGGTTTTGTTAATTATTTTATTTCAGTTTACGAAAATATTTTTTTAATAATAGTTTCAGTTTTGATTTTAGTTTTCGTTAACTATAATAACCTTGCCCTGAACTGCCACTTCTTTTAGTTTGATGCCAACCTCTCATGTGGCACCTCATCAAATGCTTTCTGAAAGTCCAGATCAATAATCTCATCTGCTCCACGCTGATCAGATCCTTTTGTTCTTCCTCATAGAAGTCCGGCCTGTTAGTCAAACACGACCTCCCTCTTCTGACCCCACGCTGACTGTCCTGTCCTTGCCATGTGTTGCTCAATCTTCTCCTTAATAATTCCTTCCATTAATTTTCCTCTGATGTTTCATGTTAATCTTACTGGCCTGTAGTTGCTCTGATCTGCCCTGTCACTTTATATAACGAGATGATATTTGACATTTTCCAGTCCTTGTGAATCTCTCGAGTGCTCAGTGACTTCCTATAAATATGTGTCAGTGGTTTATATCTGAACTCCCTGACCTCCTTAAGAACACGAGGATACATCTGATCTGGTCCTGGTGACTTGTTTGATTTCATCTTGTTTAATCTCAGCAGCTCTTCTCTCTCTTCAATTTCCAAATCTCTCAGCACCTCCTTAGTAGTCCCTGTTACTGCTCTGAGGTTATCCACTGGCTCACACCTCAGAATGATGTAAGTTTAGGGCGTCTGCTATTTCACTGTCTGTGTCTTTTAATTCTCTTCACTATTCCTGATGAACTTCACCTCCTCCTTGACTGTTCTCTTACTATTTAATGAGTCTCTTATGGTCGTCTGTCGCCTTATCTGCTATTCCTCTCCAACTGTCTTTTAGCTTCCCTGATACCCTTCTTAATGGTTGCCCTCCTGTTCTCATGCGCCAGTGGTTCTCAACCTGTGGGACGGGCCCCCTAGAGGGGTGTGAAGATGTGAAAAAAAGAAAACAAGAATCAAAAATATGAAAAAAAATCTGTTGAAACCAAAACAAATTAATTGAAACTACATTCTGATACTAGAACAATAAATATAGAGTCAGATAAATGTTGATAAAAGTTAAGGAGGTAGAATAAAATATGCATCTACATTTCAAAAAAATGTTAGGGGGGTGCGATTAAAACTGTTAGGAAAACTCGGGTCACAAATACTTAAAGGTTAAGAAATGCTGCCCTACGCTCTAGGATTCACTTTGCAGTCATTAGTCTTATATGCCTTATTTGTCTGTTTTTTCATTGCAACTTTTTGTTTTTAAATCCACCATGGGGTTATTTTCAGTTTCCTATTAATTCCACATTTAGGTCTGTGTCTGTCCTGCATTCCATTTCTAAACCTGCTCCACTGCTCCTCGACTGTCTTATCCCAGTCTATCCTACTTAGACTTTGTCACATCTCCTCAACATTAGCCCTACTAAAGTTCAACTTCACAATTTTAGTCTTTGCATCTGCACTCTTACAAAATACTGAGAATTGTATGACATTCTGGTCACGTGACCCTAGTGGTCCAATCACCTCGAGACCCTAAATTCTATCCTGATTATTACAGAATCCTAAATCCAGACAGGCGTCACCCCGTGTTGGTTCTTTAACATGCTGTCTTATAAAACAGTCGCTGATTACTTCTAAACACTCCTCTCTTGTGCTCCTCCATCTGTAAGGTTATCCCAGTTAATATTTGGATCATTAAAGTCCCCCATGACTATAATATCCCCCTGTAAACTTGACTTTTTGATATTACTAAACAGATGTGTGTTGAAGTTACTGTCTGAATTGGGTGGTCTCTAACACACTCCTACAATAAGACCTCTTGCCCTAATATAAGCCAGACGTCCTCACTAAGATGGGGCTCATCATCCAACTGAAGATGACTTACATTTAAATCCTGTTTGGCATAAACAGCAACCTCACCTCCTGTTCTGTTCTGTCTGTCCTACCTAATAATGTGTATCCCTCTATGTTACACTCATCCCCATCTTTGTTATTTAGCCAGGTTTCCGTTATTGCTATAATATCATAATTCTGCTCTGCTACATAAAACTCCAACTCACTTACCTTATTTTTGATCCTTCTAGCATTAAGACAAGCTATTTTTAATGTGTTACTCCTTCTACATTTAAATGTTTGCTTAGAATTCACATTATTATGCATTTTTATTTCTACCCCATTGTTTGTTCTTCCATGTTCAGATCTAAACCTGGCCTGTCCTAAACTCCCTGCCCTCTACTCAGAGTACAAGGCTTCTGAGAGTGGCAGTGGTGGTGCAAACGAGTGGTTAAATCATGTCCCCCGAGAACACGTTTATGAATATAAGCAGTCAAAATGAGTCACTCTCTGTGATCGGGTACTCTAAGTACTCAGCTGTCCACAAAGTCTGGAGTTTAGAGCCATGAATCAAAAAGATCAGGCCGAGGTTGTGTGGGCACCAAGGGAAGTGACTACGAGTGACTCTCTCAGGACGTTTACCAGGCAGAGCATAGCCCGATTGGGACACAGGGCCTACGGCAGAGGTTTCAGAGTCAGCTACCCTTGATTTTAGTTAGCACCCAAAACAAGGCACTTTATAAAGAAACATGAAAGTTTGTCACAGTAACGGGATAAAAGAGGAGGCCGCTCAATGCACACTGAAGCTGTTCTGTTGGCCTTCAGTGGTCCAGATCTCAATTAGGACAACTTGTGTGTTCTCTTGTGTTGTCAGTTCCATACAGTTTCAGGTACAGAGCGCTGAAATGTTAAGCGAGAAGTCATACGTTGAAGTTCTGCACAGGTAGAACCTGGAAGACAGGCTGATAAAAGTCAGCAAAACAAAGCCACACAAGTGTCGGCGGAGAGTCTCAGAAACTGTGATCTGGTAGGGCAACTGCAGGAGTAAGTCGTGGACATCAAGGCACACTGAACAGCAGGCCAGAGGAGGTAGACGTGTCGGGCAGCGGCCACAGTCCGAGTCTGCTGAGCGTGAAGGTGTGAAGGGGAGGACAGGAACGGTTTGACTTAATCCACGCTCTGCAGATGATGTCTGGTTTGCTGCTTTTTACAGTTGAGAGTACTTTCAGGTCAAGATCTGTCAAGAGTTGTGTTGGGCCGCAGAGCCCGCAGGAAGCACTTCATGTTTGCAGCACACTTGCGTAGGTTGTCAGCTTGGCTAGGAGTGACCTCAGTACAGTAGATACTGCTGGCTGTCATCCACGGAAAGGATCTCAGAGGCAGCTGGAACTAAAGTGGACCAAACACTGATGCTTGAGGAAAGAAACGCAGTGTCATTATTATTATTTTTTAACAATGTTGAAGAGATCTGAGCATGTTATCTTTTCAAATTGGCCATTTTATGATTTTGAAAGTATTTTACCATCACGTTTATGACAACGTCGTGCCATCATTTTGTGGTTTGAATCGGGGTCACCATCATTTTGTGTATCTCTGTGCTTTCGGTACTCTTAGCTGGTCATGTGACATTTTGTGTCATGGCTCCTCAACTGTATACAATGGTGGTGCACTGCGTCCTGTTTTGTGGATACAATTTCAAATTGCTGTCAAGGTTTCTAAAGTCTCCCCATTAGTCAGAAATTCTTTTTGTGTTTTTTAGTTTGTTTTTCTTAATTTGATTTTTGCTTTACAGACATTTTGGACTTCTCTTGAACTTTCTGGTTTTGACCCTTTTGTGGCTAAGATTTAAGACTTGTTACCTCCTTACGGCCTGGAGCCTCATTTAAAAAGCTTGCATGCCCACAAAAAGAGGCCCAAAGGTCAGAATTTAGAAAATAAAAACTGACAGGAAGCTTGCTGTGTTACTCTTAACTGTGACCCCTGCATAAGGAACATTTCAGAGAAACTGGGAAATGACGATCAAGTAGGCAAATGCAGCCAAACCAACTGAATGGCATGTCACGCGCGTAATAATTCATATCACAAACCTCTTACTAGAATGAGTGTTGACATAACAAACATGTGGCACCTCAAAAGTAACACGGATGATGTCCCCTTCTACTTGTATATGCGGCTTTAAACCATCCTGCCCCTACTGCCCCTACCCACATCTCAGAATGCCTGTTTCTTTGTGTGCCAAATTGCAATCTTAAATCTGCCGATGCCGGCTTGCTCGTTATTCCAAGATCTAAGCATAAAAGAACTGGTGTGGCAGCTTTCTGTTCTTGTGCAACGAGAATTTGGAATCATTTTACCACCAGAAGTACGACAGGCTACATATGTGGAACATTTCCAAAAAACCCCTTCTATGAATCTGGCTGTCCAGTAGTTGTGCCCCATTATAGTGACCTGCATGCATTATTAAGTACCCAGGATCAACTACTTGCCTTTTCATGTTTTTGTGTCTCCCATCCTGTGTGGTGGTGCCACCCACCCCTTCTCAGAGTGCGCCATTCTGCAGTCACCTGGGGCACTGGAGGAGGACTTGGAAACCTTATTATTGGTAACTGTGTCGACGGTGCCCTGCGGATGGCCACTCTGAACTGCGTGACGCCGTTTGATTTGCTCGTGTCTGTCTGCCGACTGCGGCTCTCCGGGGGTTTCATTTTCTAGTTTTTTCTTTTCCTCAAACAGTCACATTCACGAGTCAAGAACGTCCAAATCAACTGAAATTATTTATTTACTTTTGTGTCTTTTCATTAACTTTAATAACATCAAACTGTTTCGACTCAGTGGCTCGCCATGTACATGTGCCTAAGTAAAATGTATTGTTTAAATTGATTTATATATATTAATCTGCACAAATATCTGAATTAGAAACCCTTCTTTCTGATAAGAGTGAGTTTTGGTTTTTTTTTGCATTTTAGTGGTTAAATGTTGCTGATCAACACCTGGCTGAGTTTGTATTTAGTATACTGACATTTAATAGAAATGAGCACAGTATTAATTCATGATCCAAGTACTGGACCCGTGGTATATTCTTGTTTATGTCGATTAATCTGTGGAGTTGCATGTAAATAAATGCATGATAAGGAGTTCTACTGTATAAAGAAAGTTCTTCTTCTTCTTCTTCCTGATTCTTATCTGAGATCCCTTTAAAGAAGGTCACTGCTGTGCATTTGAACTCTGTTGGCTTTTCGTCACTTCATATCGGCCTCCTCTTGTCACTTCTCAGGGAGCTGGCTGACATGTCAGTCAAGCCTGCTGTGCTCGAATGGCCCCTCGATGACCCGTAAGGCTGGCTTTTCGTAAGGTACATAAATCCTAACACCTCTTTATCAACATAAAAGACGATTTGCAGCCATGTCTGGCTTTCCCAACGTTACCCTGCAAAAAGGGCACCAAGCGAGGGTGAAGCTGCTTTTATTAACACACACAAGACAAGCCTCCATGGCCTGAGCCAGCCGGTGATTCATGTATTTGTAAGGCAGTTGTGACGGCTGGCATATCGATAAGGTACTTACTTGCCTGTGGCCTACACTATTCAATTCCTTACATACGCCAGGTATCATGCTGGGCCTAACGCCCATCCCGGACCACCAGGGCACGGTGCTAATAAAGCCGTGTGTGATCTTGAGCTCTCGGGGTCTCGCCAGGTCAGGAGGGGCAGCTCCACCAGCCAGTGAAGTTCAGCAGCGTCGTGACTGCACATCTCTGAAGTTGGTTAGCACGCTCCATAGATGGAAGTCTCAGGGTGCTCTTCACGTATGCACGTTTGATGGGTGATTGTGACTTGCGTAGTACTCTAGCTTTTATAAATCTCATTTTTTTTTGGGCATATTTTTCAGATCCAAAGTCACACAAAGTTTTATAAACGAGGCCGCTGGTCTGCAGAACAAATGGAAAGATGAGGCTGTGGGCATCTACAGAGTTCAGCAGGGACTGCAAAGATTAGGGATGTCTGGGCTGACCATGAAAAGCAAACTGATCACGACGGGGCATCCGAACGCGATACATCGTGAGATTCTCTAACTCGATGCCCGTTTCAGCAGAGCCCTCGGACTCTTGTTGTTCTGGTCATGGAGACACAGGAGGGCTGTGCAAAGGGACCACCACTGCAGCCCTAAGACCTCCTAGCAGGGCGGTCCTACTTTTTAAATGGCCTCATCAGCAGGCTTAGCAAACGTCCATCTTGTGGTCAGAAAATGTTAAAATATCATGGCATTGAGGAAGTGAATGTTTCAGGCCTCTGCTTGCCCCACGACTAATGAAGCCAAGCACAGGCTCTGAACGCTCTCACTTACCTGCCCTCTCGGCCGTCCACTGCAGACACACGACTACTCCACTCGCTCTGCGGCCATCGCCCCTCGTCTCTGTAGGATCGCCTCCTCCGACGCGTCTTTTTCTTAGCTTACAGCCTGCACGTTGGGGACACAACCACAGAAGAGCCCAGAACAACAAAACACACAGAAAGGCTCAAGAAGATGAGGAAAACCAAGGAAGCCGATTCATCATGAGGTCACAAACCGTCTCGGTCTAATAAGGGTGAGGACCGACACCAGGTCAGGATTTGGGGAAGCACCGTGGTGACTCCGTTTAAACAGCACAAAATTAAAGGAAAATGAATAGCGGCCTGTGCCCTTAACAGTAACAAACGAAGCATAGAGGAAGCCACCTTCACTCTGTGCGTCTCTGTCTCGTTTGAGGGGCAGTCGGGACGCGGTATACAGACTGTGGTATCTGATGGGCTCCAGAACTTCGGACACAGGGTCGTAAGGCACAGCGGCCACGTGTGTGAAACCCTAGGGCTCCAGAATATGTGATTCCCAGGAAGCTGCGGCGGACTTTTTCAAGTAGGCCTTAATACAATCAAGGTAGAGGCGCCATTTTTAAAAAGCTGGGCTCCATCTGACAAACATGGGAAATCTAACAGGCCTGTGCAGAAAACTGAAAAGCAACTCCTAAGCTCTGAAAGATACGGCCAAGGAGAAGGAGAACAACAGCAGGGGCCCAAGGACGCAGCCTCGGGCATGTGGCGCCATTCGTCCGTGTCGCACAGCTTGGACTCGGACTTGTGTAAATCAGCGCCAGCGGCGAAGGCGTTTGGAAAGTGAGTGGCGCTGCTGCCTGCCAGCTCCGAAAGCTCCGGGTTCAAACCCTGCGCCCAGTCTTTGCTATGTCACGTATCTGTGTAGGGCGTGCAGGTTTGTATCTGGGTGGGCCCTGCCATCCCGAGTTGGTTCCTGCCACGTGCCCCTGAACTGCACATTTACTGAAGTCTCTGCAGTGGTTTCTTTTCAGCCCAGGTGTGAAGGTGGTACTGAAGTCATTTCGTTTTTGGAGGTCTTTGTTTGATACGAGATGGGGTCGGTCTGAACAGAATACGTTTAGGGCCTGGTGGTTTAGTGTGGCCACGGCAAGCTACATCGACGAACGAACTGACTGTGAACTTTCTACGGTCAATCGTGGCATTGTATTTGAATCTTTTGATCTTGTCTCACTTTCACAGCTAAAAAGCTAACTGACCCCCTTAAAGCAGCTGTCTGTCCTCTTGATGTTGTACCACCTCGCCTCGGAGTGGAAGCCTTTGATGTTTTGGGCCCATCTTTACTGGCTATTATCAATGATTCTATTAGTGAGGGGGTCGTGCCCTTTAATTTTTTTAAACGTGCTGCGATGCGACCCGTCTAAAAAAGGCAAGAATTAGATCCTGGAGTTTTAGCCAATTTTTGGCCGATTTCCCAATTGCCATTTCTCGGTAAAATACTAGAAAGAATTATTTCGAATCAATTGGTTGATCACCTAAACTCCAATAATGTATTTGAGATCTACTCATCTGGCTTTAGGCGTTATCATGGTGTTGAGATGGCCCTCCTGAAAGTGTTCAGTGACATCTCTCTTATTACTGACTCAGGTGGCACTGCAGTCCTTGTCCTCCTTGACCTGTCCGCTGCCTTTGACACTATTGACCGTCAGATATTACTGATGCGGCTCGACCATCTCATTGGGGTTGATGGGGCCGGCCGCTCTTCACTGGCTCAGGTCGTTTCTAACTGGTAGACACTCTCAGTGACTTTAAATTCCTCTTATTCGTCTACTGCTCCTCTTAAATGTGGTGTTCCTCAGGGATCCATTTTGGGTCCTCTCTTATTCTCTCTATACCTTCACCTTATTGGAGCTCTTTTTAGGACATTTAACATTTCTTTTCACTGCTATGCTGAGGATACTCAGGTTTATATTCCCATCTGTGACTCTGCAATGAATCAACTGCACGACTGTCTGTCTGAACTAAGATCCTGGATTATGGCGTTATTTCAGTGCCACTATTCTGAGCACACGTAAAAAAAATATTGAGCGCACGTAAAAAAAGATTGCAAGTGCAAGTGTTGCATTTTGAAGAGAAATTTATTTTGAGCGTACAAAAGCTGAATTTGAGTGAACAAAATTCATTGCTGCGTGCAAAAAATGTATTTCAGTGTTTGCGCTTATCCATATACACACACACAATAGCACCCCCTCTCGCTCAGTTTTTTCATTTGCGCTGGCTCGCAATGTGTTGCTTGCGCTCACAACATTCTCTGCTGCGAGCGCTCAACTCTCTGTACACCGTTATAAGTGTGCCACAAAACCAACCAATCACAGACTTGGTTTCAAAAATTCTGATTGGCTCTTACGGTCTCCAATCAGCTCGCTAGCTGCTGCATTCCGGACACCGGAAACACTGTCCACTCAGCCTCGCTTCTTGCAGATAGAGGGAGTTTTGATTTACTCTGCAGCCAAAGAAGAGATGGCAGAATCAAATAATGGCTCCAATAATACTGTTCAGTATTCGACGACATAAAAGAGAGCTACTCAAATATAATTTGGAGAGTCAGTTGGCATGGTTGTATAATGCAACTACATTATACTACATCAACGATAGTCTTAACAAATAATATATTTTAAAATAAAATAATTAAAGATATTATCCGCAAATTGGGGTTTAATTGAGTTTAGCTGGATTTAGCTACATTTCGGACTGTTTCCGGAATGCAGCAGCTAGCGAGCTGATTGGAGACCGTAAGAGCCAATCAGAATTTTTGAAACCAAGTCTGTGATTGGTTGGTTTTGTGGCACACTTATAACGGTGTACAGAGAGTTGAGCGCTCGCAGCAGAGAATGTTGTGAGCGCAAGCAACACATTGCGAGCAAGCGCAAATGAAAAAACTGAGCGAGAGGGGGTGCTATTGTGTGTGTGTATATGGATAAGCGCAAACACTGAAATACATTTTTTGCACGCAGCAATGAATTTTGTTCACTCAAATTCAGCTTTTGTACGCTCAAAATAAATTTCTCTTCAAAATGCAACACTTGCACTTGCAATCTTTTTTTACGTGCGCTCAGAATAGTGGCATTGAAATAACGCCATACTGGATGGCTGATAATTTTCTTGATCCGAATCAAAATAAAACGGAGGTGCTTATCGTGGGTCCACCAGCTAAAGCCCACATTAGTCTTGGACTTCTCGGTTCTTTCTCTGTCTTTTACAAACCTCAAATCCGCAATCTTGGTGTTACCTTTGACCGTAACCTCTCTTTTGAGAAACAAGTTAATTAATTCTGTAGTCAAGAGTCGCTTTTCCCAGCTTCGTCTTTTAGGTAAGATTGAGCCTTTTTTATCTTCTAGGGATCTTGAGAAAGCTACTCGTGCTTTTATCTTCTCTCGCCTCGATTACTGCAACTCGCTGTATTCTGGGATTAGCAAATCTCTGATACGCAGGTTACAGTTGGTCCAGAATGCTGCCACTCGCTTTCTGGTCGGGTAAGAAAGTCCGATTCTGCTTCTCCATCTTAGCTTCTTTACACGGACTGCTGCCTGTCAGTTTTCAAATCTTGTTGCTAGTTTTTAAATCTTTACGTCGGCTCGCTCCTGCCTATTTATCTGAATTGTGTGTTTTACACCAGCCATCCAGAGTGCTTAGATCTTCTGGTCAGTTGTCTCTGGTTGTCCCTCACACCGAGTGTCACACTAAGGGGGACACACAGGACTTGTGTTTACCTCGTCACATAAAGGAGTCGTCGACAATTCCAAACGAGATTAAAGACTCCTTTCTATTCACTTGCATTCCGTGACCTTCGGTAATACGTGATTATGTAACATTACTTCTATTTCTTTCTATTTCTGTTATTCATGTTAATTCTATTGTTGTACAGCACTTTGGCCACAGCATTCCTATGTTGTTTTAAATGTGAGTATATGTATATAAGTTGACATTGTGTCACTTCTGCCTCTCACTAGTGCCACCTGCTGGGGACATTAGGCCGAATAGTCAGCCACATGAAGGTGTGGCACACAGACAGACGTCACGTGCTGTTGTCTGTCACTGACCAGGGCCTCTTGGTGATGACGTGCAGGAAGACCTGGGACAAGCGAAGACAACGAGTTCACAATGTCGGGGATTATGTTGGACGTCACATTCTCATTTTAACCCCGAGTCTTTGGCTTCTTTGTCTTTAGGCTTACAAATATCGTTAATGAAATGGGCATCAGCCCAACGTGCCACCCGGGACACAGGAGCGGGCTGATCACAGATTCGTTCACTTTCACCCATTGAGTCATCGCGGACGTTTCGCTGGCATCAAACTCAACGGCGATATTCGTAAGACGCATCAGCAGGCTGCGTTTCACTCCTTCATTCTCAAGTGCAGTGCTGGGGCCTTAGAGAAGCTCATTGTGATGCCACCTTGTAAGTGGCATGGACACACACTCGAGTTTGAGGTGCTTTTCTGCTCAGAAATGACAGAGGCGCCCAGTTTCTTAAGCTGGCCTCCATCTGCACTTCGGGTCACTTGAACTCCCTTTATGTTGGTGTCGCCGAGTTCACCGCTGGGACAAGACGTCAGGTTACAACAACCGTTAGACGCGCCACTCGCAGTGCAGCAGGGGCAGACAAGATGACGACACAGATTGGGAAATCAAAACTGCTGACAACGGAGGAGAGGAACACAGAAACTCAAGCAGCTGCAATCCCTGGAGGTCCGGGGTCAGTGAGACCACCTGTGGTCCTGCTACGGTAAGGTCTGTGCTGGGCCATCCATGGACTCCAGAGCTCCCAGTACCTCAGCAGCCTGGCAGCAGAGCAGTGGCACCGAGAAGACAAACAGAATACAGCAGGGTTGGTAGCGGCTTACGATTCACGTCAAGTACTTTTAGTTCCATACAAGTGACTGACGCACTGAGGTGCCATACGCACGGCTCGCCAGCAGCGGAGACCACTGGGGCACCCCCTCTGCCAGCAAGCACGGCACTCCTCAGCTTTAGGGGTCTGCTGTTTTTTGTTTTTTTTATTCCTTAGAATCTTCAGCAGGCTGGCATCGAGACATTTATGCAAAAAGGTGGGAAGTTGTCTGGTAATGAGCGGGCACTGCCAGGCCTGCATTCTGACACAGTCCCTCAAGGCTTTGGTCAACTCACTGTGTCAGTTACACAACAGGATTGATGGAGATGGCAATGGCATCAAAGTGAGTGGGCAAACTGCCAGTAAGACAAGTCTACTGCCTTGGCAGCCTGGCACCAGTTATCACCAAATGCTGCCTGGCACTCAGTCTGCAGTGTTTGCTCAGCCGTGCTGTACAGAACGTTCTGAACTTTAACTGCTGTGTTTGACCGGCAGAAATGTCTGCAACAAATGAGGCCAAACTGCTGGTGAGCTCATTTACCGACTTACTGGGGTTCCCAATTCAATGGGAATCGTAACGTCTGCAGGCTGCACGGTCGTTTGGGCGAACGTTCGTGTTTGAGCAAAACCACAGACAGATTTAAAAAACACCGAGCGCAACGTTTCTGTCACTGCAGAGACGCATGCAGCGCCACTTCTGTCCTTGAACCCGTGCAGGAGCTGTGCCCTGGCAGAGATTGGTAAATAAAGCGCCCTGCAGCCTAGGCTGCCATTGCTGTCCAGCTGGGTTTCACGTTTCGGCGTGTAGGCATGGAGTGTGCACCTCTAGCATGGCACCTGTCAGCAACGAGCATCCCGGTGCAGTCAAGACACTCGTCTCCACCTCGGACAGGCTGCTCTCTCGCCCCGCCAATGCCCTGCCAGTTTTACACTGCCCCCAGGGACCAAAAGAAGGCTGGCAACCTCATTTCAGAAGGGGCACCCATCGTGACGGACGGGAGGGTCTGATATTTGTGTTCTTGCTGTACCTGCTGTTAAAGCAGATGATTTTTGTCCTCACAGGTGGCGCAGTGGTAGTGCTGCTGCTGCTGCTGCTTTGCTGTAAGGAGACTGTGGAAGATTGTGGGTTCGCTTCCCAGTTCCTCCCTGTGTGGGCAGCGCTTTGAGTATCGAGAAAAGCGCTATATAAATGGAATGAATTGTTATTATTATTTTTGTACTCAACGTGTGACTTTTTTCTCCGCTTTGATTTACGCTGCACAGAATCCCCATTTCTGCCCGCTACAAATGGTGGTGGCACAGAAGAAAAGCAGGACCCAGCAAGGCACCGTGATTGAGAAAGTGGACATCAGCAGTGGTTGTGGCATGATGCCAATGCGAGAATGAAAAGACGCTGACAGTGCCACTAAGTATCTCGGCTAGCAACAGCCCCAAAAGATGCCAGGGATGCTCAACATCAGTGGTCACACAAAGCAAAGCTAAGAAGGGTTGGAAAGGCCTGCTACAAAAGGCTGGGGGGGTGCAGTGGTCTCTGTGCCCACCGGAAAGCACTCTGGACCAAAGGTCTGTAGACACACTGCCAACTGTTTGATTGGCCACAGTCAGGGGGAAGGTCGGGGCAAAAGCTCACGAGCAGGAGGAACAGAGGCCAGGGGTGTGAGACTGAGAGACATGGCAATAAGTGGGCACAACCTCCACATTCAGTAATGGTGAGACAACATGAGACACGGACCAGAATATATACAAGTAACGACAGGCCTCCACAGACGTCAGGGCCTCAAGGCGACTCTGTGCCAGTCGCCATACTGGCTAGCAAACGACGGTGTAAGGCTGGCGTGTGCAAATATCAAAGATTTTCAGGTACCTCAGGTGCCCTGTTGCCACTTTGTATCATCGTGAAGTTTGTGAGACTCACCAGGAACGTTCATCGAGATTAACACACAAATGCAGACAAAGTCTCAGGTAGTGCCAATTACCAGTCCCTCTTGCTGTCACCTGCACTACCAGACATGCCGATGCCCACACAACACACATTAAAGTGCAGCTCCTTTGGTTTTATGCCACTTACAAACCAGACGATGCCTACTTATTGAGAAGCGACCTCCATAGCCTTCATAAACCCTGTGGCTGAAAGCGTAGCCATCTAAGCCATTCTTGGTGCCCTTTTACTACTTCAGTTACCCTCGATGATAGAAAATACAAAAGCAACGTGGCACTTGTTAACATAGAACAATACAGAATAGAAGAAAATATAACAGAAAGTCAAGCAAGTCTGAAAAAACTTACTGAGAATCAGAAGTGCCAGGGGATGGAGGTTGTGGTTTGGCGGTCAGCGTTATTCTTACGTTACGCTCGGTCTGTGACGCCCCACTGTTGGTGCCACCTTTGGTCCCTCGGCCGAGCCGTATTTATACGAAAACACACACGTGACACTACGCACATTTGATGGCCTATCCTGTCCTGACAGTGAGCGACTCTGATTGGCGTGTTTCGTCTTTTAAGTTCCTCCGCACTCCTTCCTTTCTCAGGCCGAAACTCCTAGTCCTACAGCGTCCATCCTTGTGCAGGTCAGAAGTGAATTCAAACAGATTCTGTGCTGGCGTCTCTGCTTCTTTACCATTTCCAGACTGGCACCGATGCACAAGTTAGTGGTGCACTACAGAGGGATGCTTGCAATGCCTGTGATTAAAGTCCTGTAAATTCAGATCGTCCCGATTTGTGCGAGCAGCAAAATAATTTCAATTTAGAATGAACAGTCTGCAGCTCCGAAAGTGAAGATCTGCCACTCCAGGGCACACTCCACGGTCCCATTTAGAGTCGGGCAGCAGCGGATGGCCTTGTGCTGCTCTAATCTCACAGACTGTCTTGATTTGAAATTGCCACATTTGCCATCCCCGAACCCGCTTAACTGGGCACACTCACTCGCACACACTGCGCCAAGTAACGGGACCTGCACGTGTTTGGGATGGCATCCCAGAATCGGGGACGCACGCACACACAGAGGGAGCACTGCAAGCACAACACACACAGCGGTGGACCGGAGACTCTGCTCTCTTAATTGCACCCAAATAATTCTCAACAAATGGCAGCTGCCTAAAAGTAGACGGAGCAGCAGACTCCCTCGGTGCCCGTTCGCTATAACAGCTTGAATTATAATTGTACATAAAAAACAGAAACTGTCAGGGTGGACACACACCTACTGGGGCTCCTGGGTCAGGCGCGAGTTTCCTAAGCTCTGGGCCCGTGCTGTAAGGCTTCACTGTGCCAGCCTCTGCATGGACTTACAAACTGACTGGCATCAGGGTCAGTGAATCTTTAATTAGCAGATCATTAGCAACAGCAATTCACTGTGCATTAAAAAAGCAAACCGATAATGGGTTTGGAGCGCGCCAGTCCTTCCACCGTACAACTCCGCCTTTTAGGAGGTCACATGACTTGGCTTTTATTAAAAACTAGACATTAAGGCCGTTACAATAACGGCCGCTAGAACAGTAGTGCATAAACATTAGTAGGAACAGTCGATATTAAATGGCAACGGACCTCGAGTGTGGCTGTAATATGCGTCACTGCATTGAGTGCTGCCTTTCATTTCCTCTCTCAGTAATACTGCTTTGGATTTCCGTAAAATGCCTGCAATTCTGGCGGACAGTAATACAGTGGAACCAAAGTCATTTCCCCCATAGGATTGTATGTAAATACAATTAATCCGTCCCAGACCGTATGAACTGTATGTAAATATAGATTCTTTTAAGATTTTAAGCACAAATATAGTTAATTAAACTATTGAATGCACAGCGTAATAGTAAACAAAATGTAAAAACCTTGAACAACACAGAAAACTAACACTGCAAGAGTTCGCGCTATAGCCTTACGACCCGCTCGCTAAAAACACCTTTTAATGAGTTTTAAATACAGGGAAAAAAAAAAGAACATTTGAAAAATCTGAAATTTAATAAACAACACAGAAAAGTAAGAAGCACTTTGAGCTACTGTGTGTATGAAAATGTGCTATAGAAAGAAATGTGGTTGTTGTAACAATGCACGCGTGTGCCTGTGTGTGTCTCTCTCGCGGGCCTGCGTGTGTCTGTCTGTCACCTCGTGTGTCTGTCTGTCACCTGTGTGTCTCTTAAGCGCACGCCTCTTTGTCTGTGTGTCTCTCTCGCGGGCCTGCGTGTGTGTGTCTCTCTCGTGTGTGTGTCTGTCTGTCTGTCACCTGTGTGTCTCTCTCTCTCTCTCTCTGCACACACAGGGAATGCACAGGAAGAGACTGAACACGTGCCGTGTGGCCCGCGCACTTCACCAGAAGACACACACACATGGACACCTGGACGCACACAGGGGTTTTATTAAAGAGGATACAATGCAGTGCCATCAGCTCAGCTCAGCTCAGGTTTATTGTTGTGTGCATCTCGCTTTACGGCCTTTGTAAAATAACACAACATAAATGTCATGTCATCACTCGGTGGCCGCTGAAAGCACACAAACAAGCAAGAAACGTATCATCAGTCAGCTCAAGAAAACAGGACCTGTGCTAATAAAATGGCCACTTCCGCTTTCCTCCTCTCATCAACGCGGAAAACCGTTTTCGAACTGAAAGCTTTGCCAAAGTGGACGTGTCTGGCAACTTGGAAGGCTTTTCCTATCACATTTGGACGTCGGCGTGTCTTTGAGCTCCATTGTAAGCTACAAGAACAGGCAAAGTATTTTTAAAACTTTTACTGAAAAGTCAAGTAAAATGAGCTATGGAGGCAACTCAGGCCCGAACATCTCGCCTGAACACGAGGCCTGAGTTGCCTCCATAGCCTGCATACTGTCATCTTTTTAGTTTTACTTTTTTACTTGACTTGTCACTTCATTCATAATGGCTGACACGGTGCAACACCACAGTACTAAAACTTTAGAACACAATTTTATGTGACAACATACACCATAAATATGGAGAAATAACGGAGTAGACAAATACCAAAACGTATCCTTTAAATGGAAAGGTGACAGCTTGGGTTTCAAAGTCAGGGTAACCCTTAAAAATCAGACTCTCGGATAACAATCCAAAGTGGGACCACCTGTCCTAGTGACTGGAACATTTCTGCATCTTCTTTTCAAACCGAGAAGATGCACTGAATTGTATTTAACGCATTCATGATTTTACTGCCAGCCGGATTCAAATCCCACATCCCCAGGAAGCGTAAACTAGCGATTTCAAAGTGAGCCAGTGTGAGGGATGAACTGGCCTCCAGTCCAGCGCTGGCCCCAACAATCTACTTATTGAGACGAACACAGCAATGCTCGACACAAACCTCCGGATCACAAAATGGCTGGCTGGACGGACGGACACTGACAATTCTAGACGCCATACAGCAGGGGCGTCCAGCTCTAATCATGGAGGGCCGCAGTGGCTGCAGGTTTTCATTCTAATCTTTCTCTTATTTTACATTCTGTTTTTGCTACTAATGAATTATTTCTCCCTTTATTTTAGTTGACTTGCTATTTAAGATTTAAACGCCTCCATTTTTTTTCTTTCTTCCTTAATTACAAGTCAAACAATAGTGATGTAGTTCTATGAAATTCATGAATGTTTTACTAGATGATAATGCATAAAATATGGGAGGTTCCTGTAACCCCCAGGAATAGAATTGTGTTGGTATTGTCCTGCCATTTCTAACAGTTTTGACTAAAACAGTCATCTTCAGTTAGTGACAGCTTTGCCTTGAGTAAGGAATGGAAGGCATTTGGTTTTAAACCGTGCCTGGGCACATATCGATGTGCCAATCGGCTTACGGGCCTTTTGAGTGTGTGAAGTAAATATGTAAGAAAATAAATAGCACTTAATTCACGTGCTGCGCCATACGCTTAAAGCATACAGAAGAAGAAGCTAAGAATCTGTAAGTAGAGAAGAAAAAGTAAAGAACTTTTAAGTACATAAATAAGTTTCTGAAGAAAAGCCAAGTTTAAGACAAGATACATTTTTCTCTTTTTTTTGCCTTTTATTCTACGTGTGTAACTATTTTTTCTTTCAATCTTGTGTGAATTATTTGCTTTTAAATTTCACAAACTATTTTCAAAATAAACTTTTGGACTCTGAGATTTCTTTAGACACGCGTTATTTCAGCAGCTACAAGTGAGATACAAAACAAGTCAACACATGACCGGCTAACCTGGGTTTGTGAAAAGAAAGAAAGGTGAAGGTCTCGGCAACGTTGATCTGCTCAGGTCCACAAGACATTTTGATGGTGCTTTCTGCTGTGGCATAACGAGAGCTGCAACAAGCCATGGAATGATAGAGTGAGCTAAATTAACAAGACTGGAGTTTGAGTTCAAGTTTTTATTTGGCTGCCACTTAAGGGAAAAAATGACTTTGAAATGAAATAACAAAGGCAGTGGACAGCAGAAACTGGTCACTGATGAGGGAGGCAACCGGAAGGAAATCCTGCAGCCACCGTCCGCGGACCCCCGGTGTCAGAGTTGGCCACCCCTGCTGTACCCTGTACACCTGCTTCAGGAGTGGCACAGGCAGCGTAAGACGAGCCCGCAATCAGCACCGTGGATCAAGACTTTTTTTTTTTTTTAAATCATGTGCCGATTTTTTGGAACAGAACGATAACCTCCAGGACACAAAAGGGTTTGGCTGTAACTAAAACCTGAGGCAGCACGTTACACAGCAGTTAGTCGTGAGACACTCTGGTAACTTCCACATTATTTATACATCAAGTGCCTCCTGTAACATCCCTCATTTATATTTCGTATATTTTACGGTGGTTTTTCTTTCCTCGCAATTACGTCAACTAGTATTTAATTGTAGCCATTTTTATGAGCCCTTGTGCCGTAGCCGAGGTATCTGCCGATCGCCAGGTCCGCTCCTCGATATTCTCTTTCTTGTTCCTATCCACGGGCCAGCTTTTGACGGTCGGTGAAACAAGCACGCGAGTTACCGAAACACACAGGCGGCTCTCAGAGGGACCACCGAGCAGAAACGAGTTGCAACGGGGGCAGACTGTATAGACGTAGCGGGCACAGCTGAATATTAGCGTGCTGGCTGGAAGATGGGGTCGGTAACACCTGCACTTTCAACGGAGCTGTACGATACCGAAATGTACGAGTCGCACCCGACGACCTCGGACACGGAACTACGCACTTGTGGGCCCGGGTCGGCCATTAATGAAGTGGCGGTGTCTGCAGACTCGGCCTTGCGACATCACGCGCCGATGGTCGCCTCGTGGGCCTGAGTCGTGACGATTCACGGGAGCTTTCCCTTCGCGCTTTCGGCGGAAACAACGCAGACGTCGTGTTCTCCCCGCCCCACCTTCGCTTATAACGCGCTCTCTCTTTATTTCTTTTCTAGGTGGCGTAACGCGCGTCTTGTTTACAAGCAGACGCCAGGCTCACGACACCGGAAGCACCGAGACCCGCCTCTGCACAATCATTGGACAGCGCGTGTGCGATGACCGCGCTGATTGGCCAATCTTTCCGCAGCCCCTTTACCTTCCTGTCCGCAGTTGGCGGCAGTGCCGTTTCGAAGACTCGCCTGTGTCCGGCGTCTGTCGGCTATCTGAGCGTAAGGTGTGCAATGGGGAGCAGCGTGTAAGTCCTGCGCTTGGGTCGGGCATGGAGTGTTGACGCCGATACGTAACGTACGACGCGCTTCTCGGACGGCGTTCGTGGCTTTCGCAGCGCGGAGACCTGTGCTTGTCGCTTGACGGGAGAGGCACGGTAAACAGCAACTTTTATGACTGTCAAGGCGCCGGCACCTTGGCAGATGTCTATACGCGGGCCTTTGCCTCGGCTCCAGGGGTAGTGCCAGTGCGGGGCGCCGAGTGCATGTCACGCTGTACGCGCATGCCCTTTAAGCGCCATGGGGGGGCTGAGTGAACAGGCTGGAGGCGACCGCCCCCTGAAGGCCTTTCGGTGTATAGAACAGACAGCAGACAGTGCAGGATTTACGTATAAGCTACACAAGCTATAGCTTAGGGCCCCCGCCAAAACAAATTGTCCGAGTGAGCAATTGTCATATATACTACAGCATTATTTGTCCCAATGCCGCACGTCTCACATAGCTTAGGGTCTTATCAAGTCTGAATCCGGCCCTGAGAACAGAGTGTGAAAATTGGCAGAGAGTCCCCTCGAGTTATTTATTATCAGTGCTGGGATGTCTTGCTTCAGATGTGGCTGCTTAGAAATGAATCTTCTGCTACCTCTTTGCAGCTCATTTGTCGGCTTATGCGGACGAGTAGCCGCCGCCTGGCGTCACGGCAGATCCCACCTCCTTTAGCCGCTGTTGGTGGCATTGGTGTCACCCGCCACCGAAAACTCTTAACGCGACCAGACAAACGAGTCGTGTTGGATTGTGCCGAGCGCTGCTCCAGCTGGGCCGTTTATAGGGGTGTGTGTGTGTGTTTTTAACTGTGTCTCCTACTGATGTCTTGAGCTGCCCTCCACACAGACCGTAAAAAGCTGGTGTAAGCCAGAGGAGAGCTTGTGTGGTCCAAGTGTGTGTTCTCGAATCGGCCTGGCAGAACTCATGGGCTGTGAAACACCCGCTCAGCTGGCATATAAGTGACTACCACGTGACATGGCCTTGCAGTCTGAGAGTTAAAGTGTGCCCGGCCGTGCCACCTGCAGCCCGTTTGGATGAGTGTCAGCTGCCAGACTGTAACAAACCTGATGGGATGTGGTGCCTCTCCTCAAGCCCCTGCAGTCTCACTGTCGTCCAGAAGGCGTGCCCGACTGACCCTGGGATGGCGATAGGCTGGCAGCCTCGGTTTCAGCCGGGCAGGCGGACATCCTTACCGCACAGTTTGCTGATTCTAATCCCATGGCCAGTAGGTAGTCTGGTTTCTCTCCAGTTAGTCACCTTGTTTCTGTGTGGCAGGATGAGACTCGCGTATATCAGATGCCTTTTTTAACCGGTGCTTTAATGATCGAAAAACATCCAAGGAAAAATCTGCCATTACTTGTGTCGCATAATCCACATGTCGCTTGTTCACAGCATGTACATCACACGCATTGTTAATTAAGATAGCGCTACGTCAATACTTGATTTACTGTTTTGAATTGAGGACTAGACTCCTGACCAGTAAGGGGTTTGCGCACGTGTTCACTCTAAAAACTGAAGACTCCTTTGTGAATGTGTGCTGATTTTTCCAGAAGTGATGTGTTTAACAAGTTTTTCCATGTGTTTTGGATGAGATTTATATTTCTTTTTGTCCATGTGTGCTTTTTGTATTGTTTGTCATTGTACAGCATTAGCCGCTGTTGTTTTTTTTTTTTGCTTTATTCTCCATGAAAATGTGAGAGAATTTTTTTTTCTTTGTCATCATTAAACACACATGGGGGTAAGTGGCATATCAGAAGGTAGGCACCACTTTGGGTGGAGGATTCCCGTAACCGCGGTGTCTGACTGAAGCCTCACTTCAGTTGAGCGTGACGGCACACGTGAAGTCTGCCAGCCGGTCCGGTTGTGGATCTGGTTGACTGGTACACATAAAGTGACCCCTGCACTGGCCATCACTGCTTTGGTCAGTTTTCAGCCCAATGGCAGCAAAAACTGAAGAAAAGCACAACACAAACCAGAGCCGCCGCATGTTAAAGTAAACCTGGAAGATGGAAGTGCAGTCGATGGATGGCAACGTCGCGTTGTCGTGTTAGACGGCCTCTTACTGTAGATTGCCCAGGAGGAGGTGGTGGGTGGTCTCTTGCACTCTCACCATGGCTGTCCTTGTCTGTTGTACCTGAACGTGGACCTCCCAGAGGCTTCTTCATAGCCAAACGTCATGTCTCGACAGGCGGTGGTGACCCCAAGACTAAGACCACGGAGAGTTGGGGTCACTTCAAGAATGCAGTAGTACTCTTGACTGGCCCACCATCTGAGGTAGGAGAACAGTAACGGCCCGAGTTCAGCCTACTACCACACCACCAGATGGTAACAAGAGGAGCGGGTATTGCTTTTGACGTCTCCCTGAGTGGCGAGCAAAGGGCTACCGTGGAAACTTTACGCCATCTTCGTGGCCAGAAAGCATAGAGGTCAGTGAGGGTACGGGGGCACAAGCAGCCGTCTTTCCACAAATGCAGGACACGTGACGAGGAGCACCTTTGAAGTCATCGGTACTGCGATTGTGCGAGCGGCAGCAGAATCCACGAGGGACCCGGACCCTCGCCCGTGCTGACTGCAGTGCCGCCCCGATGTCACCCTCGCTGCACAGTTAATCTTCCATCTGGGCTGTTAACCTTTGCCTGAAATCTGCTGGCGTGCTCAGTAAATGAGTAACATGCAGAGAGCGTGACGAGCCTTAAGAAGAGAGAGTGCAATGGCTTTGGCTGCGCAATGAGCGCCCGGCCCGTTCACAGCTGAAGACGACGTCCTCTGAAGAGACAACTCCGCTGCGGCTTCTTCAGCCTTCTGTGCACGGCCCAAGGAGAGGGGACACAGACCTGGGCTCCGGCCTGATTGTCTGTCGCGATCGCACGTGTTGTTGCCCGCTACCTCCTTTGGCCTCTCGGTGCCGCTTGTCTTCTTTGGTTGTGCTGCGGTGGTCTGCTGGAGGTACGAGTCAGAGGGGCTTTGCATGGGCAGATTTTGGTGTTGGCTTTTTAAACTGCTGCTGCTGCTGAACTGCAGAAGAGCAAAAGTGCCACCGAGGAGCAGATTGCACTTGGCACCTGTGCCCCCTTCTGTGTACGCCGCAGGGCTCCTGCTGTCAAATGTGCCTCTTGCTGTGCGTGATGAGGGTGCCACTTTCTGTCACCGTCGTCATCGGGCAGACGCAGCTTTGGTGTCTTTTCTCCGTGATAACCGAGAAGTGAATTTGAAAGAACATTTGCAGTCGAAGGCGTAGTTGTGCTTGTAACAAGTGAACAAGAACGTCGTGAATGAGCGTCGTCGCGCAAGAGAGCGTGTGATTGAGAGGGTCTGGAAGGAAGTGGGCCTGAGCGGCGTGCCCGTAAGAGCCGACGTTCTTGGAGGGTGAGCTGGTTTGGAAAGCCTAAAATGGTTTCTTGTTTCTTTGCCTCCAGGAACCTGGGACTGGAGCTCCGACGATGCTAGGACTACCATGGGCAGCGTTACACTGCGCTATTTCTGCTATGGGTGTCTCTTCACGTCGGTGACCTGGACGCTGCTTCTGTTCATTTACTTCAACGTTAGCCAAGACAGCCATGTGCCCCTCCAGGGGGGCGGCTCTTCGCTCCACTTTCCCAGGAAGTTCCAGCCCCGTTTCACTCACTTGGCTGGCCGAGGGCACAAGTCCAACAAGGACGCGGTGCGCAACCCCGAGGCCGGGCTGAAGAAGGGGGCGCTGTCTCCGGAGCTGGGTAGGTGTGCTTGCTGTCTGTCCGTCTGTCTGTCTGTCCCACCCAGACCTGTGGGTGGCAGAGTGCCCACCACTGCCCCGTGGTAAACATCTGGCCAGACACGACCACTGCTCATAATCCCATTTCAGTGACACGAGGAGATTGGCAAGGGAAGGGTGGCACACAGAAAACAACAGTGGCAGTAACACAGCCCTCTGGGAAGGGAAGTCGAGGCCTATGGTCAGCGGCATTACAGACTTAGAAGCAAAGAAATGGATAACAAAAGTGAAAGATGGCAGGGCAGTCCTCTTTTTCTACTGTCCCAGTAGCGTCACTTGGGCTTTGTGAAGGACGTCCAGTTTTTAAGATTAAATCTAACGGCAGAGAGCAGCGAGTCAAATGACAGACCCCGGAGCTGCCGTTTTAACAGCATTACAGGTGATGGCACATTGTGAGCAACGCACACTGTAAGTGTGGAGGAAACTCCGAGTGCCCTGCCAGCCCACCGACGAGGCTGGACGTTCAGCTGATGTCGCATTACACAGCTTTTTGTTGTGGAAAACATTGCAATCGCTGCCCGTGTCACATTTACCAGCCGAGCACTGGCCGGTCTTGCAGCACAGTCGAGTTTGCCCGTTTTTGTGACAGAGCCGCAGCAGCGGGTTCACCAGCAGTCTCTGCCCAGAGTTTCTCTTTTCTAAACACAAGACGTGGGCTTCCCTTCTGTCTGGGAACTCCACAGACTACCAAGGCAGAAGCCTCGCCAACCTTTAAGAGAAATCGGGATGAGATCTTGGGACAGCTTAGCTCTCGGCTAAGCAAATGGGCTCGATGGACTGAATGGTCTCCTCTCGTTTGTGCTGCCCATTACCAACCGCCCGCCCGCCATTGAGTGACGGGTTAATGGCTGAGGTGCGTTCAGTTTCTGTTTTAGCACACGAGCCATCAGACCCCCTTGTGTGTGGAAATTTAAAACACGCCAGCTGAATGCCAATTGGTTCTCATCTAAAGAGAAAGTCCGGCCTGTTTGACTTCATCCACGTTGGTCTCCGCTGTCGGGTGTGGCACAGGAGGTGACTTGACGTGAGGGAGTTCACGCACTCTGGTTTGTTACCCAGTGGTAGCCTTCTGTCATACGCGATATCTTACTGCAGCCTGGCGTCAGGCCTAGGTGGGCACTGGAGACGCTCCAATAGGTAATGGAGGCTAGAAGGACCTTCTGGCCAGGGCCTGCCAGTCTTCCTGGCACATTCTGGCTGGACAATGCAGATCCATAGACACCCAGAAGAGGGCAGCACGTGCCAACTAAAACCCTTCCAGCTTTTCACAGTGAGCCCATGTTCACTATGAAGCATATAAGACAGCGGCCATGCTTGGTGCCACGGGCACAGCTCAGATCTGAATTGAGCCTGTGAGAATGTGCCATGTAATGGACTGGTGCCCCTTTAGCGGTTTCGGGATGTTGAAGTTGTTAATGTGTGCACTGAAGCCTCGGAGGCCTGGCGATGGAGTGAAGGGACTGCTGTTCAGGTGGGCACAGGGTCTCCCACTGACAGCGGCTTGGTTCTTTACAGGTATGATATTTAATGAGCAGGACCAGGAAGTGAGAGACACGGGGTACCACAAGCATGCCTTCAACGTGCTCATCAGCAACCGCCTGGGTTACCACCGGGAGCTGCCAGACACCCGGGACCCCAAGTAGGTGCCTGCCAGAGGCCTCGTGCCATTTTCTCCATTCCTAAACTCAAAGTGTCCCATTGGCGCCTCCCGTCTGCCTCACCCACCTTGTGACTGCTGCCTACTCGGGTGGCACCCATCAGGTGGGCGCAGGAGCGGCCCTGTGCTCACTCGGCTCTTCTCGCCTCGTTGCAGGTGTAAGGACATGAAGTACACGGGGGGGCTGCCCTCGGCCAGCGTCGTCGTCTGCTTCTACAATGAGGCCTTCTCGGCCCTGCTGCGGACCGTGCACAGCGTCTTGGACCGAACTCCTGCCCACCTGCTGCATGAGATCATTTTGGTGGATGACAGCAGTGACCTGGGTAAGTGTGGGGTTGGCGGCCTGTGGGGATGCGTGGGAAGTACTGAAGTCGTGAGTGCCCGGCCAAGTGTTGTGGAGTCAATGCCAGGGTGCCTCTCGCTGACCTCCGTTTCTCTACAGAGGACCTGAAAGCAGAGCTGGACGCCTACGTGGCAAAGCGCCTGCCCAGAAACGTCAAGCTGGTGCGTAATGGGCAGCGAGAAGGACTCATCAGGGGCAGGATGATCGGAGCGTCGCATGCTACCGGTAGGACTCGGCGTTGGCCAGTGCCGGTGGTCGTTGGCGGATGACGACTGGGTGGCTAACGCTCGGCTTTCTCTGTCATTCCAAGGTGACGTGCTGGTGTTCCTGGACAGTCACTGCGAGGTCAATGACATGTGGTTGCAGCCTCTGCTCGCTCCGATTCAGGAGGACCGACGGACGGTGGTGTGTCCCGTGATAGACATCATCAGCGCCGACACGCTTCTCTACAGCTCCTCGCCCATCGTGAGGGGGGGCTTCAACTGGGGCCTGCACTTTAAGTGGGATCCGGTCCCCCTGTCAGAGCTGAATGGCCCAGGTGGGCCTGTGGCACCGATAAGGTACGGTGGAGTGGCGGGGACCGCCTCTAGAGGCGAGCCTCACCCCCTCCCGTCTCACACCTGCCACTGGTTTTTGCAGATCTCCAACGATGGCCGGCGGCCTGTTTGCCATGAACAGGAAGTATTTCATCGAGCTGGGCCAGTACGACGGTGGTATGGACATCTGGGGTGGAGAGAACTTGGAAATCTCCTTCAGGGTGAGTGGCCTTAAAGATGGCCTTTAGAGCTCTGGGCACGCCGCGGGGGGTTTGCTTGGCTTGTTCACTCTCCCAATCCACCTGTGCCACTCTTCCAGATTTGGATGTGTGGCGGTAGACTGCTCATCCTTCCCTGCTCCAGGGTCGGGCACATTTTTCGTAAGCGACGTCCCTACGGGTCGCCGGGCGGTCAGGACACCATGGCGCACAACTCCCTGCGGCTGGCTCACGTCTGGATGGACGAGTACAAGGTAGGCGTCTCGTTTTCCGTACGGTCAGAGTGACCAAGCGGAGGAGCCGTGACGTAGAAGTGCGCATCTGTCGCTACAGGAGCAGTACTTCGCCTTGCGTCCCGAGCTGAGGAACCGGAGCTTCGGCGACATCGGCGAACGTCTGGCTGTGCGGAAACGGCTCAACTGCAAGTCTTTCAAGTGGTACCTGGAGCACATCTACCCCGAGATGCAGGCTGCGCCCCCCAATGGCAAAGCCCAGCAGCCCATGTTTGTTAACAAGGGGCTCCGCAGGCCGAGGGTCCTCCAGAAAGGAAGGGTAAGGTGGACGGATTGGGTTGGGGGCGGGCACCCCTTTAGACGTCTGTGCCCCTTTAATAAGCCACACTTGGTGCGTTTCAGCTCCAGAATCTGCTGGCCGACAAATGCCTTGTGGCACAGGGCCGTCCGACTCAGAAGGGAGGGATGGTGGTGGCCAGAGAATGCGGCCCGGAGGACGCCGATCAGGTGGGTGCGGCTGGGGGGGGTTAGTTGGCATGACGCGGGTTTACTGCCATGCTGTCGCCTTGCAGGTGTGGACGTACGACGAGGAGCAGCAGCTGGTCTTGGCCGGCCTGCTCTGTCTGGACGTGTCGGAGACTCGATCATCTGATCCGCCGCGTCTGATGAAGTGCCACGGTTCTGGGGGCTCGCAGCAGTGGACCTTTGGGGTAAGGGGGCCGTTTTGGCTCACGTCGGCGCCAGGCCCACCCGGTGGGCGGCCTCCCCCTGACTGTCGACATTTGTCTGTTTCAGAAGAACCGGCGCCTCTACCAAGTGTCTGTCGGGCAGTGCTTGACCCTCGTTGACCCGGGCAGCCGCAAAGGCTACGTCACCATGGCGATCTGCGACGGCTCTCTGTCCCAGCAGTGGCAGCTGGTGGAGTGACCAGAGGAGGGCGGGCGGGGGCGGACGGTTAGCAATTTTAACAATCAATAAAAATGAAGCTTTTATCACTACTGGCTACCTCCGTTGATTTCCAATGTCTGGCATTCTTCATGCCAGCTGCCAGCAGGCGGCACTGTCACAAACAAGTGACGCAAAAGTCAAAGCCACAAGGTCAGTTACTTGTAAAATATTTTATTTTTGTAAATGCTCCTAAATCTGTTTCCACAAATTCCAAAATTCATAACACTCTGGATACTTCAGGAAAAAACAAAAAAACAAAACAAAAAAAGGCTTCATTTGTTGTCAACATTAGATCAGAGACTATTGTACACGACAGACAGAAAGAAAGAAAGAAAGAAAGAAAGAGAAAAACGGAAACCCTGTAGGACAAATACTGGCAGGAGTTTGGAATTTCATACGAGAGGAGACCAAAAAAAAAAAAAAATACCCAAGAAAGAGTTTTGTGTGGACGTGTGCAGCAATAAATCTTTATTTACACGACTGACTTGTCCAGAGCGGGGGGGCCGCCTGCCCGCCGAGTGCAAGTGTAAACATCAAGAGTCCAAGCACACGTGTGAGCCGCCGTCCACACGGCCTGAAAGTCGCTTCACAGTAATTCATCGTACGGGAAGAAGAAGAAAACAAAGAAGGAAAAGTGAGGCGGCGGCGGCCGCCAGAGTCGCTCCAAGTCCAAGTGAGCAGGTGACACGCGCGTCACAAGCCCCAGTCTACCAAATACTACAAGCGTGTTGTCTCTCCGTCCGCCCGTCCCACTCGGCACAGCAAACCTCCCAAAAATCCGCGCTTCACAAAGGAAAAGGAAAAGGAAAGAAAGCAACGAGAGAAGAGCCACAAAGCGGCCGGCCAGGTAAGTAAGGTAGCATTTGGTCAAGGATATCAATCAATCGATTGATCGATCAATCGATTGATCGATCAATCGATTGATCGATCGGCTTCTCTGCTATTTACACTTTGTACACGTAAATGTAACAAGACGCTTGCTTCGCTAAATGTGCCCGCCACAGCAGCAGCTTGGCTTTCTGGTTTCATTTTAAAAATAGCTTCATTCACCTCTCCGATAATAAATACAAAAATTTCTCTCTTAATATACAGAAATGAAAACTCTACATTGGACTGACTCATGGAATCAAGTATTTCAAAGAGTTTAGTGCAAGTTGCGTTCCCTTAGCTGTACTCCTAAGGAAGTCGTGCGTTCGTGCGTGCGTTCGTGCGTGCGTACGGTACATTCCTCGTTCAGTGGTGTCTACGCTTCTGAGTTTTGATTCAAGAGGGCCCGCCCCTTTATCGCGTGAGTAAGGCTGTGTGTCCAGCACTCCCCGTCTGCCCGGTTCGCTGGTGATTTCTCTCCTACATTCAATTAGCGCCCGACGCCATCCCGTCTCCTCCCCTGTAGTGCCACCCAAAAAAAAAACCAAAACAAAAACACCCAAAAAACGACAAAAAAACCAAAAAGTGCTCTTAGGATGTGGGGCCCCGGGACCGGGAGGGGGCGACGAGCGAGCCCCCCTAGTTCATCCACTTGCGGCAGTTGACCGCTCCACAGTGACACGGGATCTTGTGCTGGTCATCTTCAAAGTCAAACTTGTAGTCGTAACAAAGCTGAAAGAGAGACACACACACGTCACAAGAGACTGGCGTCACCCCGAGTGCCACCTTGGCGAGTCACACAAAAGTGCGCGCAGCACTATGCCAATGCCCACCTCCTCTCCTTTCTGAATCCGCCGGTTGGAGCTGATGATAATTTTTTGGCCTTTTTCAAAGGTCACCCCTTCAGCCACGCAGTTGGGGGCACACGAGTGGTTGATGTACCTGGAGAGAGACGCCAAGATGAAGTCTGCCGACAAAAAGACACGCGGCCACTCGCTCCCCCCACCCCAGGACTCACCTAGCCGGCCCTCCGGTCAGCGTGGCGTCGATGACGTGGGCGTTGTCGATGCGGAACATGTAGACCCCGCGATTCTGTGGAGAAAACACAAGGGGCACTCGTGAGACGCCAGCAGCGGGTCGCTCGGGCCCACCCGGCGGGACCCCCAGCCTACCTGAGACTCGTAGAGCTTCTCCTTGCGGTTGGCCACCTCGTTCCGAATGACGGTCCCGATGTACTCGATGACCATGGTGTGCTTCTCAATGTCGCGCGCCGCGTACAGGCCCAGGCCCTGTTGGCAATACAAAGACGTGCTAAGGGGGTAAGTGGCGGGCACGATGGGCTTTGAGCAAGAGACCCCCCCCGGGCACCAACCTGGATGCGGGAGCGCGCCAGATAGACGTTGGACTTCCACTCGGCCTTCATCTTGCGGTACTGCGAGGACTTGGAGTGGACGAACTGCTTGCTGTACGGCGCGTTGAGCTCGCCCGTCACGGTGCTCTGAAAGGACTTGGAGGTGCCGCTGCTGTTGAGCGTGTGAGGCCTACGGGGGGCACAAAGCGAGGGAGGAGGCTGAGCCGGTGGCGGCAGCAGGTCAGGGGGGCACCGTCGAGGAAGGGCAAATCAAACAAAATACCTTAACACGAACCTCTTGACATGGGACGGGGCCCGGGACTCAGAGCGCGCGCAGCCCGTGGGGTTGATGGCCAGGGGCAGCTCCATCAGAGGGTTGCGCCCGTAGCGGAACGTGTACTTGTCACAGGCCTCCACCCCTGGCAGCTGAAAGACATCAAGGCAAAAGGTTTGTGTGAGAAGGTCAACCCCCCAAGTCCCACCCTGCTCCTCCTCCTCCTCACTCACCGACTCAATGATCCTCGTCACCACCGACACGCTCAGGCCAAACAGGTCCTCTCCTTTCAAGTAGACGGGGAAGAGCTTGAGCGTGCCCACCTGGCTCCGGAGCTCGGCCACCCGCTGCAGGACCTGGTCCCAAACGCCTGCAAGCACGAGAGGAGAACTCAGCAAAAGCGCCAAGCGGCCCCACCCCCACTCCGAGGACCCCCTCCCCATCGTACCCTTGGGCGTCGTGTCCGTCAGCAGCAGGTCCTCGTAGCCCTGCTCCACCACCCGCAGGCTGAACTCGGGCAGACCCTCCTTCTCGTCGATGGAGCAGAGGTAGCGGCAGCGGCGATTGCTGTGCCGGGTGCTCCAGTAGATGCGGCTGGCCTCGTAGCCCACCGGGAAGATGGCACAGGCGCTGTGGAAGGCCCGCAGCTGCTGGGGGAGCAGCTGGCCGACCGAGTGGAAGATGAGGCTGCCCACGCGGAAGGTGTGGTCCGCTCGCCCCGCTGCACGATGCTGGCAATCTGGCGCACCTCGTCGCGCTGCACGTAGACCCGGCGGAAGACGGCGAAGTAGCGCAGCTCCTGCTCGTGCAGCCCCCGCGGCTTGTGCATGTGGCACAGCATGGTCTTGTCCTTGAAGAACATGCACTGGGCCTTGAGGGCACACGTGAAGTGGTAAATGTTGGTGCAGCGCAGGCGGTGGCAGCCGCCCGTGGCGCCCGTCTTGTGACAGAAGACGCACTTGACAGCCAGGCCACGCCGCAGGGCCAGCTCCACGTTCATCAGCGCGCCCGCCTGCGTCTCGTACACCTCCGTGGACCACAGGGCGCAGTTGAGGTGCACCCAGACGTCCAGGTCGAGGTTGAGCAGCCGGGCGGGCCCGTCGGTGGTGCCGTCGCCCTCCTCGTGGCAGAAGCAGCATTTGCGGTGGTCCCGGGGCAGGGGCTCGGGCCGCAGCGGGGTGCACAGCCTCTTGAGCAGCTCGTCGACGTCGCTCTCGCCGGGCAGCTTGAAGTGGCCTTTGGGGATGACCACCTGCACACTCCACTTCCGCCAGCGCGCGCCCTTCCACTTCTTGCCGAGGGGCCGGGCCTCGTCCGGCCCCGGGGGCACCGTCCTCGGTCGCGGCTTCAGCTTCACCGTCACCTTCAGCTCGTCGGCTTTGGCCTCGGACGCGGCGGCGGGAAGGCGATGGGCGGAGTCGGAGGCGGAGACTCCTTGGTCTGAAGCTGCGGCAGGCAGTGGACGTCCAGAGCCGAGGTGTGGTTGCTGTAGGGGTGTGGCGCCTTGCCCAGGGGCTCCCTGAAAGAACAAACGGGGGACACCTGCGTGGCATCCTGAGACAGACAAAGATGAGGGTGAGCGCGAGGGCATCACGGAGGGTCCACACAAACCCCCCCCTCCCAAATCGTACGTACGTACCTTCAAGTCGGGGCTCCCTCGCGAGAACAGCACCATGCAGTTGTGGCTGCAGAACACCAGGCTGCCCTCCGAATTCTCCTGAAAAAGAGGGGCGAGGTGAGCCGGGGGGGTGGGAGTGGGGTCCGCATCACTGCTGGGACTGCAAATGGCCTGCTGCCCTTACCTCTCGTTTTCCGGGAAGGTCCCTGATGGCCTTGCGCACCCCATTCCCGAGGACCACCACCTTGCAGTGACAGCACCACTGAGGCTTGGGGCCGCCATGCCCTCTCACGGAGTGGCGCGTGTTCAGAAGCGAGCCTGGAAAAGGGACGAAAGGTGGCAAAGAAGTGTGAGCCGGAGGAGGGGCGGGGGGCTCCCCTCGTCTCGAGCAAAGCCCACCTGGCACATGAAAGCCGCAGGCTCGCGACGCAAACTTGTTGGGCCCCGCGGCACAGGGGGCTCTGGCGCCGTAGGCCTGGTGGTGCTGCTGCTGCATCTTGAGGCTGCCCAATGCCGGCCCGTCTGCCCGCTCGGGGGCACAGCTCACTTCGTAGCTGTTAGGGATGCTCACTCGAAGGAAATCGGCCACCGCTGCCACGACGCCACTGATGTTCTGCGAGACAAAAAAATTTTAAGCGGCGCCGATGGCACTTCACGTGGCTACCTGCCAGCTCGGTTGCAAGCACAAAGTCCTGCAGGGTCACCCGAGGGGGCATCATGGGGTGCTTACCTCTGCCGCCGCCGAGTTCAGGGTGATGGCGATGGAGACCAAGCTGTCCCTGGAGGAGCTCTGTGTGGAGGTGAAGGGGCTGCCATAAAGGGGCTCCATCTTCACAGCACAATTTCGGACCTCAGAGCCTGTCGATATCAGACAAGACAAAGTGGCACCGCGCTCAGCTGGGCAGCTTTCTCTACCCGACCCCCTCCCCCACCCTTCAGGCCAGTCAGTGCCTACCTTTGCCACAGGAGCTCGGCAGCATTGGGATAACCGGGGAGGCTGCGGGGTCCGGAGGTTCTTCTTTCACCAAAGACAAGTCGGGGTACCTGCTGACTTCCATCCCCACCACACTCTCGGGCGACGAGGATGGCACAAAGCTGTCGACGGGGTCCGGCTCCTCGCAGTCCTTCTCCTCATGGCATCTGGAAGGCAAACGGATGCCACAATACTCTACCACAAGAGGGCGCCATCTAGCGTAAAGGCGCCACACGAGTACCCACCTGAGCTCCTCCTGGTTATTGTGGGGCGGAGTTGGAAGAGAAGCGGGCACGTCCACCATCTTTGGGCCGTGAGCCATCGCTCTTGCCAGCAAGTCCTCATCGGGCCGAAATGGCATCTGAAGTGGTTTGGCTCCCAGGCATCTGCTGACTGAAAAACAAAGGGGTCCACAAGTGGGTACCTCGCGATGACCCGGCACGGTGCCAACCCCCGCCCGCGTTTACTGCTCCCAGGGCCTTACCATCACGTCCAGACATCACGGTCACTTTACTGTCCAGTTCTTCAGTGGAGGCAAAGCCATTGACCAGTTTCTGCCGGACCCCTGGAGGTGGTGTGGGGGGCAGCGAGGCGGGAGGCGTCGGGGGGTTGCTCAGGTTGTTCTGCTGTCAGAGGAGGAGGCAGATGTCAAACAGAAGCCGATCGGCGAGATGCCAAGGGGCCGGCCACCCAGCGCCAAGCCTACCTTGTAAATCAGCTGAGAGTAGTAGTCGGAGACCCCGTCCAGCGACGCGCTGCCGAAGGTGCCAGTCAGGCGGCTCTCGCCATTCAGCCGCCCGCTGCCGTAGGGAGAGAAGTGGGCCAAGTTGACGCTGATGATGGGCTCCATTAGTGGCAGCAGAGAAAGTTGCTAAACAGGGGGGGGTTTTGGGGGAGACAGAGAGAGATTGGGGGGGGGCTTACAGCGCATTACCACACCCCCCCCGAGGATCCCAGATTAGGACCCGAGTGCAGCCGTGTAACGGGTGGGTGACACCTCAGCACCACACAACAAACAGAAAGCTTCAGATGTTACGGTGGCATCAAAAGGGAGGGGGGAACGCAGCAGGCATACAGGTCACCAGTCAAGTGGCCGAAACCCCCCACCCACCCCTTACCTGCTTCAGCTGGCTCATCAGTGCATCCGTGCTGGGGCACAGTGCCTGGCGCTCCTCCTCGTCCTTCTTCCTCTTCTTTGAGCGCGACACGCACTTGTCACCCGTCCGGGGCACTCGCTTGCTGCGCGGCTTCTTCTTGTCCTGCTCGGTGGGTGGCGGCCGAGGGGCGTCCACCCCAAATGTGCCCGCGATCGCCTCTTCCCCAGCTTGCTGTAACACAAACAAAATGACAAAGGCATTGACGGGCCCTGCTGCCCACATTAGGGGGTGTCGGGTGTGCACAGAAACGGCACATGAAGTACTCACCACGGCGCCGTCCCGAGTGGCCGCTCTCCTCGGACCGCTGATGCTGGCCCAGGCTCTTGCTCTTCAGCAGGTGCTTCAACAGCTCGTTCCCCGACTCCACCTTTGCCCCCGCGGCGGCGGCAGCACCAAGCGCCAGACCCGGCTTTTCCAGTGAAGACCCTCCGTCTTTGGCTTCTTCCATCTTCACCGGGCCCACGGGGGGCTCATCCATCGGCTCCTCGGACACCTGGCACTCCACCTTCTCCAGCTTGACTCTGCGCAGCACCTTAGACGGCTCGTCCGTTTCCAAGGTCACCGCGGCCTGGCGAGCACCTGGCAGGGGTAGGGAGGTGGGCGCTCCGCTGCTGGACAGCTGGCGCTCGAGCTCAGACGGAGGCTGACCAGTGGTGGCCGGCTGCGGCTCCCGTTCGCCCTGGCCGTGAGGCAACAGGGTGCGGGTGGGCGTGGATGCCGGGTCCGAGTGAGGGGTGGAGGGGGTCTGGACGGACTCGGCGTCGTCGTCCTCTTCCTCCTCCTCCTTTTTCTTCTTGCGGCTCCTCTTCTTCTTCTTTTTCCCTTTCTCTTCGGGGATGATGTTGGAGTAGAGCTGGATGAGGGACTGGCCGGATCCGGGATAGTTTGGCGGGAGGAGCGTGGCGGGCTCTGCGGCCGGCCCGAATGCCGGGGGCCTCGGAGGGCACTGGAGTGCGTGGCTCATGGGATGAAAAGTGGGCCCAGTGGGGTGCGCCTCTTGAGCAAACGGCCGCCGTTCGCCCACCTGCATGAAGCGTGGCGCGCCAATGAAGCCGTGCTGCGGAGGAAACACCTGACCCACGGGCGGCGGCCTCTGGGGTTGCAGGAAGTCCTGGGGCAGCTCTGACGTGAAGAAGGGCACGTGGGACAGGGAGGCCCGGTTGGTCATCTGCGGCCCCCCGAGCTCGAGCTGCTGCTGCAGGACCCTCTGGCGCTCCACCTCTTGCATAAGCTGGACCCGCTGCCTCTCCTGCTGCTCCCGCAGCCGCTCTTTGCGCTCTCGCTCCTGGAAGCCTTCGCTGAAGGGGTTGTTGTCGTCGAACTTGACGTGGGGGGCGCCATTGGCGGGCACGGGCAGAGCACCGGTGGCTGGGACCGGCTGAGGCATCTGAGACTGCATCCTGACCGGCGGCCATCCCGGCATTCTGGGAGGGGGGGCGTGCTGCTGCGGCTGGAAGGGAAAGGCGGCCTGCTGATCGACGGCCCCGGGGGTCCCATCATCGACGGCGTCATGCCACAGTGCTGCTGCTGCTTGATCCGATACTCCTCGATCAGCTCGCCGTGCTCCTTCTGCTGCTTCCGGATCTGTGGCGGAAAACGAGGCTCGTCAAGAGAAAGGCCTCCGATGTTCCAACCATCACCCCCCCGGGCAGTGCCCAGGACTCACCTGTTCGAGCTGCTTCTGCACCAGGCTCTGCTGCTCGGTGACGTGCTTCAGCTGCTCGGCGTCCTCCTCGGGGAATTCCCGGCCCGCTTTCCTGGCGGTGCGCTGTTTGGCCGACAAGGCCTTTTTGGACTTCCTGTGCGCGCCAATCTGCTCTTCCAGAAACTTCTGCTGCATCTGGAGCAGCTGCTGAGTGTCCTGCAGCCATTCTTCATACTTGTGCTTCTGGGCATCGTCTGCAAGACAAGCGACAGGCCTTACAAGTGGACACTCAAGGAGCAGACGGCGGGCGTCATGCCACGTCCCCTTATGAGCAAAGCGGCGACCGCAGGTCAAAGGGCGCCAGCTCTCAGCGGACCGCCACATGACCTGGAGAAGTCGGGACGGCAATCCTAATAAAAAGGCAAAGCCAAGCTCGCTGTGCCCACAGGCAACACCCAGCAAGTAGTGGGAGGCAAAGGAGTGGCCAGGCGTACCAGGAGAAGAGGCTGCCACGCCGCCCCACAGTGCCCGCCTGTCCAGTCGCATCTCCTCTCTATTTGAAGCGGGGCTGGCACTGGCCGCAAGACGGGAAACCCATTTGTACACGTGCCATGTGCCTATGGAGTTTTTTTTTTGTTTTTTCTGTCCCCCCTGGCCATCGGACCCGACTCTTATTCTATGTTAATTAATGTTAACTTATGTTTATCTTTTATTGTGTCTTCTATTTTTCTATTCTTCATTTTGTAAAGCACTTTGAGCTACATTTTTAATTGTATGAATATGTCCTATATAAATAAATGTTGATTGATTGATTGATTGATTGATTGATTGATTGATTGATACAGGACAGTGTGGCATGCAATATGGCGGTGGTGCTGCTTACCCACAAAGCCGGGGCCAAAACTTGGAGGATTGGGTCTTGCCATCTGTGGTGCCAACTTGCCATCCTGCAAGACAAAATGAAAAAAATCTCACTACAAAAGACTGGAACACGTGGCACCTTTGCCAGTTACACACTTACCGGTCCAACAGCTTGTGGGGGGATCACAGCTCTGTCGCCCCCATGTCCTCCAGGCTGCTGTCCCACAAATGGGAACCTCAAAGAAAAAAAAAAACAAAAAACGAGTAGCTGATGAAACACCTGGCATAGTACGGGTGATGTCACGGATAGTCAGCCTGCTAACCCGGTGCCCCCCAGCAAGGGCGCAAACATGGGCAGCTCGTGCCAGTAGTGAGCCGTTCACAAAGGTGATGCCCGATGTTTTATCTTTTGATTGACGCGGGCATCAAGAAGATCAGGAAATACAGAGACAGTGCGAGCTGGCATCAGGACTAAGCGGCACGTAGTAAGATGGCAGGAAGGAAACAGAAGGGCTGTCAAGAGGGACCCCCCCAAACCACCCAACGTGAGGCTCACCTGTTTATCATCGACGGCATGACCATGTTGGTCTGCACCATAACTTTATTGATTCCGTTCAGGGCCACCATCTTCGCCTTCATTATGGGGTCCGTAATAGCGTCAAAATCTAAAACAGATCAAAGTTACACCTCTAGATTGGGGGTCCAGGTGCCACTGCACTACTGTGCTGATGACATTTGTGCCAGAACAGCTGCTGGAAATGACAACGTTTTACCAACAGGTGGTGCCACACTGCGTGAATAAGCAGGGCCACCTCAAGTGCAGTGCCCTCCCACAGCCCCCGGCCTGGCCTGGCATTACCCGAGAGATGCACACATTTCGGCGCACTTACCGATGTTTGGGAAGAAGGAGTCGCTCGACCTCTGCCGTATCATGGCCTGCATCTGCCGCTGCTGCTGCTGCTCCTGCCGTTCCTGGTCCAGCAGGTCCTGCAGCAGCAATGGCTGCTCATCCAGCAGCAGGGGGCGCTCCTTGCTCGGCGGCGGAGGAAAGGCGGCCGGCGGCTGACCCGTCAGGCCGGGCTCCACGAACACGTGAGCCGACACGAACTGGGGCTGCACCTCGTGGCCGGCCACCTGCTCCGTGGTGCCGCGACTGGCGGGCGTATCGGCCACTTGGACAGGTGGGGACGTCAATGGCCCCAAGGCGGCGTCGCCGGCCGTGCCGTCCTCCGGCTCTTTCGTCAGCAGATCGGGGAGGTCTTCGGAGGGCTCTGCAGAGCCATCCCGGCAGTCGGCGGCCACCAAACCCGCACCGTCATCGGTGGGCGCCACTTCAGAGCAGAGCTCCTCGACGCATTCCGACTTCACGTCGGACGGCCCGCCGGGCCCCTCGCCCGCAGACTCGGTGCGCTCCTCCGTGTGGTCGCTGAGCTCCAGCTCCTCGTTAAACATGTCCTTCTTGTCCTCCGAGTTGAGCTCCGGGTCCGTGTAAGCGATGATGTCGAACTTGCCGGACTGCAGCAAATCGTCCAGGTGCAGATCATTGGCTTCCAGGTCCAAATCGTCCCCCTTGCCGTCCTCCAGGTTGAGAGTTTCGAGGTCGGCGTCGTCCAGGTCTTTCACTTCCACATCTTCCAGGTCTTTAACGGCCGAATCGTCTGCCTCCAGTTTCTCTTCGGGGACGACATGGCGGGCGGCCACGGGAAGGTCCTCTCCAGGGTGGATGGGCACTCGGAGTCGCTCGCCGCCAGCGGGATTACTTGCAGAGCGCACCGGCGGGACCTGGGAGGCTGCTGGGGGCATCTGGCCAGCGATCGCCGCATTTCCCGGGAAGCCCACCTGCTGTTCCGGCGCACAGCCGCCTCGCGGAGGAGGTTCCATGACGGGAGGCCCGAAGGGAAGGCGGAACCTGCTCTCCGGTGGCCGGTGGCGCAGCTCTATGAAGGGCTGCCCCATGATGTTGTGCTGTGCCATCTGAATGGCCTGAGGAGGGAAGTGCTTCGGGAGTGTGTGCCTAGAAGCATCCATGGAGACGGACCTCCTGAGCTGCTGCGGAAGGCCAAGCATCTGGCCGGGAACGGGGAGAGGGGGGCCGAGGAATCGCTCCTGTCCAGCCATCGGTCCGGGTGGGTACCCAAACCTGCAAATGAGAACAAGATGGCAGAGTAAGCCACATGGTCACAGTGACACCACCTCACCTTACCAAGCGAGCCGGTCGGTCGGTCGTGTTGTTAGGCCGGGGGGGGACTCACCTCGCTCCATGGGGCCTCACGTCTCCCGGATATGGGGGCCTACCAAAGTGACCCTCTGCGGGAAACGAGCCGTTCTGATCGCCGGCGAATGACCCCGGAAACCGGGGGGGGCCTCTCATCGTCCCAGGGTACGGGGGCGGAGGGCGGCTGAAGAGGTCCTCCTGACAACTGGAGTCGTCTTGTGGCCAGTGGTGAGGGGTCCCGGGTGCCAGGGGCATCGCTGCATCTGGAAGTCCTTTCTCTTGGCGGACGGCGATCTTGTGCTGCTGCTGCCGGAGGATGAGCTCCCGGAGTCGCTGGAAAGGAACGGAGCGAGAATCGGGAATGGACTCCAAAAAAAAAAAGACACAACCGGCATGTCTACCAATCCACTCGCACACACACTCACTTTCTCACACACACACACACACGCCATGTCTAACAATACACACACACTCACACACACACACACTCACACACACACTCTCTCTATCACACACACACTCGGCATGTCTACCAATACACACACTCACACTTTCGCGCACGCACACGCCACTCACACACGCACTCACACTCGGCATGTCTACCAATACACACACACGCACTCACACACGGCATGTCTACACACACACACACTCACACACACACACTCACTACACACACACTCTCTCTCTCACACACACACACATGTCACACAATACACACACACTCTCTCACACACACACACAGCATGTCTACCAATACACACACACTCACACTCGGCATGTCTACCAATTAACACACACACTCACTCACGCACAAACACAACAAACTAAAGCTGCCCAACCCTTGCCACCTATACACTACACGGAGCCATGCCTACCTGGCGTAGCCTCTCTTCGTTTTCGGCTGGCGGGGTCTCACTCGACGTCTGGGGCATCTTCTGTGCGGAGGGTGCAACAAAACTTCCCTCCTGGCTGGCAGCTGGCAGTTCAGCGTCTGTGGGCAAGCGCCCAGGAGGAGGGGGTCGAGGGGTCATCGGCTGCTGCTCATAGGGGTCGTGGTTTGAGAATGGCTCGTCACACTTGCCGGGCACTTTGAGTGCTGGCGGACAGGCGTCTGGAGCCAGCGGGAACCCGTCTTGAGAGCCCACCCCTCTGCTTTGGGCCGCTGCCAAGAAGGAATCATGATTTGGTACCAGCCCAGGTCGTGTGGCTGCTGGCCTGGCGAAGGCCTCACATGCACCAGGTCGTGGGGTCCCAGGGGGCTGGGCATAAGGGTCACTTGGCAAGGAACGGGGTGCTCGGGGAGGTTGAGAGTAGGGCTCGCCTGCCACCGGTCTGGGCGTTCCAGGGGGCTGCGAGTAAGGGTCCAAGCTCCTGGCTCCGGCCGAAGACTCGCTAAATCTGTCCCCTAACACTGGTCTTTGAGGCGGGTGAGGCTGAGGTGTGCCAGGCAGCTGCGAGTAAGGGTCACTGTGCACTGGTCGGGGGGTCCTGGGTGGGTGCGAGTAAGGGTCATTTTGTACTGGCCGGGGGGTCCCGGGTGGCTGCGAGTAAGGGTCACTGTGCACTGGTCGGGGGGTCCCGGGTGGCTGCGAGTAAGGGTCATTTTGTACTGGCCGGGGGGTCCCGGGTGGCTGCGAGTAAGGGTCAGCAGCAAGCATGCTGGGTGCTCTGGATGTGGGTGGCATCTGAGCATATGGGTCAAAGGAAGATGGCCTAGAAGCAGACGGAGACTGGGAATACAAATCAGAAATGGGGCGCGGAGTGCCAGGGGGGCGGGCATAAGGATCATGTGCTGCTCGAGGCTGAGAAAAGGGCTCTCCCGGGGGCTGGCGTAGGACTCGGGGGGCCTGAGGAAACTGTTCCCCCACCGAGGGCCGAGGTCCACACAGGTCACTTCTGGGGCCCAAAGGGTCCTGGGACACCAGTGGGGGCCGAGGAGCTTTAAACAGAGCGTCGCTTCCAGACTCGTTGCTTCCCGGCATTGAGGCCAGCAGCGGGCGGCTGTAGGGGTCCGACAGGATCATCCTGGGCTGAGGCATGCGGTTGTACATCGATTTCCTGCTCGACGCATCGCCGGCAATCTCGACGCCAATACCTCCCCTCATCGGTGCCCCGGCTGGTCTGGGGGTGTCGGGGGGCTTGGCGTACATGTCGCCACCTAAAGGTGTCGGCGACCCAAAGGAGTCGTGGGCCGGGGACGGTCGGCCTCTTTCGGCAGCCGACGGAGGTGTGCAGCAGTCCACAGAGCTCCGCCTTGGGGGGGCGGGCCCAGCAGCAGGTGGTCTCGGGGTTCCCACCATCTTGGCGTAGGGATCCCAAGGTGATGCGGGCCTCGAACTGGAGGAGTTGCCGGGTGAAAACATGTGGGGCGACGGGGGCCGAGAAAAGGAGTCCTGGGCTGGCACCCGGGTGGGCGTGGGGAGGAGCCTGGGGCCGCAGGAAAACATCGTCGGGGGGCGGGGCAGGCGTGGGGGGGGTGCAGAGCTGAGGGTGGGCAAAGCCATCTTTGGCTGGCGACAGGCTCCCGTTGTTTGGCTGCGGAGTGAGAGGGCTCTGGTGGCCACCGCTGGGGGTCTCGCTGCCCACCGTGGGCAGCTGCTGCTGTTGCTGCTGCTGCTGAAGTTGCTGCTGCTGCTCGCTCTTCACCTGCTCCAGCTTCTGGGTGGCTTCGATCTTCGCCTGCTGTTTGCTCTTCTGCCTCATTTGCTGTTGAAGCATAAAGAGCAGCAGAGTCAGCACGGGGCGGCCCCGCCACAGACGAACATTGTCGCCCCTCGACCCGCTCACCCACCTGTCTGAACTTCCACTCCTGCTCGTGCTCCGATTCTTTGTGCTTCTGGGGGTCTTTAATGAGCAGTTCCGAGTCCAGGTGCATGCCAGGATCGATGAGCTCCTGGTGCTGGTGCTGCCTCTTCAGGGAGTCATTGGACAGCTGGACCTTGTTGATGCGCAGTGCTGCCCGGTTGTCTCTGGCCTTTTGCTGCCAGCGATATAAAAGACGAAATGTCAAGAGCAACGGCATGGTGCCCAGCGCTGAACAAATCGTACACTTCACACAGGGGCACAGCTTCTAGGCAACCCCAAATTCTGCCCTCCAAGACCTGCACATGCATACATACCCCTGCTTGGCACAGCACACTCACCACGTAAGGGGCTCTATCTTGGGAGCTGGCTTTTCTCCAGAGCTTGGCGATCTGCTTGACTCGAGTGGACCACTCTGAGCGGCAACAGAGAGGTGCAGAGACACAGTTTAGGTGAAGTAACAAATGGCGCCAGACTTCCGAGACTAGGCAGCAGGGCACTGCCAGGCAGCGAGCTGTGGTCTGTGGGCTTACCTGGGAATTCCTCTTTAAGGTTTGGGTAGTTGATGTTGGTGTACAGAACTGGCGCCACAGTGGCCATGTCGCCCAGCGTCTCTTCCTTCTCCCATTTCAGCGTGCTCCTCTGGGCATTGGACATGTTGTCCGTCTCTCCGTCGGCCACAGCAGGGGTTGTCCAAGTGCTCATGGGCTCGCTGACCAGCTGATTAAATGGAGGCTTTTTGTCCCTGAGACACAAAGCAGAGAAAGCAGCATTACGGAATATTCAAATCAAGCTGACGAACTTCACTTTCACAAAACCAAGAACTTAGGGCAGCCGGGTACCTGTGCCCACCAACAGACCAGCTGGCCGAAGACTTGTACTCCTGCGTTGGGAAGCTGCGGGCAACAAAGCACCCAAGCACATCTCCCCTACTGCTCTAAAGATCTTGAATTCTGGCGTTACTCACAAGAAGGACACTTGTGAACCAGCCTGGCATTCATTCTGCCAGTCTAGACTGGCAAGCTCTCCGGCCTGACAAGTTACCCAAAGTGACCCACAGGCCCGAGGCCGAGCTCAAAGGGCACCTGCCATCAGCAAAGTGGGGGCACAATTTGAAGGGCGCTCATCAAGGCGGAGCTCAGAATAGGGGCGGGTCCACAGCTCATTGAGCAAAGGCCATTCTATTTAAATAAATGATCGCCGCGCTCGCGGCTTAGCGAGGGGACGTTGGGCCATAGTGGGCCGCGGGGCGATCCGTAGGGTGGGCGTTTCTCACCTAATGCACAGGTGAGGAACTGCCCGCATTCGTGATTGTCCCGTGGCCAATGCTGCAGCTGCTGTGGCCCTCGTCATTTAAAAAGAAGCGCGAGTCGGTTGTGGAGAGGAGGAAAAAAGAACGAGATGAGGAAAAAAGAAAGGAAAAGAGAGGACGGAGGTTACAGGGAGCGAGGAAGCAGGCGGTGCAGGAGAGACAGACACGCGATGCGTGCGTGTGGTGAGCGTGCGATCGAGGGCAGCTGTGAGGAAGCTGGGTGTTAGGCCGTCACCCGGGCGTTTGAGTTGGTGTCGCTCCCGCTGAGCCACCATGTAGCGGGAGTGCCCAGAGGAAAGCGACGAGCCGCAGAGGGGTCCCCAATGTGTGCGTCCTGGCCATTGGTGGAAACTAAGTCTCGGGGACTGGGATGAGTGCCAGACCGAAGCCAGGGATCGGGAGGTCTCCAGTCTGGCGTGTGTGTGTGTGTGTGTGTGTGTGTGTGCGTGTAAGAGGAGGGCAGCTGCAGAGGACGTCTTGCCTGCTGCTAAGCCCAAACGGGATAAGCAGGTGAGACGCTACCACAAAAGCAGCAGCGGACTTGTTGTTTTAAGAACTGCTCCCTAAAGAAGATTTTAACCTCTCGTTTTTAAGGATTGTCTTTTTCTGTTGGTTTTAACCTCCACCTTTTATTGGATTATTTCTTTATTGAATTTTGAAACTACTGCACTATTTATGAACACTGTTTTGTTTTGCTGGCCAGTGGATGGACGCTTACTCGGTTTCATTATCGACGGTGTTGGCGTTAAGGCTTCCAAATAGCAATGGGAGTGTGGAGCCAGAACCCACATCGTCACACGGGGATTTAAACAGTAACATCGTCCAACAGACGGCAAGCCAGGCATTCGAATCTGCTACGGCTGAAAACTCCCCTAAGCGGACTTGTGTTAAACGTACGCCGGCGTGTGTTCAACGGAAAACGCAGCTCCTTACAATGCCAGCTTCTACATTTGCCATTCAAAGACATCACCGGGCTTGTGGGAAATGTGAACGCTGTATGTGCCGTCTGTCACCCTCAGTTACGATGACAACACTGCCACAGTCGATGTAAGGCTGAAAGAAATGGCAGTCATGTCGGGGGAAGCTAAGTGGAGCTAAGCAGTGTGCCTCGTGCCTTCTGATCGCTGGGATAGGCGGCAGCTGCCCACGAACCCGCCCTGGAGAAGCAGGTTAAGATGGCAGAGGGTTGGGAGGGACAGAACGGTGCGCCGTCACAGGGAGTCAAAAGAGAAGAGAGGACAGGAACGGCTCGATACCCCACCACGATTTTTAATGGGGGATTGTTAAAACGTTGCCAAAGTGCTCCGGGTGCCTAACCTGCTACAAGCACTCAGACTCAAGTGTACAGATGTCAACTGGACTCCAGTGTGCCCACTGGCACTGGAATGCATAAACACTTGTGGTGACCAACCTGGGCAAGGCGAGGTAGCCGTGATGCACAACGCGGCCGGTCCTTCCGCACCACCGCCACCGCGCATGGCACTTTAAACAACAACCACGTGATGGGAGAGCAGGGGCCTCGTGTATAAGCGGTGCCTACGCACAGAAATGGTAGGCTAAGCCCGTTTCCACGTTCAAATCGTGACGTACAAAACCTAAACTTGGCGTAAAGCCGTGCCCATTTCCACAGTAGCTCATACCCTGGCGTACGCAAGTTCTGCGCTCGGTTTGGCAGACTGGCGGCACCCAGCGTCAAAGCCGTGCTGCTGTCCCGGTGCGGTTTCTCTCTCTTTTTTAGATGCACATCCCTGACGCGGCTTTATAAATCCGCTCACATGAACTGTATATTGCTGATTAGTTTAATGATCTGCTTGTAGTTAACCAGTAACAATATAATGGGCACAGAATGGCCAAACTATTCTAAATACCATCACTGCACCACTCCGAGTATTAATGTCACTGTATCCGAGCGGGAATCACAGCAGCTGATCGGATCGTCAGGATACAGCATCGAGCGCACCGCCATTCACACAGTCTATTTGAACTGCTGCCATACGACAAACACGTCAGAGCCACAAACAGTTTCATCTCAAGAGCTCAAAACGCACGCCGTCAGCCACCAGGTGCTCCTGGTAGACCTGCTGGTACTTATTAATGCAATCAGCTGACTGGAAACTGGCACTACAGCTCTAATATGACACACCCTGAGCCACTTTATAAAGAGCGCAGTCACCGATGATGACGAGGTCATTTGAAGATGAAATGCAGCAAAATATGTTTATTACATTATAGAGAGGAACAAACTTGAACTACACGGTGCCACAGTGCTAGTGAGCCGCTGGCACTCCGCTGTATGCCTACTGGGACTGGCGCAACACTGGAAGGAGAGAATCATTAAACACGCACTACGAAGATATTTCAATGTTCCTGAAACGTTATGAAGAATATCCGTTCTAAGCTTACAGACGGCTTAACGTCCATTACAGAGCTGATTGGGCATTTGGAGAAAGAAAAGGAAGGACAGGAATTGGAGGCGAGTACGTCTTGAGAGAGCCAGGACTGCTGCAGTAAAGCATTTCATCGAAGGTCGCGCACGGCGCAGCAATCATCTTGTGTGAGACGTGACCGATCACGGCGCCACCGTGTGCCCATGTTTAATAACTCCTATCATCATGGAAATGATATCACGTGTACATCTCAGTATTTAGTTATTCAGAGAGCTGGAATGTCACAATGGCGTGGATTCTGAGTCCTGTCGGAGGAAGAGAGCCGGTTTAGGAAGCACGTAGTGATCGACACACACAGAGCACAAAGAAGATCGAATACAAAACAAAGCATTTAACGTGCGACTTTAGTTACGATGGGGTTTGAGAAACTGGTTAATTAAACGATTTTAAGATGAAGTTTATGAGGTTCTACTTCAATGACAAAATAAACTACGTGATAAAGTGGAGACTTCGAGATTAAAGCTGACATTTCGTGCTTTTTCCCACCGTGTCCCTATTTTCTTTTCTGTACCCTAATAAGCTGTCATGTGACACTCAGACGCTGGGCAACGACTCCCCTTTTCACGGCGACTTTGATCACTTGAGCTTTCCAGTTTCTCCGTCACGCTGTGTCACTCCATCAACTTCCTTTTCTGGTTTCCGTTTTTTTTTGCCTTCACTTGGTATTTGTTGAAATTCTTCTATTTTTTCGCCCCTCATACTTTTGTCTTCGCCTTTTCACAGAAGGCGGAGCTTAAGGGCTATTTATGTTGATTTGCATATTCAAAGAGGTGTAATTCTGGGAGGAGTTGAGGCGGGGCAGCAGGCGTGTGCACGTGCGTTACTTTTCACGCTGACCGGGATTCACAGAGTGGAAGAACGTGAAAGTTGGCGTTCGCACAGATTTATGCATCTGGATTTTTTTTTTTTTTGTGCGTACGCACATTTCCGCTTTTGTCGGCACGCCACGTTAGAGTGCGAGTTCTACGCACGCCGTTATGCATCGTGGAGTGGAAGGTGCCCTCCATTCACAGCCACAAGTCAAAACTGGCACCACATCAACAAGGGCCTCTCCCCCCGGCCCATCCTTTTGTCTCGTTTTAATCCGCTCACTCAAGGTCCCGGGCACCCAATGGCTATCCGGCAGCACTAAACACAAAGGAGGAAGCAGAGGGCCGAGCCAGTAACAGGGCACACTTATGGGCGCGCACACGCACACAACCAAAGTGACCTGCACATCTTTAGGAGACCTGTGCCGACAGTGGCAGTGCCTGGGCAGCGATTCAAACCTGCACTTTCTTAAAGTTCTACGTGAAGGACGCATTACTAAACAGAGCCCCTCTCACATGTGTGGGCACCACGGGTGGTAGAAACATGGCGTGTTACAAGGAAACCAGCCTCCCTTTCACAACGGGGCTCGTGTCTTACGACGCCCTTATCAATTCCCGTCTTACCTGCCAGAATCGGGGTAAGGAAGCCGATGCATGTGAGCAAAGTTATTGGGAATGCAGGCCCCTGGCGGGTTGATGGGTGCCACCGGGAAATGAGGAATCAGACCGTTCATGTCAGGCGCTCTGGGGAACAAAGCATCTCCTGAAAAGAAAAAGCACGAGACAGATGCCTTGCGTCTTGGCCATTCCTTCCGCTCTCTGGCCCCCAGCGTTACCCAGGAGGTGGCACAGAGCAGCGCCCCAAGACCACAACAAGCGCAGACATACCTTGGCCATGCAATGGCAGCGGAGGAGCCAGTGGGGTGGAAGGAGGTGGCTGGGCGTGCAGACTGGCAGTCGGGCTCAGCACCGCAGTGAACAGCTCCTCAACATCCTTGCCTTCAAGCTCTGTTGGAGACACAAAGCCCCCGCCCCCCGTGACTCACTGGCCTTGGCGCTGCTCCGATGCCCACGGCACAGGGACAGGCCACCGGTACGTACCTGGGATTTTGTAGAGCTTGCTCAAAATTGCACCTGAAAAGGAGGAGACACAGCAAGTCAAGAAACGAAAGACACGTACTGCCCACCACTGTGCCCACATTTGTGACGGTCGGATGACAACGTCACTGCTCTGTGGCCAGACTGAAACCCGACGAGCTGGCAGACCACAGAAACAGGAAATGAGGGGACGTGTCGAGAGAGCTCTCAGCAGATCGGGATTCGCCCGGACGACGTGAGGAACGCGTTTCAAAATGAGAGCTGAGAACTGAAGCGAAGCAGAGACCGAGTTGAGCCACCGGAACAGCAAACCTGAGCGGAGACCAAGCGAGTATTTCATGTCCTGCCCGGGGTTTGTTTCCTGCCTTGCGCCCTGTGCTGGCTGGGATTGGCTCCAGCAGACCAAGTGATCCTGTAGTTAGGATATAGCGGGTCGGATAACAAACGACAGGAGAGGCGCTCACACTCGCCAAAAGGGCCCAACAAGCATTTCAATACATGGCTGAGGAATGTGGGCCGACGTCATCGCCTGAAGGTCACGTCCGATTGACAGGCCTGTCCCATTCAGAGAGTTCAGCACGTGCAGACTGATGAGAAGACGAGGTTGGCACGCCACGGACGTACAGCACAGCATCACAACGCTCAGACCCACAGCAGACATCAAGAGTGCTGACCAGAGTCCTTCATCTTAACGTCCACTTCTAAAGCCAAACCTGCTGACCGCCTGGCTGTCTGACCTTCTAAAGTGCGTGAAGGAGCAGTGGGCCTCACCTCTTCATGCCATCGTGCCGATGCCAGCCATGGGCGATGCTCAAGTGTCAGAATTCTGATGACGCCATTCCGTGAAAATGCCGCTTTACTGAGCACACCAGTTTGTGATGTGGTATCAGATGATGTTGTGTCCCTCAGAAGGTCTCCGTTTTCACTTTACACGGTGCCACGGGGAGATGTCGTTAGAAAACAGATCGTCTTCCTCCACACTCGATGAAGCTTCACCTTAATCAGTGTGACAACTGCTTGTCTTTACGTTACTCATTGGGAGGGATGCTGCAGACGGGTGCCCCGTCCTGTCATGTCCTGTCACGTCCTGTCACCTTTTAACTCTGGAGGCCAACTTGGCCATTTGACACACACACACACAGCACAACACTCTCTAAGCTACGCTGGGCAATCAGGGCATTGACTTTGAGCAGGTAGACAGTCGCAGTGGATGGACAAGCTTGTTGGGCTGAAGGTCCTGCTCCGGACACAACTGTCACAAGGTCCAAAACCCAACTGCAGTGGCTTCTGGGAGACTTGTCACATTACTCATGGCGGCGGTGCTGCTGCAGGGATCGCTGCTAGACCTAGAAGTCCGACCAGATGACTTCTCTTCTTAACACCACCTTCCAGTCATAGGTCACCCACAGACCAGACAGCCTGGCTTCATCCTGAGTGCCCCCAGCACATGGTGCCAAGCTGCTGGTCTTCACGATTAATAAAAGGCACAGAGTCCCAGCACTAGGGCGGTCAGTTGGGTCGTGTGAAAGCCGACACCAAATCCTCCAACTGCCATTGGCATTTCCCAAGCAATACAAACTGAAGCGGCACAGGGAGACCTGAAGAGGGGCTCGTCGCCTGCTCACTCTGTCACCACTTTAGTTACGAGTGACACGCGTGTCAATTTAGGGAATGTGGCCTTTAAAACATCAGCCAAATGGGGTGAATCACTGAATGGACACAGAGGACCAAAGAAAACCACCGAGGGGCACTTCCAACATACAAGAACTGACCAATCACATGCCCAGTAACTGCAACGCTTATGGTTTCGATCGGCCTCCATGTGCACCCCTCGGACAGAAGCCTTCTGGTTCGGCGCACTGCTGACTGGCTTGGCATGCAGTTACTGGTACATTCTGCCTGCGGTGGTCGTCTTCCTTTTATCGTATACCCACGTAGTGGTGAAACAGGACAGCGAGGAGGGTCCTGCCCAACCGCCTGTGTCCCGGATTAGCGCGAATATCCCAATCCTGCAAGCAAACCCCGATACTTAGGGCGATGAGAGAAGTCGCACATCAACTGGAATGTTCAGGCAAATTCTAGAAGAATACCCGATGTAAAGCGGACAGACAGACAGACAGAGACAGACAGACAGACGTTGGATTTTATATGCCTGCGCTTACCACACGGCCTACTGAGCCTCAGTAACCTGTGGAGGGGCCGCAGAATTCAAGAAAATGGCCGCAGATCACATCTGATCACCAGCCTGGCACTCCTCCACCTCCGATCAGATTTACAGAAATGGTTCACAGGCCAAGCAGGCTGGATGCATGGAGTTTACCTGAACCCTAACCCTAATTTGTGCTGTGCGGAGCCCCCTGGTGCCCCCCCAAGGACGAGTCGGACATGCATTACCCACGCTACGTTGGTGGGATTTCCCAATTGTCTGAAGACGCAGCCCTGAAACTCCGACGCGCGCCGCGTCGCCACGAGCTCACGTCACAGTCACAAGTTCAGTCGGGTACGGGAGCTGGCAGACGTCTCCTTTGGCTCCGCTCAGACAGTTGCTCTTTGCACTTGACGCACGTTTGGACTCGAGGAGCCCAGTGGGACTCGCTGTGAAGAGACTGCTGGCCAACAGAACAGGAAAAAAAGAAAAAATACCGCCCGTGTCGGCCAACTTGTGCTGCTCTGCCCACTTGCACTTGCTTGGTTTTCTGGCGACGGGGTGCCCTCTAAAATGCTGCTTCGACCTCAAACGTGGGACCAACAGTGAAATCAGGGCTTATTCTCGGCTGATGTCTTCACTTTACACCCTAAACACCCGTGGATTTGGAGCTCCGTTCATGTTGTCAACTGGAATCACCGACGGTTACGGTGACGCGGCAGTGACAACATAAACGGCCTTGCGCTCCTCCGGCTCTGAAAGGTCTGCCCCTTCACCAGTAAGGAGGAGCGCAACATCAAGTTAAAGTCGTGACAATTGATCACCTGTTAGCGTCAGCTTGTCACACGACTGGATAAAAGAACACACAAAGCGGAGCAGAGTGGCATCTAGGACAAACACTGGGGCAGTGAAAGTGACAGTCACGGAAGGCCAGGCCACAGAAGACACTGGCATGTGGTGATGTCAAAGACGCAACTCACCATCGGTCACCATCTTGTCCAGCTCCGGGCTGAGAATACCGTCCAGAGGCTCGTCAGTCAGGGGCCGCACGGCACGTTGGGCACTCTGCTGTGCTGTAGGCTGGGGCTCTTCTGGGACGCTGCCCATATCCAAAGCAGCTTAAGAGAGAGGAAAGGCGCAGTGAGACATGGAAAGGAGCTGGAGAGGCAGCGGCACAGGTGACAGACAGCAAATGAGACTGGAGACATGCAGCGGGGGGCAACAACTCTAGACACTCTAGCTCTAGACACGCCGAAACCCTGGAATGCCGTCTTACCAAATGGGGAGGGCGAGTTGCCAACCTGGAAAGGGCATAAATCAAGACCTACGGGACCCAAACCAGATAAAAAGGATGAATACAATGCACGCAAAGAAAGAAAGAACAAATGAAGCAAAGCGGGCAACAGGACAGCAGTCCACGAGGGGCGGACAGCCGAATGCCAGATGGGTAAGCAGGGTCTGCCAGCGACGGTACACATACCTGAATCCGCAGAGGGCTTGCACAGCTCGTCAGATAGGATTCCCAGGAGGTCGTCGTCTGTCGTGAGCACTTCGGACAGGTCAACGAGGGGCTCCTCAGAATTCACTGCAGACAAACCACAAGGTCACATCCACGTGTACCGTCACCGATGTCCAGGCAGTCATGCACAGCCACGGGAACTTACCTTGGGACACCGGCCTTGCCGAAACGGATGTAGTGGCAGAACTCAGTAGAGGGTCTGAAGAGGGGTCAAGGAAGTTGGGATTGACCCCTGCCATCTTCTTGTCCATGTGAGTTGGATCCTCATCTGACAAGGCATCCAGACTCAACCGGATTTGACGACTTGTGTCCAACAAGTCTTTACCAAAGAAAGCTTCCTGCAGTGAAGAAGAGGAGGCACCAACGTGAAGCTATGGCTTCACAGTTGAATCTCATTGTGTTTTTTTTAATAAGGTCCATGACCTGAAGCATTCAAAATCCAGGACCGAGAGAAAGAAGGGATGGGGTGGCAAAGGTGAACGGGCAAAGAACCAAAGCTGGGATGGCCGAGGTTCAAGAGAAGGGTTAGGGTTAGGAAAGAAGGGGAGAGTTAGAGACGGAAGATGATCAAGGGTAGGCCAATCACGATGAGCTGAACTGAGCCAAAAGGGTTATGGAACCATCAGGACGACAGGAGAAAGAAAAGGCCAGGAGGGCTTTGGAGGAGGAGCAGAAACAAAACCCAACGCATCGCTAGAACAACGACAGGGGGTCCTGGGATACGAAACAGAAATCGGACACAAAAGAACAGAGATGAAAAGGTGTGCCCACCCAAGCCTCCACCAGCCCAACTACCTGCAGATAGGCCGGGAATGTCTCCTCCAGTTTGTTCTTCTTTTTACGGTACCGCTTTTTTGTCTTCTCTAGGCATTCTGAGCCGGGCAGCAGTTCATCACCAGGCATATTGGGCAGCGTCTCGGTCCAGGCTGGAAGGATACACAAGTGCAGCGGGTCAGGCGGCGGTTTGCAGGGTACGACCTGCCCACTTGTCACTCACTGGTCCCCTACCTTCTTCTTTCCCCACTAGCTGTTCAGACACCGAGCCAGACGAGTCCTTCCTGAAGAGCGGCCGCTTTGCCTTCCCCTGGCCAGTGCGACTCCTCTGGCGAACCATAAACCCCCCAATGCCTGAGGACACAAGAGGAGGGGTGAGCTAAACGAAACGAATGGGGGATAACTGGGAAAGTGAACCAGTAGGTGAGGAACGGGCAGAGGCTTCGTCCTCATTTTACACTCGAGTGCTCCGTTTCACGGCCTACTGCCACCTGACCCGTTACTCTTCATCAGCATCCCTACCGGGTCGGTATGGCTTCCTCTTTCTCTTCTTGACCCCATCAACATCCTCTGTGCCCTTAGCGTCATCATCAGCAGGCTCTCTGTCGGGGCTCGACTCGGATTTTCCGTCACAGTCCACGAGCTCTCCTTCTGTTTACAGAGAGGACAAAGTAAGCAGCAGCAACAGGAAGCGGTAACAATGATGGCGCCCTGGCCTGAGGGTGTTCTCTAGGCCCATGCAGGTAGTTTGGAGAAAATGAGTGCCATCTCTGCGGTCAGACTGGTGACTTTATGTCTAAGCTTTCAGTCGGGTGCACAGACGGGGGGAAAAACGAGTACAGACTGGCGCAGTATAAACAGACGGACAATAAGGACTGCCAGCCACAAGACTGGCAGAGCGCTGTGTGCGACCCGAGTCGGAGGGACCGTCCCTCGACACCAATCTGAACGTGAATGGGTACGACCGATACGTCCCGTGACTGGCACAACCCAGCAAGCTAGCAAATGGCACACAATGTCGGAGCGACCACCACCCTCCCGAACACACACCGGGTTGAGGACGTGCAAGAACAAAGACGAGTGAAGAACTCCAGGAACGCCGACTCCAGAATTTTGCCATTCAAGACCAGGAATTTCGTGAGTTAGCATTTGTGTGAACAAAAAGAAAATCGCCACAAAGTGTCACACGCGTTGTCACCTACGATGCACTGACATGGGCACAAAGAGCAAGCAACGTGTGTGTTTGTTTTGCAGAGGTAGCCACTTAGACTCTGAGACAAACCCAATTACCAGGAGAGACTGCCATGTTCAGAGCTGCCAACGAAGGCGAGGGCACAGGAAGAGCAGTACCACTCTCCTCAGAATGCTGCCAGTTTGGCTCTTCAGCTTCAGTTTGTCATCCAAAGTCATGCTTGTGACATGACGACACTGTGGAAAGTGACAATCCAACAGCAGCTGACGTGCACCTCGGCCACCACTGCTGCACATCTGTACACTCGGTCACCATGCCATGTGATTGGCATGAACAGTTTGCTCATTTTCAAGGTAAATGCCACCTGACGCTTCGCTCTGTTAAAGTCAATCAAGAGGGCATCACTTTTTCAGTTTGGTTTCTTTAAGCCGTTCCCACCTGATCACCTGTGGTACGTTAACTCGCCAATCTCGTTCATTTTCCATTTAACCAGACAATGCTTGCCATCTGCTGGCCAACATGAAGGCTCCTACGGAATTTCAAATGTCATCATTCTGCCTTGGCATCCTCCTCCACCAGAACCCATCGTCTGTCGACCGCTTCACATTCGTCGAAACTTCCTGCTCCAGATCTCAACGTTGATAATGAAGGCATCGGTAACTCGACGGTGAGGGTGTGTCCGTGCGCCACAGCTTCTCGAGGTCGGCCGAGAGCTAAAAACGGCCGGACGGAAGAATCCCAAACTTGAAAGTTAAGCCCGATGTAGAGGAACCCAAAAAATACCCGAATTCTGTAATTCATCATGAATTCTTCTCGTCAGCTGCCATCCTAATGGCCTACTTTAGGATCTCAAGGATCAGCATCAGAGCGGCGGATCGAATACTTCAAGGGACTCGGCCCACTGACGCTCACGGCTAATCTTTACTTTCCAAAGAACACAACGGCACCAGAAGCACCAGAACGTAGCAATGGGCACAAACCTGCGTCAAAGTAACGATCCCGTGTGCAACGGCCCGTCTCCGGGCATCTCCTCCATGCTCCCGAGACCCCCTTGTGACGGCAGGCGTAGATGTGCCATCCTGGAGGAAGTGGACCACCCGTGCAACCTGAACTGGCTGCAGGTACCACCTCAAGCTGCCAGTAGTGACAAGGACAAAAGCGAACAATCTGTCAAGTAGGAGAAGGAGAGAGCAACTGTCTGTGCCCCCCATTCTCTTTTTGGGGTGACTTGCTGTGTCCTCTCCAGGTCACCTCTTGTCACTTTCATTTGCACCAAAGCTTCCTAACTGGACTCCAGTGACTTAGCGGGTTTCACTGGGATGATCAAGTGGGGCCCGCCAAGTCACACGTCTGCTCTTGGACCACCCAGACCCTCAAACTGCACCAAGGCCTAACCTAGCCCATCCAAGTTAAGTTAAGTAACCGCTTGGGAAGGCCGAGAAGTTTATGAAGCGAGAGATGACGCAAGTGACCCCCACTGCCATGTCAGGTCTTGAGGAAAGGCCGCACTGCCCTGGCGTTAGCCTTTTCATTTCTAGATCGCTTTTCTCCTGCCCCCCGTGACCGTTTTCATCGCGTCATCAGACTTTCATGCACTTGATGTCTGCGGTGTGTGTGTGTGTGTCTCTCCACTCGGCCCTCAATGTCCACCCACTCAGACTGGTTGTCCGATTCAAATCCAGTGGCGCCAGCAGTCCCAGTCGCTGCACAGGCTCCCTCAACGCAGCACACTGTGCCAGCCACCCTAACCCTGGCCTCGCTCGTCATATTCCGACTTGTTATTTCTACGCGCGTGTATTCCCTGCGCTTCAGGTTTCTCTTTCATTGCATATTCACTGGTCGTATTGCTTGAAGTCCCGTGTCTTCTCCTAAATGGAGAACAGATGCCCTCGGCCCTCAACAGAACGATGTGTGTGTGTGTCACGGACCAACGTGTAAGACAACACACCAAAAGGGACAAGGCACGATCCGTCCTGTGCAAACCTGATGGCACACCGCTGCCCACACAACTTGCCGAGCGTCACAAAACTAGGAAAATCCAGGAAGAACCCCAGGCCTACCTCGGGTATCGTCCACGTCTCCATCTCTCGAGTGCTCAGACTGAAGCTCTGGAGGAGTCTGCAACACCGCCACGCTGTTCTGGTTTATGATCTTCAGCTTGAGCTTGGGCTTTGGCCGTTTCCGTCGTGGCATCGCCGCCGTCAGACTCTGGAGCTGCGTCAGTCCCGACTCGGTCAAACACACGCCATCCTGAGTGTAGGTCCGAGACAGCTCTACAGAGGAGGACGTCTTTGAGTAGAGACCAGTGACCGGTGACCAGGCCGGATGAAATGTCGTCAATGTTCCAACTTACCTTGCTGTTCTTTCAGTTTGGCAACCATCTGGGCAGTCAGCGAGGACTCCATCATCTCTTGGATGGGCCCTGTAGATCAAAGACCAGAGAGCACGTCACACTTTCTGTGACGTCAGAGGGCAATCTACTCTACCCCTTTGCCACCACAGGCTGTAAGAGATGAAGTGCCAGGGCCAAAGAATACTGAATGAGAGGACCCACTTGGCTTTGCATGGTGTTAACACCACACCGTCCTGCTCTTTCTGCTGCCAGGGTGTGATGTCCGTTACACAGATGACCTTTAACATTTACCGTGAGCCTGGACACTGAAATTTCGGCACATAGTGCAGTCAAAGCTGACGTCAGCAACAGCCTCCAGCTCTTCTTCACTGTTGAGGTTCTCGCAGCAGGCATGAATCCATCTGAAGAAACGAGACAAACAGGCCTGTCAGCCAAGGTGCTCTGCCCAGGGCAGGAGTCGTCACATTTGGAAAGTCCATCTGCATGGCCTGTGCAGCTCCACATTAGAGAGAGTCGCTCTGGGCAGGGGTACAAAGGCAATGCCAGCATTCGCAGTTCACCAGCCCAGACCGGTGGCAAAAATGCTTGAGAGCAACTGAGCTGGGCGCTCACGGCCACAAGACACTACCCACCTGTTACACTGCTGGCACTGCACAATCAGTTCATCCTCCCGATAATTGCGGCAACAGACGGGGCAGGTGGCCAAGCTGGCACAGGGTGCACATTGCGTGTAGTTGTTCTGCCACTCGCACCTTGGCCCCGGAGTTGTGGCACCACAGTGTGTGCAGCAGACGCACCTGTGAAGACCAGAGGGTTAACAATCAAACCTTCCGCCAGACAGCGGTGCACCACCCGGCCCAGCGCCACCACCCAGCCATCTCACCATTTGCACTTCCAGCCGCCCTTGGGCACCGTCTGCAGGGGAGGCTCCAGGCAGTAAGTGTGGTAGCTGATGTCGCAGTCATCGCAGAGCAGGAGTCGCCCCGGGTCTGTGGCTTTGCCACAAGCCTCGCACACCGTGCATTCTAGGCAGCGCCAACCTTTACTCAGCACTACCTTGGTGATCTGAGAGACAGACAGACAGACAGACTCATGAGGGCCCATCGCCACCAGCAATGACACTTCACCCTCATGCTCGGCCCGACCATTTTCAGTTCATGAGGTGGGCACGTGTTGCCCCTTTCTGTGGGCTCTCTGTCAAGGCCTGAGCACTCCTGAAGTCACCTTCAGAGGCCTTGTCACGTGCCAATGAAATCGGGCAAACAGAAAGGCTATGCTGCGAGGCCACGGTAGGCGTAGTAGACACGCGTGACAACCATGACCTGCCTGTGCCAGCCATACCTCTGTGTCGGGGGAGGATACTCGGCACAAACTGGCAGCAACTCAAGTGAGCGCAAAACTCTTGTTAGTGCCCTTTGGTCTGTACAGCCATTTTGGACCTCGGGTTCACGGTGACACCAGGCGGTGACACCAGGCGGTGAGTAGGGACAGCTCTTCCCAGGTAGAAGTCGCCCATTTCTCCAGTTTCTACACCTCATATCACATCTGTTTCCACCTTCGGTGCTAAAGCGGAGCTGCTGGCATGAACAAGCAGGGTGCCACACACAAGTCAGCTCTCCATTTATGGGTTACGCAGTGAGAGCGGTCAGTCCAGCAGTTGACCACCGGTGAAGAGTGGTCTCTGCAGGAGGGTGACATGTGAGTTACAGGGGCACGGCATACATCAGTGTGTCGTTTACCACTTGTGCACGGTGTCAGATGCCTCGCACCGGGGCAGCAGGAATGGGCACACTCACCTGAACCTTGTCCTCCGAAATGTCTGCCAATGCTGCTGGCCACAGCCAGTGAAGGCTGCCAGCTGTACCTGCACTACACTGAGCTTGGCCTCGCCACTCCTCTTCCTACCTGCGCCACTGTCGGCTGGCTGTCTGCCTCCCGCTAACCACTGTCTAAACTCCACGCCAACTCCTCCCGAAAACGAAGACACCAGCAGCGCCTCTGGGGGCCAAAAGACAAACAAAAGTGTAGACGTTACTCGGCAGAAGGGCATTCCTGGCCTCAGCTTTCTGCCGCCTGCACGCGGAGGGTAGCGTGGAAAGGGGGCACGCGGAGAAGCCACTCTCTGAGCGTACGCTACACACGCAGCAGGGGTGTGGAAGGAGCGATGAGCGAAGAAGCTCCAGTGTGATGAGGAATCCACCTTAGTTTGTTCAACTAAACGCTCCTGGTGGTCCTGGAACTGGCAACTTAGCCAAGACACCTCCTCTCTTAAAGGGCACCGATATGAGACAGACACAGAAGCGTGCCATTTGTCATTGCAGGTGAAGCAAGGCACGCTCAGCTTGGCCCAACTGTCACATGACAGACACCTCGGTGATGCCACACCAATAACTGGCAGGCCTTACCCGCCATAAAATACATTACAAAACCAAATGGGCAGCTGGGACTGTCGGACTTACCTTAATACTGACGCAGTACGGGTGGTAACACTGGCCACACTGTGAACACGCCAGCAAGCGGCCCTCTACACCTCGGCCAAAACTTCCACAAACCACGCACATGTCCTAAAATCAGAACGAGAGACGCCTGTCATTTGACGCTGCCAGCTGGTACCGCCAGGCACAGGAGTGCGCTCTGCCCACGCACCTGTTTCAGAGTGAATCGGTCGCTGTTCGAGAAAAGCACCACTGTGTTGTGCATCGAGTTTTCTTCTTCGTCCTTGACCGACGACAAGTCCAGCAGGCCCACCTACAAAAAGAGACAAGTGACTTCAAGAAGGAGGGTCGAGGGGACCGCGATGACTGTGACCAGCTGGAGGCTGGCAGAACACACGTATTCTTGGCCCCCTGAAATCTCAAGTGAAGCAAGGAGGTCTCGCCTGATGCCTCCAAAGTGATGCCAGGGGTGACATTAATGCTGGAACACAAATGACAACTGTGTGCCATCTACTACGGAGGGCAGCTGATCAAGACAGGCCACGTGCTTTCATTTTCTTAAGACTGCAGACGCACACCGGCGGCCAAAAGGCCCACAAAATACGCACCAGAATCCTAAGTGGCCTGCCACAAAACAGGTCTCACCCCAGGGGGCCTGACCCTGCCAAACTGGGAGACATGGAAATGGAGACGAAGTTTCAAATGCAAAAATCTCAAATTATCTCTCACAAGAAGGGGGGTCTCGGTGGCCCCCTTAATTAATAAAGAGGAGGATTTTATTAACAAAAATAACACAAAGAAAAAGGGTCAAAAAGGATGGACCTAAAGGGCAATGCCCATCCACCTGGCCGGCCTCAAGTCACAACCCAGCAAAGCGAACCAAAGAGCACCACAAACAGACAGCCGGGGACCGCACAGACCTGGGGGGGTGGTGTCCCTCAACTCAACCCTGATGGGCAACATAAAGATAGTGAAAGAAACCGTACCCGCTTATCATCACAGCCAACACGTTAGAGCTGTCGGCGAAATGAAAAACTGTTTCAACAGAGATAACCAACCTGACAAAGGAAAGGGGCAGGACCCTAACCCTAACCAACCTAATCCACACTCTAAAGTGCTTCACAGAGACGTTGGAATGCCCGCTGTCCAAAAACAAGCCCTGAGCTGCTGCTTGCCATCGTGTCTTAAAGTAAAAGCCGACGGAATGTGGGAGCGCGCCCAGCGTTGGCGGCCAGGTGACTTCCTGCCGGAACTCTCGCCGTGTCGTGTGTACTTTTAGTATTTCGGTGACATTTCAGAGCTTTGTAAGTGTGAAGACACCGAAGTCCTTGTGGTGTCCATCTTGCTGGGCCCGTCTGGCCACACAATGCGACGACTCCATGTTCTCCTGATATTGCGACACTTCCGGTGTCATCCAAAAATGCACAATCAGAGGTCACGTGCCCGCGGGTGTCATTTGTTACTTCAACCTGCACTACGTTGTTTTATTGTAATAAATCCTGGTCTTAGTTTGTGACCAGTAAGCCCACCACACACATTTTTGCCACCTGCCCACTCAAACTCTGAAAGCTTCTTTTCTTTTTTATCGGGGATTCTGACTTTGGCCGTTTTTAAATTCTGTTAAAGTCCCCACTTGGCAGGCGTTTGTGACACAAATAACAGAATCGGAGATGTCAGTTTGAAGAGCTACAAGCATGCCATTTTTGTCCAAAGCTGAGTATCAGGCAGCTTGGCACACACTTGAGGAGCTCCTCTGGCAACAGGAATGACATTAATGACACAGTTGTGACATCCAGCTATAAAACAACATCTGACATTATGTATACACAGTGGGGACAAGCAGCAAACTCCAGAATCAAACCTGACCTCGTGTATCATCACAATGTTAGCACCTTTGTGACGGGCGGCCTCGGCCTCTACCCGGCCGGGATGCCACCTGGATGGAAGGAACGGGAGAGAGAGAGAGGGAGAGAGCGAGAGAGCGCGTCTGCGAGGCATTACCTCCCCTGGGACGCTAGAGGGCGAAACCACAGACTCCTGCGGGGCACACTGGGAGTTGGAGTTCGGTTGGGTTCTGTGGGGGCCACCAGGGGGAGCTGCAGAGCCCATAATGGACTTCCACCACACCTGGCAGGGACTCCAGGTAACAGTAAGGAGGCACCCGGAGCACTCCCTGGGGTAGAATGAAAGGACTGGCAAAGAGAAGGGACGTGCCGTGTGGCAAACTTGTGTCTCAGCCAGTCTGCGCCCGCTGTAGGCACCCCGGTGGGTCACACTATTTATAGAACATCACAGGTATTCAAAGGGGTCCTGAAATGAATGGCGACTCAAACTTTTTTGGATGTGTAGGCCCCTTGTCCTGGGGGAATATCAACAGAGAGTCCAGGGCATGGCAAAGATGGGCATATTAAGCGGCTTATCAAACACGTCCGGCGCCCACCTGCGTCTTCTGTTGGATTGTTTCAGTCGCATTCTAGAAAAGAACTCGGGGCGCACCCTGTCCTACCATGGCTCGACATCACGACATCATTTGAATTTAAACCGCGTCCGCACTTTCTGTATTCGCTTAACTCAAAATGCGGCTAATGCTGGCTGTCGATGCTCAATGGCGACATGCAGGCGGACAGCGGTGTCGTGAACAACCAGAGTTACCGCCAAGCGTGGGGCGAGAAGCCGAGCAGGTGTAGGACGACGGTGCCAAGCGACTGGCAACAAAGCGGGGAAAAGCAACCAATGACGCACTCGAGAGAAGGTGCCGACATGGCGCTCACACGGAGACTCTGGGGGTCATGATTTGGGGGCGATGGAGGGGTTGTCAGGGTTTAGTAAGAGTGCTGCTGCGTTTTGGCCGAGGTGCTCGCTTTTCTTGGCCACATGACACGTGTGACTGTGGTTGGCGAGCGGTGTGCCAGCGTTTGTCCCCCCACGTGTGTGTATTAAGTGTCCCTCAGTTGAGGGGTGTGTGTGCAGAACATGCCTCACTGTGACTTAGCGTACCGCTTGGCTTCGTGCTTGAGGACAAGCTGCTGGGGTTCAGTCCATGCCCGCCATGCCCGCCATGCCGTATCTACGCTGCCTGCCTGCACCTTCGTTCTGTTTGTGTGCAACTCCTGTGTGAAGAAGGACAATTTGAGGGCCACCATGAGCCGGACGTGTCACGACTTAATCGTGGTCTCGGTCGACAGCTTAAGGTTCAAAGGTCAGGGGTGCCCGAGAGAAAGAGAAGGCAAAGTGAAGTGTAACGATCCAAGTGAGATTAAGAAACAAACAGGAAAAGAAAGAAGAAGAAAGCTCCGCATCCAGAGGCGTTAGAATCTGGGAGGACGTCGGCCATTCGATGGCTAGACGGGCAACACACCGCAGTCCGCCATGAGCCAGACGGTCCTCACGCTGGCAGCGCCAGCTGAAGACCACCCATCAGCGCAGATGTTGAAATAAACGCCCAGAAGGAGGGCGCACATCAGCACTCCAAGTCTACCCACGTTGAGAAGTGACATCACCAGCCAACATCGAAACTGAACGTATGCGTGTGACGTCAGCTCCGCCGATGACACGGGTGGCATGTCACTGCAAAGGTGCCAGCAGCAGGCCACACGAGGCTGGGATGGCGGAAATTCTCTAATGTTGACTGAATTTCAAGTCCTTCATCGCTCCAACTTCCAAACTATCAGCTGCATCTCCCAGAGTCTCACGTCACCCGTTTTCCTTGACGTTGGGTGAAAAGTGTCACAGAGGGGCCTCACTGAAATCCACAGACGAAGTCAGTGGCTAATGACGAGTCTCATTTCTAGAAGGAGGAAACGGCCAACAAAATGGACGCCAGCACGTCACAGTCCCACCAATCACGGCTCCCCTCTGACCGAGCGTGAAGACGACCCAACAGCAGCTCCAGTTTAGGGTTAGTCAAGTCTCATCTGAAATGGCCCCTTCAGGCCGCCTCATTTCCTTGGCGATGCACACGGTTAGCCCCTGGACGTGCCTAAGGGGGCAGTGGCACTTATGTCGGCACTTGGACGCCATGCTACTCCACTCTAAAGTCGGACGCTAGAGCAGAAACAATGAGGGCCGACACCCACAATGCTTTGTTCTTCGTAGGTCGCCACTGATAAAAGACCCCTGGCCACGGGCGTACCCAGGTAGTTAGACACACAAATGTGAAACAAGACATTACCCCTGGTGCCAGGATGGCGCCGATTCCGTTCTTTAACTTTGCCCGGCCTCGTCCCCCTCTTCCAGACAGGTTAGCCCCCCTGGGCCTGCGCTTTCCAGGAAACCCCGAGCCTCGTCCCTGTGAAGAAAGTGCAACGTCAATTCAGAAGGCTGGATAGGACGGTCACCGCTGCGGGGCGTAAGGCCAGCATGCACGGCCCCTCCGACACGGCAGATGAGAGCCAGTCCTGCGGCAAGGTCTGCAAGATGGCAGGGCAGTAGCCACCCGTTTGGCTCGCTGCCCGGCCCACATGTGGAACACAATTCACACAACGTAATGCAAGTCATTTACCACTTTGATGCTCCACATGTTGCTGGCCGAAGGCTGCCGTGACCTGGGGGTGTCCCACCCCTCGCATCGCTCCGGTGCCCACAAAGGCGAACTCACAAGGTTATGGGTATTCCAAGCTCCCTGTGACATGGCGGGTTTTAAAAATAAAAGTAAACATGGATAAAAGGCAGCAAATGAAAAGTACGTGCAAAACAAAAGCAACAAAGGCAGCATGGAGCGGCCGTCTGACAGCGGGGTCCGGAGTGCCCCTCGAGTCCGTGCAAAGGAACAAGGGGGCCACCATAAGGAGAACTCAAGATGACCAGAGCATCGGCACTGGACAAGCGAGCGAGCGAGCGCTGAAGATGGCGGGGGCACAGAATGGAGCATGCTGGGTAGGCATGCGTGTCGAGAACTACAGGCAACAGAAAATGGGAAACAAGCTCGTGAGTAAATGCAGCAGAACTGGAGGCGGGCACTGGGGTGGGCAGGCCACTCACTCGCCTGCTTTCACAATGTCTGTGCCCACCACTTCCTGGCATGGGACCGAGGGTCGGGATGGGCACTGGCACTACATAAACAGGAACTGTGCACCAGTCCCCAGTGGGAACAGGGTCAGGTCAGGTTAGGATGGCTGGGAGGACAAAGGCTGCGCTCCAACTGATGTTATCTTCCGGCCTGGCGCCGTCGCCCATCTACACTCGGGCTACCAATGCCTTGCTATGGTAACGGGGAGGGCAGAATGAAAGGGGTGGTGGGCTACCTGTCTGATCCTTGGCCTGCCAGGAGAGAACTTCCTCTTGGTGATGGCTGGTTTCCCCATACCAATCTTAGGAGGGACTGGGATGAAGGGAGGTGGGACAATGGGCCCAAGTGTTGCCGGAGGTGCCACCAACTTGCTGTTGGGAGAAGGTTTCTCTGCTGGAGAGCTCAGTTCTGAAAAGCTTCTCTCACTCGCTGGGGTACTGTCCATTTCAGAGACCTCTTCATCATCCTCATCTTCCTCGTCCTCCTCATCCTCCTCCTCCTCCTCCTCGTCTTCTTCTTCTTCTTCAGCTCCCCCCTCCACAACAGCCGCGTCGGGAGGCTTCAATTCCGTGGGGGGACACAAATCCATGGGCAGTGGACCAGCTGCATCTGCAGCGCCGCTACCTTCAGCCAGGCCTTCCTCAGGCAAACCGCTCGCTTCCTCCTCCTCGTCCTCCTCCTGCTGCTGCAGTGACTGGCGGCTGGGGGCCTCAGCCAGATTGTCGCTTTCCTGCCCCTGCCCCTTGGGATCACAAAGCTCTGCAGACAGAAGTGCGGCATGTGAGGTCCGTTCAGGGATGGCCGCCTCGTCTTGTGCAACATCAGTGGCTTTGAGTAAAAAATATAAATGACATTAAATAAATAAATAAATAAATAAAATGTTTCCAACCGACTAGTAAGGAAGAAAGACGGGAGAGCAACGGCGGGGCCTCAAGATGCTAAACTTACGGGACGCTGCCAACCCTCCTGGCGACTGGGCCTTCACCTCCTCGCTGCTCGTGGCTTCTCTTGTCGTCTCTTTAATGGCTTCACTTGCACTTTCACTTTCTTTCTGGTCTAAAGGAACAAAACACAAGATGAGTTTCTGAGGAGAAGAGTGCACAGCACCGAGCTCTAGGGGGCTCCACGGACCACCTACAGCTTAGGAGTGGCAGATGACTGGGCGCAGACTGGCATGAGTGCCCACTTACCCACTCGTGCAGCCACCTGCAGCTCACTACTGCCTTCCAGCGGTGCCACCTTACAGTGGGGACACACGTAATGCTCTCTCGCCCTCTCCAACGTCTCGTCCTCGGCAGGCTTCTCACATTCCAGATGGATCCACCTGAGAAGAAGTCGGACAGAAAAGGCGTTTTTGGAGCGTCTCTGCTCAAAGATCGGCGTATCAGCGTGTCGAGCTCACAACACGTCGGCGAGGATGCCTGACAAATAAATGTCGTGCCGAGTGTACTTTGGAGACCCCGGGCCACAGCCGCCTTTTCAAGCTACAAGCTGCCATCAAGGAGCACAAGGTGAGCCACCTCCGCCCGATGCCCCCTCTGATCATCCAGCGTCTGGCAGACCTTCTGATTTCTCAAATTAAATAAATAAATAAATGACAAAGATGGATATGGCGAGGGCGTTAGAAACAAACTCAAGACGCGGGTGAACAACTGCAGGGTAGTCGCATACGATATGAGACAAATGACAAGGAATACAGCAAAGGTTTGACTTTTAGGACTTTACAAGACGCCGATTTTAGTCGACCGGGTTGACGTCACGCACACCTAACAGGACTACCGAAGACAGACAGACAGGCAGACAGAGGGAAGCTGAGCGCACATCACCAGTTTTAGTGTCGTCCGCTTTATAAATACTCCGCACATCTGCTTACAAAGGCGGCCTTCTGCTGCTACCCACCTAAAATCGGGGGCCCCGCGCCAGTTTGAAAATCGTAGTTGGATTCCTAATAAGCTATACGGGTACCGAATTATCAGATTCTTCTACTAATCCCACAATTCTCGGCGCTTGACGTTCTGCACCACTACCCCCCGATCAAGGCGCCATGCAGCCCCCTGAGATGACAAAAATGAAGGCGGGGGTCTCGGCCGTCCACAAGACCAACATCGTCAGGTACGATCGTGTCAGGCCTGGAAGTTAAGAGAAACGAATTAAGAACATTCACCTTAGACAATCTGCGGTGGGCTGGCACCCTGCCTTGCGCCCTTCGCTGGCTGGGATTGGCTCCAGCAGGACCCCCTGTGACCCTGTGTTAGGATACAGCGGGTTGGAAATGACCGACCTTGGGCAGAATGGCCACCTTGGACATTTGAACGTCTCTCTCGTTTTTCTGCTACTTCTTCTTGACCATCACGGCCTGATCTTAATGGTCCTCTTGTCATCTGTCTATAAGGCCAATAAGGTCAATGCTGACCAGATACCCCTCAAGGCCTGGCGTGGTGCACCTCGTGAGCCCCACCAACTGACAGATGATGAACTGCTGGGACGTTTGAGGTCGCCAGAGCAGGGCAGCTCCTTCACTTCTCCACCTGCTGCCATGTTGTTTTGGACTGGCACCAAACAGTAGGACCCTAACATCCCTGGATTTCCGACTGAGAATGTTACGTCGATGTAAACCCCGGGACACCCACCATGCGCGTACAATTAGTCTTCCTTTGTCTGCGCTAAACTCCAAGCGTTCACCCACTTGTGGGCTCGGCTCTGACGGCCTCCTCCGTATCGGACCTCCCTGCTGCAGTTGGAGTCAAGTGCCACGTTTACTCGAAGGTGGCCCTCCGCACACCGTGTCACTCTGGACAGTCCTGCCAGCCGTTTCTCAGACGACCCCAGCAGTGACTTTGGCGTGTATCGCGAGAGCGGCAGACGACACTCCCGTGGGCCCTTTCAGAGGTTCAAGGCGATTAGCCGGAGACGCCTTCGCCGATCTCTTCAGACGATCAAACGTCACTAGAAAGGATTCAAAACAAGCAGCTTCTGTCTGGTGACTAAAACCCACGACTCACAACGGGACCCCAGACAAGCTGGGACCACCCTGTACTTGGGATGACCTGGACTACAAAACTTAGAATGGACAGCAATTACACGGACAAGCCAAAAATATTTCATTTCAACCAAACCGGGACAAACTTTCAATGTGGGCACGGCTGAGAAGTTCAACCTAAAATGTGAACGAAAGTGAGGAGGAGTAAGAATACTGCGAAGATGGGCACTCGGCTGAGACGACGGAAAAGAAACTCAAATCAGACAAAAACTCTCTTGTAAAAAATGAGGTCAAGAAAGCAAAAGACGACCAGGAGAGGCTCCTTCAGCGGTACAAGGAAGAAAATGGCCAAGCAGTCACAACAGGGGAGAGCTGGGGTCAGCACTGGCACAGCTTCACCTTTTAGAAATCTTCAAACTGGGAGAAGCTCCAGAGACGAGGGTTCAGGGTGCTGGGCCACTGCAACTTTTACCTTAAAGAGACGTCGTCGCCCAGGGGGTCTTGCAGAACGTCGTGCCCGTTAGTCAGCAGGAAGGGCACAAGAAACAGATACACAGGCGGCAACATTCAGAGTTGAGCTCTTTGTGAACCCCTCGCACAGGCTGCCCATTCAGACCTACAAACAGCTGCCCGCTGGGGTATGCGTGTGGCACATGCCCACCTCCAAAGTCTCACCTGGAGCTACAAACATGGGACATCATTAAAAATGTACCACTGAGGGAATGGGGGGCCCTCACGTGCAGCAGGGGCTCAGCCTCGGACAGCCCATAATACGTGAGAAGTCCTCCGAGTCAATGGATTGATACCCCCCTGGAAAGCGCAGAGCAATCGGGATCAGGACAGGCAAGCGGGGGGTATGGGGGCGGACACAAAGCACCAGGAGCCAACTTTATTAATGACATCTGAAACGTCTCGCTTTGTCTGGACACGTTTTAGTGGATTAGCCACACCGGTGCCAATCTGTGGACACGCCGAGGCCTGGCATTGCGCTGCACAACCGCCTCCAGTACGCTTAGCGTTGGTCGACTGGTTACTGCTACAGATGCGCGGCTGCTCTGCGTTTTAGCTTTGGGCAGGTTTGGGGAAGGCAACTGTCATGTGACAGAAACTCAAGTCAGAGGCGTCACACCGGAAAGCAGTCTCTGTCTCCAGCATGCCAGCTCGGGCACATTGGCGGATGGTGAAGCTCAATGTCAGTAAACGTAAAGTGGAAACGTGACGTGTGACTACACAGCAGGAGCTGTGAGACCGAGGGGACGCCTTACGAGAAGGACTTGGGAGTTGTGGTGGACTCTCGACTGCCAGCCAGTGTGTCAGGTTATATGGCGCCTTGACGCGTGGAGTACAAGTCTGCACTGGTGAGGCCTCATCTGGAGTCCTGGGTGCAGTTACAGGGCTACAGAGCTACAGGGGACGAGTTACAAGGAAAGATTAGAAGAGCCGAGACCTGACTGAAGGGAATTGATTAGTGCAGCGGATCGAGACGGTGACGTTAAAATGAGGCCATCGACAACACGGGGTGTCTGTGAAGGGTGAACTTCACGCAGAGACCCGTGGAGAGCAGGACTTTAGGGACCTTCACAACTCCACTCGAAGGACTGGCGAGCTCATCTAAATGCTCAACAAGTCAGCGGAGCGCTTAACCTGTCCCGTCCCACGTTGACACACGCCATGCTTGGGACATCTTAACCCTTAAACCGCCGGAGCTGATCAGCCCGTGCCGTATGTTCGTTGAGCAGCCAGCTCGTGACCACTGGCGCCCCCTGGCAGCACCAGACCTGCCTGCCTGCCAGCCAGCCAGCCTCAGCGTTGGCCTGTGTGTGCTCGCGTGCAGTTGGCGCAGTCGGTGATTTCCTGAATGTCATCACTGGCGTCCCTCGCACCTTCTACATGTTACTCCAGTAGTAAACTGATCCGAGTTGCAGTAATTATTTCACGCAAAGAGCATCGCAAAGTGTTCTATTAAAACGTCAACTGGGACATTTCCTTAAAAAGTGCGGCAAAAAAAAAAGTATGTGGCAGTTTAAGGGTTAAGCTTCCATAGTGCAGGAGGGCCGTGACAGGAATACAGAAGGCACAGCAAACAGACGGAGGGCATGGTGCCGTTAGGCAGGGGCACCGTCGCCACTTTAACCTTCAGAAAAAGACGACACGCAACTGAATGGCCTGATCACCACTAATTGTTTTGTGAAAGGTGGCACGTGCCCAGCGCCCACCAACAGAGAGCAAGAAAGAGGAGAGGAGTCAATGAAACTGGGCATGTCCAGATAACAGAGCCGAAGGTGCCGCCCCATCACACTCGGCAGACGTACGTGCAAGGGGACCGAGTGCTTACCCTGGCACATCTGCAGACGCCCCAAACCACCCGCGCGCTGCTCTCTCAAGGGCTCTAAACTGTGAAACCTGCCGAGCTTCCCGGACTGGCATACCAACCTTTTACACATCTGACAGCACATCATGTCCTTCTGCAGGGCGACGTGGACGGGCCTCCGACACAGAAGGCAGGCCAGGCTGTCATCGGTCTGCTGGTAGCAGTTGTCACACAGTAAGGAGTTGTGGTGCCACTGGGGGCTGCTCCGCGTGCCACATTGCTCGCACACTCTGCACTTCTGTGGGAAATGAAAACAAAGTGGCACGCTGTTAGACAGTAGCCCTCCTCGAACACTAAGCCCTCTGTTCTGCCACCCTGCACCCCCCAGCCCCCACACTTCTGACTTCATTCTTTCTTACGAGACAAAGAGGCGGCTCATTAAGATTTGCCACTCGTTTTCGCTGGAGTTCTAAGCCAAGCGTGAATTTCCGATTAGCTGCTAAAGACGAGGCTCAGAGACGCCAATTCAAGGGCAGGGTCTCGCTCCGCATCGTGGGCAGCCCACCCGCGCGATCCACATGCACCGTCGCTCTCGGGCACCCATCGGTCAGCCAACATGGCCGTCATTACCGAGCACCCGATTCCGATTCCCGTCCGGCCCTCGGCGACTCGCACCAAGACCCCAATGACGTGGGGCCCCCCTTTCGGCCTTTTTGCCTTGAACGGAAGCCCACCAGTTCCATTCCAGGTTTTCAGTTCTCATCACGTAATCTGCTGCTGGGTGTCGACTCTTGGAGCAGACCGGACTTCACAAACGGGGGGATCGGGTGCCCCGACCACACCTCTGGCAGGAATCCACAAGCCACGAATGGACCGCCTGCCACGCACGTCCACACAGCAGGAGAGCGATCGCCGAGTGTGCCATCTGTCACCCAATGCCGTCGGGTAATGTCACCGAGATGAGCCGACAAGGGAGGACAAATCTCACATGAAGCCAGGGGACATTTCCGAAAAAAAAGTGCATAAGTGCTTTTATTAAATAATCAAAAACAGCGTCCAGCCAAAAAGTGCAGGGCATCAGTTTCAATCAATCAATCAATCAATCCCGTTAAATACATCCATTAAAATCAGAGGTTGCAATGGCGTCTCACTGTTGACGATCCTAGCACATCATCTTCCTCCCCGGCTCACCCATAGAACCCACAACTCCAACAGCAACGCGTTCCTCCAGCCGCCTCCGCCTTGGCTTCCTTCCCTACGGACGTCACTGGCAGACGTCGAGATCGGCTCTCCCCCCGTAGTCGCTCCTCAGATCCCTCGGGAGGGCACCTGCCTGGCTCACCCCGAACATTCATGGGGCAGACTTGCCCCTCGAGTGCCACCGCCACACGCTCCTTTTTTCTTCACCTCCGACTATCTCCCCATCCTTCCATGTCTTCCCCTTTTCTCTGGTGTCGACCCGTATACGCGCACACACACACACACATACACTCTCGCGCACACACACACACATACACTTGCGCGCGTTTGGACCCAACTCCTCATTCAATGTGTTTTCTTTCTTTTCAGGACTGAAGGCATCAACACTCTGAATGAACACACGTGGAGTTCGTGCTTCACAAAAAAAGGTGAAATAACTGAAACAACGCGTTTTATATTCGAGTTTCTTCACAAGAGCCACCCCCCTTTGCACACTCTTGGCATTCTCTCGATGAGCTTCAACAGGCGGTCACCTGAGATGGTTGTCACTTCACAGGTGCGCCTTATCAGGTTATTTAGTGGAACTGCTTGCCTTATCACTGGGGTTGGGACCAGCAGTTGTGTTGTGCAGAAGTCCGGTTAGTTGGACGGCCATTTATGTTTCAACAGGACACCTCCAGGCTGTGTAAGGGCTATCTGACCAAGAAGGAGAGTGATGGAGTGCAGGAAATGGTCATGAAAAGAAAGAAACCACACTGAATGAGGAGGTGGGTCCAAACCTTTGGCCTGTACTGTGTATCCATATCCATCCCCATATCCGCGCAGCGCCACAGGAAGCCATTGAGGTAATCGAGAACGAGCGCAGCCACACGTGCAGGTGCCACTCGCCCCAACCACGGCTATACGGATTTCAAAGCGGGCCTTTTTTATTGGAAGCCGCTATAGCGCAGCGGGCGACTCACTTTACATCTCCAACCATTGGTGGGTATGGACTCCATCACAGGCTGCAAGCAGAAGGTGTGATAGCCCTTGTCACACGTGTCACACACTAGCATCTTGCTGTCTTCTCCTGGGTTTCTGAAACAAAAGCAACAAAGGAACACGTGAGCCGCCCAAGCAGATCTCCCTCACGCAGTCTGGAAGAGGACAAGCAGCTGCGGCAGCGGCCGGCAGGCACATTCACCTTGGCCTGTCAAGCTGCTGCCACAAGGGGGTAAGTCAGTCCTAGGGTGCCACCTGCCTAACTCAGTTGCAGCCCTGCCATCACCCAACGCCCTCGACGCCAAGGCACAGATCACGAGCCACTAACGCACGACCCTTTGGTGCCAAAGACATCCTTCCTCCTCACGCTACACCTCAACTTACCTGCACGTCTGGCAGATCTTACAGTCGGGGCACTGCCATCCTGCCCGCTTCAAAGGGGTCACTGCAATGTCCAAACATAACCCATGGTAATGCTGCCCACAGCTGGTGCAGAAGAGCTGGTCCAGTAGGTCACCTGCACTGTCACAGACAGCACAGTTGGCTCCCTCGTGTGCTGTTGAAGGAAGGACGGGAAAGAAAACACAAGCGTTACGACGGCCAAGTGGCACTGCTAAAAAAAAAAAACCAAACCACGAGGCACCCGGCGAGTTGGGCCACCAAGGCCCGAGCCAAGCGGGACTCGCCTTTTTCGACAGCCTGCTCGATGTGCTCCGGGCAGAGAAGACAGTGGCTCTGAATGTCCTGAAAGGTTCCTGCCGCGGCCGCACACGGGTAGTGGTACCAGCGATGGCAGAGCTCTTCACAGCATCTGATGGTGGCTCCAAGGCGCTTGCAGTATGTACAGTGCTGCGAGGGGACAGCAGAGAGCACAGAGTGCCTAACGTCACTTCAACATTAAGAAATGGAGAGCACGGCAGATGAAGTCGGGTGGCGGCGGCGGCAGTGGAGCTCTGCTTGACGCTTTGCCTTTTCCCCGTGGCAGCTCTTACCTTTGTGCTCCCTGAGTCGACTGCTCTGTCCACATTACGCAAAAGGTCCTGCTGCTGGCAGACTCCATGTGACCAGACGGCACAAGACTGGTGGGCCCAGCAGTGTCCTGTGCACAAAGGAAGAAGGACAAGGATGCCAAAACTCTACACAGACAGGAACAAAAAGGGAAGGCGGTGGCGGGGCCAGTGGGCCACCGTGCCACTCGCGGGACAACAAACCGCCAAGGCTCTCCTTACCCGAGGGCTCGAACAAGTGCGAGAGGTCAATGTCATCTGGGAGGCCGACCTGGCCGAACTCTTCTAAAAAAAGGCCCGTCTGCTCGTCAAAAGGTGTCTCGGTGCTCGGCACAGTGCTGTGGGCAGCAAGGGGCACAACGTTACGATCGGACACACGCCTACCGTACACGGGGACAGAGAGAAGACTCCACTCAACTCCCAGAAGCCCCAGCGCACTCCAGCATCCTTAACAAGTCCCACCCTGCGGGCTCCCCTGACTCACAAAGCAGAGCCGGCAGCAGCAGCAGCCAATCACAGAGCGCCGGCGTGAACAATGCACGGCTGCCTGGACGCCGGCCAAGAGAGCACTTGGCGCACATGACATCATCAAATCCCCATGGTGGGGGGTACACTCACTCACTCACTCACCACGAGGCATAAATGTCACCAGCATGGCACCGCGCCAGCTTGGCTGCACCCTGAATGACCTAAAGTGGCCATCGGCTCACACGCCTGATTGGCCAGCCGTGAAGGTGCCCAAGTTTTACTCACAGGCAGGCACAACACAAAGTGGCCAACCAAAAGAGGCTCTTCCTCACCTGCTCTCTTGCCCGCACTTACTTGCTCTGCTCCTTCGCTCTGCACCCGAGGCTGCCGCCGCCATCTTCCTCCTTCTGCGGCGCTGTCCCCCTCCTGGGCCGGGTGCCCTCTGCGTAACCAGGAGTGGGGCCGAAGCGTTTCAGTTCCCCCTGACCCAGAAGACTCCGCTCACCACAGTAGCAGAAGGCACACAGCGGCTCGCTGCCAACAGTTGAGGCATACAGATTAAAAAGGCACGACGAGTGCCACCACACAGATATTACTGGACCCCGCCACCCTCATTCCATGCCAGTCTAGTGAGCCCCCTCTCGAAGCCCCTCAGGAGGCAGACTGGAGTCAGTCTGCGACCTCCCCTCCCCCACGTTCCAAATTAATGACACCTCCCCGCTGCAAGCTGCCAGGGGGCTGCGAGGCCTGGCAGGACTCATTTATCCTGCTGTCTGTTTCCCAGCATGCTTTGCTCCGTCATTCACATCCCCCCGCCACCCCACCCCACCCCACCCTCCCCCTTGCCGACTCTGACTCAGCACAAGCCTCGGCTCTCCTACCTGCTTCCCATTTCTCCGCCGGCAGGCTCAAGTGGCAGAGGCGGCACAGGCTCCTCCTCGGTCCTCTCGGCACATGGGATGGGCATTCTGTCCACAGGCTGCGCTTGTGTGTCTGTGGGAGGAAGAAGGAAGGGGATTAGCGGCCGGGCCGGGCACTGCACTGCACTCCATCTCCTCTTGATACAAAATGTGCCAGAAGAAAGGAGCCCACCAGCATCCAGGCAGTCAATCATGAGGACGAGTGGGCAAGAGTGGGCACAGAACCCAGATACGCACGCCATTAGCGTCTGCCACACGAACGGGTACTCCACCATGTGCTCATTCACACAAACATGTAACTGCGTGGGGCAGGTGAGGGAGGAAAGACAATAAGCACAACCTGAAAAAGATGGCACACAGGCGGGCACCACCGCTCTTCAGGCCAAGGCAACTGTATTTTGGTACAAGGTTGGCGATGACTGAAAGGGCTCATGGGTTCAGAGGAGCACCGACCTTCACGGCAGATGGCAGGCTTAAGACTGCAAAACGGTCAACAGATCTGACCAGGTGGCTACGGGGCAAGTCCAGTGCGGCACTCGGACCTCTCAGTGGGCTCTCTGCCATCTCTTCTGCCAATGGCGTCTCGTCAGACAGCGCGCACACAGTGGTAGGCGCTGTGCGGGTGCGTGGGAGGGCACAACAGGAGGTCTAGAGATGCCAGCCCCGGCCAGCGTCCTTTGGCTTTCACCATCCTATTCACCGACACAGACAAGCGGGGTCAAGTGGAACAGCCAAGATGGATGGCACAGTCACCTGTCATTTCACGGTCATCGACACAAATCGAGGCAGAGGACAGCGGCCTGACAACGTCGAATAAGACGCCGAGAATGCTGGGACGCTGCTGGTGCTGGTGGCGGCTTACAGGTGTGGAGCGCAGACACCAGCAGCAGGCACAGAGCAGAACATGACAAGGACAGGTGGCACACGGCCCTTGAGGAGGTGACCACCAGACACGAGGTGGTGGGCTGTGACCCCACTGAAGCTTGGCTGGCATATCCGCCTCCTAACTACACGTGCAGCCAGGTCTGTGTGCCATGAGCCTTCACAAAACAAAGGGATGCCTCAGGAAGACGGGCACCCTAAAACACACAGGGAACGTGGCAGGGACGCCAGGAGGAGATGGCGACTCCTCGGGATTTTTAACGTGCAGCAACCGCTCTTTAATCTCTCGCCCAACTAAATAATTGTCACCGACAACGGAGCCGATGGGCAGCACTCACTCGCTCGCTCCCACACACACGCCTGGTCGCAGGTGGCAAGCTTGTACCACGTGTGCAGCGGCCAGCACCTCGACACAACAAACTCGGGAAGATGCCAAAGCCCACTGCGGAGGGCTGCGAATGGACAGAATCACCTGACTTGCCTGCCGGCTCCAGCACGGGGTCCGCTTCTGCTGGTCCCACGCTGTCCATGCTGTCTTCATCGTCCAGAGCCGCCTTGCCTCGACTGCGACACCTGTGACCAAAGGGAAAAGCGAAAATCGAGGTTACTGCGAGTGTCACGTCGCCTCAAACCTCCATCGTTGTGACTCCGGCATGGCGGACCCGACTCTGAAGAAACGCGCTACACACTGGCACGGCTGCCCTCTCAATGGAGGAGCGAGGGCACCTGCTTCAGGTCAGCACAAGGTGGGACGCTCAGCCAACTTTTATGGGGCCCACCCGTAATCCCCGACATCAGCCAATAGCGAGCCAGCAGCTCCGGGCAGACTGTACACCACCGCCTGAAACCATGGCAACCACGAGGCTGATGGCAATGCCACGAGCCACACCTCAAGTCTCATTGGACAGACAGACAAACATCACTCGGGGTACCGACAGGAAACGGAAACTGGGGAATGGCCTCAGACTGGCACCAGCATGGCGACGACGACGGCATGCCAGGGCCTCACAACTCTCCGCCAGTCTGTAAACGAGACTCATCGGAGGAGGCACAAAGCGGCTCCATTTCAGCTCAGCACCCGCCTGCTGGTGACACGTGACAGGCTGCCACTTAAAACCACCGGGCAGGAGCTTTGTCTTAAAAACAAGCCAGCACTGCTCCTTTGTCCAACCAGGTATGCCACGGCAACACCGTGCCAGTTGGAATCACCAAACTCGCGCATCTGACTTTTAAATACTAAAACTTTGTACGCCTTTACAATTTTCTGGATCTTTGCCCAAGTCTTGGTAAGTGACAATGACAGGCCAATTACACAACTGACAAAAAATGAAAGGTGTGGCCGTGTGCCCCGCTTGGCACCACGGCGGGGGCTGCCAATCAAAGCCTCTCTGTGCGCCATACAGGCGTCAAGGACGGGAGCGCTGGAGGGGTCTATTCGCGCGCGATTTCGGGGGCAACGACCTGTAAGGCACTGGGGTTCATTCGGATCCGAGCGCTCACTCCGACCGTCGGCCGTGGCCATCTTGACATGCGGTCGTCCCTCAAAGCCACCGCAGGCACCACAAGCTCGTCTGGCGTCGGTTTTCGACCACACGGACTGCGCATGTCCATCCGTCCGCCCGCGCCATCGCATTCTAGGCTCGCTGCGGCTTTCCAATATGGTCATCGTAACTGGCTCTTCAAAATGCTGCAGCTCTGGCCCACCGTGACCTCCGTGGACTTTGAAATCCAGAAAGTCCCCCAACTCTCCACTGACCTGTGACGCGCCAGGCTTACACAAAGAGGGTCTCCTGCACTCAATCCTCACGATGGAGGACCCCGCCCGGCTCGGACCACCGTCTGCATCAACAAGGAGAACACGTGAGGCTCCATCGCCGTGAGGTAACGGGGCGGGGCGGGGCAGGGGGCGAGACACACCCACACGTGAGGGCGCGCGTCTGAGGCATTCACGGGGGAGAAAGGGGACAAACGAAAGGAAGAAGAACGACGACGGAGGTGAAGGAGGCAGCCATGGCGGCGGGAGTTGGCGAGGCTCAGATGGGCAGCAGAGACCCGAGCCCGGGTACAGACTGGGGAGCCACGCTGGGAGCTGTGGGACCATAGAAGGTGGTCGGCTGCACCCGTGGGTTTGACGTCTCTCTGCGCTGTAAGACTCAAGCTGGGTAAGCCGTCCATTTTGAAAGGGACTCGCTTGATTGATTGATTGATTGATTTTTAAGGACAGTCTCACGTTTTAATGGACCGTTTGTTTGTCTTTGATCTCCACTTTACGCCATCTCTCTCTTTCTTTCTTTCTTTCTTTCACTGCGCGGTTTGTACTTTTCTTTAGATCTGAAATCTGAGCGTGGGCACTACTGCACCTACCCCTTGCTGTGCGTCCTCATCGGTTATCGGTGGCAGCAGCAGTTCAGCTCGGACTGGCACTGTCCTTTAATTAAATGTGCCACTAACAAGAACCCACTGCCCATAAAGAAAGCAAGTCTGCAGTTGGCACACATGGCCACTCCTGCGCTTGTGGTCAGATGAGAGTTTGTGGCCAAAGCTTAGATAGATGAGTGATGGGGACAAATGTGACACGAGCCACAGATCAAGAAAAGCCACACTTCCAATGATGCAGCAAGAGAAGCCGCATGAGCAACGACGGGCAGGAACTGGGCATCTGGGTAGAAATGATGGGCAGGAATTGGGCATCTGGGTAGAAACAGAAGGAAGATATGGCGGGTGGAAAGTCCAAGCACAGGCTGCAGCCAACCCCGTCAGAGTTGACCAGGATGGTGGGTGGTCCCAACCACAGCTTAGGGGGGCTCAGGACTCGCCACGGCAGCAGCGCCCCCTTCCTCCTCCTCCTCCCGATTTACAAAAACTAAACCTCAGAGTTTCAGGGCTTTGAACTAAAAAATGTCAGGGTTGGACTTGAAGATTCCAGTTGAATTCGACAGTGTGGTGACCTTCTGAGCGAGGACCACGTCACATCGAGTCACTTGTGGCCCACAGAATGACAAGTGTGGCTCTCCTCTGGAGTCTGTAAAGCCCTGGCGGGGTGGAAATGAAGAAACTCCCGTAATAAACGAAAAAATGAACGGGGAGCCGACAACCGGCGGACGAGCGCCACACTGGACAACACATGGAGATGAGCAAAGGGAATGAGGAGACAGCTGATGAAGACCACGTGGCCGAGGTCAGCGCACCACGTCAGAGGTCACATGACCACACGCGCCGGCCTAAAGAGGAGACGAAGATCAATCAGGTACACGGGCCGAGGCAAAGAGTGCGGGTAAAGCAGGCCAAACTCATGAATGAGGAAGAGGAGGAGAAAAAAAACACACGGAATCACAAAGGTGCCACCGGGCACAAGACAAACGGCTGAGTTGCTGAGCCTGAGAAGTTTGTGGTGAAGGCCAAGAAAAGCCATCAGCCTCATGTCATCAACACGACGGGACTGACGAGTGGTGACCGGTGCTGGACAAGAGTGAGCGGGAGGCCTCGCGCCGCTGGCGTCACCCAGTCACGTGCCCAAACATGCCATGTTGTCACACAGTGGAAATGCAGCGGGCACATTTCAAATGAAGACCCGCCTCCCTACCGGGAGCTCCTTCATTGGCCAACGCTGCACTTGACATGACGTCGACAAGGCAAAGCGCGGGGAGAGACGAGTGCGGGCATCAGGAGGAGACCCCCACTGCACACATGCAGGGGCAGCTTGAGAGAGCTAGAGAAAGAAAAAGAAAGAAAAAAAAAAAGAAAAAGAAAGAAAGAAAGAAAAATAAAGAAAGAAAGCTCACACACACACACTCGCTCGCTCGCTCCACCGGTGCCCTCCAGAGGTTGGGCTGCCATGACGGTTGTGACTCCGCAGCCTCCCAGCCTGAAGCTCCCGAGTTGTGGGAAGTCAGAAGAACACAAGCAGTTTACGATGAGACTGGCGCCAGCATGCCATCGAGACAGAGGGCCCGGCGTGCCACACGTATGGACCAAGGTAAGCCAGTTCAAGTTGCCAGTTGAAAAGCGGCCGTCACTTTCAAAACCTGAACCTTAGGACTTACAAGAAGGACCAGCACGGCTCTGACACAGAGAGCAGAGGATTGTGGGATGTGGCCGGCTTCTTTCTTTCTTTCTTTCTTTCTTTGTTTGTTTGTTTGTTTGTTTGTGAGATCTCGGGGAGGTAAAACAAACAGCGAGTGAAGGGTCCGCTGATCTGAGCCGAATGGCAGCTGCTCGGCACTCGCGTGAAGACGAGGACGACATGAAAATCTCTCCGTGAAATGAGAGCCACTGCAGGCCCGGGGCAGGGCCACCTCGCAGATCCCCAAGGTAGCCACTTGGACAATGGCCGTGCCCACCCCAAATCTCCAGAGGGTCCGAATGTTCTTCCAGATGGCATTTATTCATAAACGTTTGGGGGTCCTGCCCTCGTTAGTAGAAGACGATGAACAAGTCAGACAAATATGGCTTCTCTTCCTCTTCGGCTTCTGTTTCCCCGTCTGATACGACAAACTGGCATGCCCATCTCCTGTGGGTCCAGGCCTGTGTGTAGCAGACAGCTGGTAGCCCACAGGACCTCATGAAGCTTTAGGGTGCCGAAGAAGAAGAAGGCTAAACCTATGAAACGTGAAGCAGCATTTAGAGCCAAAATTCCCACGATGCCTCAGAAGCACTCGGCCACGACAGACTGGCCAGCCACGGCGTTGAGACTCCTGAAGCACACGGCACCTTCCAAACCTGAGTGGAGCGCGGGCAGACTGGGTGGCCAAGTGGACAGACGAGGCGTGCAGCGAGCGGTTCAGGTCTTCCATAAAGCTGCCGGCGCACGTGGAGACATTTCATTACGGCTCTTTCTGTTGGCAAGTTTGGGTGGCAGCGACCGGGTAGAGTGGGCTCTTCAGGCTCAACGTTCTTCCAGCACGAGCCCAAATGAAGAGGACACGTGACTGGTGCGGAGGCTGGCAGCTCCTCATTGACGCAGTGCAGAAATCTTCTGAGGTAACTCCAGAGACAGAAGCAAAGATGCCAGTGACTGAGCGGGCACTGGAGCTGGCGCCTTCAAATCCCAACCCGATGACCCTCCGTCAGTCCCAAGGTGACCACAAAGCACCCCGGCCAAACGCCTATGCAAGACCCTCTAACAAGTTGGCCAGTACCAATGCTTACGGGGCTCCACAAAGAGCCCACCAGCATTGCCAAGATGTTCTGATGATCAAGTCCCAGTGGACATTTACTCCACTAAGATGGCATCACGGCTGGCGGGAGTGTGAATGACACGCTTGTTACCCAGTCGACTTGTCTAAATCATTTCCTACAACTGTACAAATAGCACCAAAATGGCGGAGACTGGCAGGGCAGAGCGGGGCAGGCAGGCAGGCAGGCCAAGGTCCATCTAGGTGGGACACCAGGCTTCAATGGCCCACGGACTCCTGCACAATCCTTCTACACCCAATGCACTGCCTGCTGTTTAGTGGGTGCACACTTAACTGTAGTGTTGGCCGTGCCTGTGAGATTCAGCTGGCACGTCGCTTATTTAGATATTAGAAACCGGTCAGACAAACTGGCACACCGTCACTCGACCCTGGCACTCCTTCGCTGTTCCGAGTGAATGCTGAGCTATTGAGGACCTCGGCCTTTCACGCATTCATCTTCTGCATTTGGAATCCGTGTTTTCCACTGCAAGGTTGTAAAGAGCTGGCACTAACCTCAGAAGCAGCGGGCACAGGAACCAGCTTTAGTCAGGTAAACTTAAATGGGGACCAATTTTCAACTGACCGTGGTCAGGAAGTGGTGCAGGAAGGGCAGGCAAGTCAGACTGGCCTGGCATCTGAAGACGAGTGCCCAAAAGTAGGGGGCGCTCATGCCAGCCAAGGGCCACTCTGAAATGTGGCATTCATCCCGCACAACTACTGTCGCTAGGGAGGCCACCAAGTCAACGCTGAAACCCCAATAACACTTTGTCGGCGTGTCGGTAGAAACGAGTCAAAGTCAAATGTGAGGGCCAACTGCAGAGTGCCACTCAAGTCACGCCTGGCAGGCACGGTGCTCGGGGCAGACACGGACAGGCCTCTGTCACCGGCACCAGTATGCGGGGTGAGGATGTGGCCAGTCGGGTGGCAAAGTCGTACGAGATCGTCAGCGAGATGAAACGCTTGGTAACACGGTGGGTGGCCCGCTCGGAGATGTCACATTCACTCGCCGACCGTGGTGGGCTCGTCTACAGATGTCTGCCCGAGTGTCCGTTCATCCTCAGACCACCCCGTACAGTTCAGGGGCGCAGCTGAAACCTTACAAGCATCCACAACTCCACAAAAAGGACGGTCGTGGGTGGAAACTGCAGACTGGCAGTGCCAACAACTGCTGTGGCGAGCCTCCATTTGTGACGTGCGCTAACAGAAACACGCAGTCCGAAGGGTGGGCAACGATGGGGTACTTCAAGCCATTAAATCCACCAAAACGTGACACGTGTGCAGGCGGCGCCGTGTCGTCCTTCACAATTAAAACACACAATCAGCCAAATGCCCGACGGCCCCCTGGCGCAGCCCCCACTTCTCAGGCCAGCTTACAACACACGACAACAGCAGACTGCCCCTCGATTCAAGACCATGCATTAAAAGGGTGGGCAAGGGCGTCAACAGCTGGGGTGACAGGCGTCCCCCACTCCTCAACATTTCGGTGTTCGGGGGGGAGCGGGCGTTAGGACCCCCTGACAGAGGTTACTGTCATGTGGCGTGTCACGCTAAGCCAGGGTGGGCGAGGTTAGCGGTTTGACCCATCTGAATCGTTAGCGCAAGGCTAAGCAGGGACAAAGCCCAGTGAGTGACCCACGAGGGCTGCGTGAAGCTGGGACGGACTCGGGGGTCCGCGACTCTCTGATCATATCGATCTCGCAACAGAGTTTGAAATGAGACCATCCCATAATATCTCACACATTCCCAGACTTGACGTGCGCTCTTCGTCAGAGCAGTCAGGGGGTCCGTGGTGACGTCATCCTTTGTAAGTCCGACGCTTGCCTGGCACTCTTCAGAAGGGTGGCAAGCCCAGCAGCAGCTCTGTGCGCAGACACAACTCAAAGTGAGCGCCTCCTGTGGCGCGCGAGGGTGGGCACCTCACATTATGTACCACAATGGCAGCACAAGGAGACACAAGCGCGGCCAAGCAGGGGTTACAACGTTCTGGACCTCCAGGCCAGGGGGGGCACCACCCAGCGCGTGTGAAACACCAAAGAGCCCGTCAAGTCTGCAGTGGCTTTCAGGGCACCACTCCCATATGTCACAAATAAACATTCGCCTCCCGGACCCTGGCATAGGCCAGGCAGATGCCACCCCCCCCATATGGGACGGGTCCGCCCGTGAAGCGCTGATATTTAATTCATGGGGCTTTGTTGTGCCGCCTTCTGCTGCTCTTCCACAATCAAACAAATCCCAAGAAGCGCACACTCAACTTCTCCTGCTGCCCCCCCCACCCCCCACCACCCGCCTGCCCGCTCGCCGACAGGCTGCTGCCTAAAGTAGATCCAGCAGGGAGGGAGACTCGCAAAAGGCGGCGCGGATCTGAACTGAACTCCCCCCTCTCTGCCTGGCACTCTCTGCGGCCTGCGTCACGCCCCGGATCCTGGGCCCAGAGGCAGCTGCGAGCCTCAGAGGGTGCCACTGCCCTCCCTCCTGCCACTACAGGCCACCCAGAAAGGTCACAACTGCTCAGCCAATGAGGTCACGGGGCGGACGCGCTTCAGACGATCAGAGGCCCCTGCCAGTGTCGGTGCTCTGCTGGCATCTAAGCAGTGACCAGGACTCGTTAGCAGTGGCGAGCAGGCGGCACGCCAGGGTCAGCGTCATGGGATGCCACAGGCAGCGCGGGCACGAGGATCTGCCAATCGGCAGGTGGTTCATTTGCCGAACGGCCCAGGCGTGTGACGTCCCCACGTTCAGGACGTCACCCTCTTACCGTTTGAAATGCTCGCTCGTTGGCACAGAATGGAGGAGACGCCACAAACACCCGAATGAAGACTAAAAGCCCCCCCCCAGTGATCCCCACGTTATCTGCTGGACACCTAGCTTGGTCATCCCCATGCTGACCCCCCAAGGCCGGGCGCTAGCAGGCCAGGAGTCGGAGGAAACAGAGACGAGGGGCACCGGGGCCACAACCACACTGACCTGCCCTTCCCGCACTCAAGGGGCACGCAGATCCCGATATGCCCGGGACTGGAGCAAAGCCAGAAGAGCCCGGCCCGCCAACTTACTTCTTTCGGGTCTTCTGTGGTACAGCGATGCCATCTTTGCGAGGCCTTCCTCTCGGCCGCTTGTCTGTGTTGGCTGGGCTGCCCACAGGGGTGGCCGCTGTGCTGCCTGGAGCTGGTGAGGGTCCGTGGTCAGAGGGCTCCAGAGTCTTGTCCTCTGATGACATTCTGTCGGGGGGCAAAGTGAAGAAAACAGGAGAGTCTATTAGCAGAAAACATGCCACCTTCCACAGCTCCCCCAGTGAGGGTACCCTAAAAGATGCCAGCCCACACATGCCCAACACAGACAGCCTTCTTTGGGACCGTCACCTTCCTTAAATCTGGTCACAAGCACAACAGACATACTTGGCCACACCGTGCCAGCCAGCTACCCTCCCTCCCTCACAAAGACCCCCCGCTGATATGCTCTGAACTTGAAGTCTCGCTTGGTCTCGATGTCCCCTCGATTCTCACGTCCCCACCTGCAGTCCGAGAGATGGCCAGAGCATCCCATTCCACTGCATTTGGGTGGGCTCCGAAGTAAGCAGCTTTGAGGGACCACTGAAGATCACCAACGGGAGACCCGAGGAGTGAGCGCTGCCCTACTGCCAGCGTACATGCGGGCACCGACAAAGCATCAGGGGAGAAGCAGAGCCGCTCCGGCAAGGGATGTCAGCCCAGAATGCACCTGCATCCCAGCGGGCACCCCTGGGCTGGCGCTCATCCGGCTCCTCAGCTGGGCGCCTACTAAACAGTCATTTACAACATAAAGGGCACATTTACTGGTCTCCATGGCAACAAGAGTGCTCAGGCTGGCTGGCCTTGCTAGGCACAAATTTAAAGAGCCACAGTCACGACTTTCTGGTCACTTCCGTCTCCCTTCTGGCCCGGTGATCTGGCACTATGCCTGGAGAACTCTGGTCAGGGTGGCACACAGGGGGCTGCGAGGGTGGGCACTGACAGAAGAACCCCCTGACCTGCCATCCTGAGCCTTAGGAGTATAAAGGCATATAGCGCCTTTCACAAGGCACAACACGGGAGCACAAGTGTGCCACCCCATCCCATGTAAAGAGCTCGGGGTATGGGGGCTGAGATGTCAGGTGAAGGTGGCACACAAAGCTGACAGTGCTGCCATTACACACATGCCAAGGTTCAAAGGCTGTAACGGCGAAGGATGGCACACCGAGTCTCACCTGCTACTTTGAGGATCTGAGGTTCAGAGGATGTGGGCATGCCAATACTGCCAACCTCCACTAGAGGGCCCCTGGAACACTAGAAACATTGCGATGAGGACAGGCCATCGAGTGGGCGCAGTCTGCCTGGCAGGGACCTCCTAGAGTAGCGATTCTTTATCTTTATATAGCGCCTTGCTCACACTCAAAGTGCTTTGCAGGGAGGACACGGGATGTGAACCCACGACCTCCTTACCGAGTGGCAGCGGCTCCTCCACTGCGCCACAGGGTTTAAAATGCCACCAAGTCGAGAGCCGCCAGTCCTGCTGAGCTTCCTAACACTGCGGGGTGGTCGGCCCGCTACCATCAGAGGTGCCCCTTCGCTCTCCGCTTTCAAATGCCAGCTGAAGACTCACCACTTCAGTTTAGCACACCCTGACTAGAGCTGCTGATCAACTGTGCAGACTGTCATTGGCACCGAAACATAAGTAACAGGGTTGTCACAATCTGCGACTGACCCTCACCTCTTCTGGGTACTCACTTGGTGCCAATGCCCACCTGCCTGCCTCCGGTAAAGTCATCTCACAAGGCAGGGTCTCTTAAAGCCCACAAAGAGAAACTGGATTGTATCGGTGTGAAATCGTGTCCTCGTTGGCACCCATTCTGTCCCCATCTCACAGCTCAGCTCCCACTCCTCTGCACTTTCTTTATGCCAACATGGCGGGCACACCTAACCACGGCCAGACGACATTCGTGACATGTGTGCCACACATCGCCAGTGCCAGATGACCTGCCATCCTCCTTATCCACTGTGTCGGTGTAGCCAGGGATTCTCTGGTCCTCGCTCGCGCGGCGTTTAAAAATCCGACATGTCGGCCTCCCGCGCGGAATACATTACAGTTACGGACTTTACATTACAACTGCCACAAATGTGCCCAAGTGACTCTGTGACCATTCGGACGGCTCTCCCTTATCTGCCCTGCCACCGGGTTTGGCATCAACTAGAGACGCTCACATCGAGCGGCCGACCATCTACTCGGCCGATTTTCACTAAAAAGCCGTGTCCGGTACGAGGTCCGACCTTTCAGCTTTAATTTAGTCGCGTTAACGTGAAGAATTCCGATGACTGAGCCAGACGACTGGAATATCGTGGAGCAACAAACTGACAAGAAGGAATCGGAGGAGTCGCCCCGTGCACTTTGACAAACGGCGCTGCGTTCGTGAAGTCGCACCTTTTCGTTTGTCCTTGATTTTCAATCGGAAAAAGAAAAGAAGGAGAGCCATCTGGAATTACGAACTCGGGAGCACCGGACACACCTGCGGCTTACAACTCAGGATCTGTACGGCGTTTATCATTAGGAGTACACGTCGTGCAAGAATAGCGACCTGCATGGAGAGTCACACCTCGAGAATCGGGAAAACGAAGAGCAGTGAGGGCGCCATCAACGGGCACAGGGTTCACGCGCTGCGCGACGGCCAACACGACATCACCGATTCTGAGAGAGCGCGAGCGAGCGTGTCGACGAGTGTGTGCGGCGAGTGCGTCGGTGAGTGTGTGCGAGCGTGTCGCTGAGTGTGTGCGAGTGCGTCGGTGAGCGTGTGCGAGCGTATGGACTCCTTTACTAATCCGCCTTATTTCCGATATTTACGGTACACAAAGTCTAGAGAGCTCGTCATTACGACTTTCTTCTACGGATTACGGTTATTAATATTCCTGTGCACACGTTTATTCCTTTTAGTATTTTTAGGGTCACTTTGTTAATCTAACGATGAAGACCGCGGCCTGCAGTTTAGTTCTAAAGTTTCTACACATCTGGTCATGCAGGATCGTCGGGTCAAAGGTCATTTAAAGGAAGGTCTCCGCTGCTGGACCCCGCGCCCATTCAGGGCTCTACGGAGCTCATAACCTTCGTCAGCCCACACGCTGCTTCCCCAAACCTCTCGTGTTTCCGTGTTTCTCTTTAAGGTGAAAAAATAAAAAAATAAAAACCCGGAATCATCGCTGAAGTAAAATCTGAACGGAATTAAAACCTCGAAGGCGATTGATTGGCTCACAGATTACCGTATCTACTCGCGTTTAAGTTCTCCTGACGATAAGTCGGCCTTGACTTTAAGGTTTCATTGCTGCTATTTTATAATGTCGGTCGTATAAATCGCACGACTGGTCCACGAGATTCCGATATGCTGATGCCCAGAGAGAGTCGCCACGAAGCACACGGCCTCTGTTCTCCATGTATTGTGCCCAGATGCCCTCACAGAGTTTAATACCGGAGCGACGTTTGCACAACTTTGTGTTTCTTGTGTCTCACACCCTCGTCCGTCTTTATCGTAAGAGCATCCCGTTATCTACGATCAGAAGAAAATATGAAGCTGGTTGTCGAAGTGGTGAAAGAAGTTGGCAACAAAATTCAACGTGTCCGACATCGGAGGAAGTCGGGCTCGGACTTTCTGATCGATTTTTCGGGTTTCAAGCCCCGCCTCCTGCACAGCACTGACCCCTGCTGGACACCATTTTAACATCACCTCCTAATGCTGATGAAGCTCCTCACCCCGGAAGCCTTTGCTTGCTTTTGTTTACGCCAGTTTTGTACTCGACTACACACACACACACACACACACACACTGCCCCCCCGATGGCCACCTCCCTCAGTCTGACGTTACTGTGCCATGCCCTGTGCCAGGCGTGAGCTGCCCGATCTTCTCCTTAACAATGGCTCGATGCGTTTCCTCCTGATACACGTCAGGCTCGCTGGCCCGCGTGACCACCCATGTGACTCCCGAGGGTCTCTGTCTGTCTGTCTGTCTGCCCTCAGCCTCCTCTCACTCCCCTCAACCTCTCCTTGGCACCCCTCTTACAGCTCAAGATGTCATAAAAGTGCAAGTTCAGGGCATCTGCTGAGCCGCGGCCCCCAGCTGCCCCCCCCCGCGCTCTACAGTACAGCCGTTTAGGGCGCGGGTCACCTGACACAAACACGAAGGGCACAAGTCAAAGGGACTCGGACCCTTACAGTACACGACTGCCTTTGACAACATACGGTGTGCCACCCAACTCAATCACAAAATGGCCAGGTGACAAAATGCCAGTCTCCACGCACACCTGCCCTGCGCTGGCACACACACGTACTGTATGTTTATATGGGAAGCACCCAGCCCTGGCACACAACACAAACGAGGCCCTTAGCCCAGGGCTTGGAGAGGAAGGAGGAGGAACCTGGCAGACCCACACAATGCCCAGGGGAGGATGTGCAAACTCCACAGACAGAAAGCCGGGCACTGCCACCATCGTGGAGCTCTCTGCCAGGCTGACAAACCAGCAACAGCTGACGTCTCCTTCAGAAAACCACAAACACAGCCGCACTTGCGACCCTTGACCTTCGCGCTGACCACCTTAAGCGCCTACGTGCCCGTCCGCACTCGGCCAGCCGCAAGGTGAGATTCTCTTCTGTTTGGGTCTCACCAGCTCAAAAAACATCAAGACAGCGAAGGCTCGACGTCAAGCAGCCTCGTGACCGCGCCACACTGCGGGCGGGCGAGCCTCGAGTGTGCCCTCATAACTGGCCTGAGTAGGCATCGCCACCATGGCAGGCCCCCTTCGCGTACAGGTCCATAAGCGGCCGTTCTGATCCCGACTCGTCCCAGAGTGCAGCAGGCACTGCCCGATGCTGGACTTGACCTCCGTCTTCTTTTCCAGATCAAAATGCTCTGCGGACCCTCGACGAGAACACCGCGTCTAATGCTTCAGGATGTAAAAAACGTGCGACTGCCATCGGACCATCGTCGTCATCACCACGCAGTAATCAAATCCGTGCCACTGCTTACCCGCTTGTCCATATTTCTTAAGTTTTTCTTGTTTTTTTTTTTTCCCCCTTTACCTTCACCTCTCGACACCGAATGTGCCAGTCAGGTTGGCACGTCTCGCCTCCTCGCTCGCTTTACAAAGTCAAAGTGCCAGTCAAGTAGGGACCATGGGGTGGCCGCTTGGCGCATGTCTCGCCGTTTGTGTACGATGTGCACTCGGGACGGCTGTCAGCCCGTCACAGGTGTTTGAAGACGTGGCCACCAGGGCACATTTCAGCTTACACGTCACCGGCGGAGACCCCAATGTCTGAATTGTTGGCCATTGCACAGGGCACTTCATGGCATTGTGTTCGCTAGAGGAGCCCATCATCCGCGGGTGCAGCAAGCTGGCAGAGAGTGGGCAACTCAGCCAACCATTTTAAATGTAAACTTAAAAAAGACGGGACGATTTGTGCCAACAGAGCCCCCCGCCATGTGCTTTTGCCAGCAGTGACACACGTATGGACTTTTAAAAGCGTCAATGGCCATAACGACGGGGCCAGTCTGCACCAGGGTCCGCTACGCTGCGCGTGACATAACTGTCATCAGCAGCCCTGGCAACGGCACCAGACTAGAAAACCTGGGCTCACTCAAGGAGAAGGTGTGTGAAGAGTCGCTGCCCGCGGCGAGAGCCAAAGGTCCTCACCATCAAAGGGCAAAGGGAAATGTTGGTGACATCGATTACACGTAAAGACGGAGGGGGAGATGCTGGCCACACACCGAACGCTTGAACGATAAACGCGCCACCGACCACATCTGCCAAGGCCTGCGCCAGAGTGTCAAAGGGCACAAGCACCGTAAAGCTTCGCGCGGCTCCTTCAAAAGACCTTCGTGTGCTCATCAAATCCGACCAGCGGGCAGCACAAATGAGTCGCCAAGTCACCAAACAAATGAGGATTACAGCACAGGAGAGGAGAGGTGGGGTGTTGGCAAAGACAGACCAGGGCCACGGCCATCTTGATGGAGGACCTCCGTGTTTCATGGCATCTCTGGTGCTACCAATCATCAACACAAGCCTTATTGAGCAAGACCAGCACGAGTGACAAGGATAAGAATGAAGTGGCAGGACTGGCACAGTGACACTGGCAAAACTGTAATGTCTGCCATAAGAAGAGAGGTTCATAGCCACAGTGAGAATTGGCATGGGACAGAAGACCCCCCGGCGTAGAGAGCCACTAGCGGACCCAGAGGATCACGGTAAGATCCATGGCATCATGAATAAGGGGGGCACTGAAGAAACAGCTTCACTTGGCATCCTTTGAAAAATGTTCAAGAGTGACTAATGTGAACAAATGCACTGGCACAGTGGCCTCTCGCTACCTGCCAGGTCAAAAATGTTAACTGGGGACCCCGTAATCAGGGGTGCATTAACTGCACTGAACGGCACACTGTGGACGGCCTCAGAACAAAGCCACGAGGGCAGCTGCCCAGACTGACCCCCGAGGGCGCCACGCGGATGGCCTTGGCGCTACTTTACAGAATCAGCCGACTGAGGCAACTTTAATTCACATCCAAGTAAGAAGGGACCACCTTGACCGAAGTACGCTTGGCATGGAGTGCCAGGATGCGCTGCAGCAAACCCACAAGACCCAACGGGCTGGCAGGCAGGAAAGGTGACTGTGCCATCCAAGACACACGAGAGACCACTGCCCGCATCTCTCTCCTAAGACCCTCCTTAAAGGTTTCTGCTTCAAAGCATGCCATGCTCATGGGGTCATCTAATGCTCTGCCAACTGGACAAGGGTCTTCTCTTTTGATCTTGTACCCTCTGAATGCCAGCCACTTCTCCAAACCTGTGGGTGTAAAGGGTTAATTGTTTATGGTGAACTGGCTGGCAAAACTGACTGCTCGACGGTGGGCTAGGGGGCCAGCCAGCCAGCATGGCACATTCTCCACCCGTCTCATTTTATTTCAATTTGTCTTCGAGGGTCTGCTTGTGATTTCACTTTTTATTATTTGTGAAGGTCGGACCCCCTGAGCAGGTTCACAAACTGCCAATGAAATCCCTGGAAATGTGGTGGGTGTGGCTTATCGATCTGAATGGAGCGGTCACTTAACGAGACCATTCCGGTTTGGTTTCCATGGACATTTTTAGGTTGTTTGCTGTGGTTTAAGCGTCCTGTCCATTCAGTCCCATGACATCAGGTATTGTGGGGTCTACTGATTGGCACAAGCAGGACGGTGCCCACATATACAATACCATACCGTTTATTTTTGTGTAGCCCAAAATCTCACAAGAAATGCCGCAGTGGGCACAGTAGGCCCCACCTCTTGACAGCCCCCCAGCCTTGACTCTCTTAAGAATATGAGGAAATGGAAGAAACCTCCGGAAAGGCAGTTCAAAGAGAGACCCCTTACCAGGTAGGCTGGGCATGCAGTGGGCGTCAAAAAGAGAAAGGGGGGTCAATACAACACAAGACAATACACAGGACAGAACAGACAGTATAAAAATATTACAAGTACGGCGTAGAAATGAACAGCAGACGATATCCCATAATATGACTTGGATTTGTTTAGAGTCCTGGAGACCTCGGCCATCAAGCTGCCTCCCCCCATTGGCCATTCCACAGCGGAGACAGCCAATCCGATGAAAGGACCCCATGATTCCTGTGATCCTCCATCAGGGACGACTTTACCTCAGGCGGGCAAAACAACGTGGCAGGTGGGCCGTGGCACCAAGTGGCACCTGTGAGGACCGAGAAGAGAAGCAGAACAGGCGAGGGTGAGTGACAAATTCGAACGGTCAGGTGACTTCAGTTTTAGTGCTCATGACAGTCTGCACGGATCTTCAGCAGCTCTAGTCAGGGTGTGCTGAACTGAAGTCGTGAGATTTAAAAGCTGAGACCGAAGGGGCGGGCAGGCAGACCACCACACAGTTTAGGGGTCCTGTAACTAAAAGCTCGACCCCCCCACTGTTATTTTATTAATCCTCATAAGCAGACCAACTGGCATCTTGAGATCTTCATGTGCGCTCAGGTTTGTAAGTCAAGTTCAGACCAGTAAGCCGGACCTCCGCCATTTAAGGCTTTATATGTTAACAGGAGGATTTTGAAATCTGCCCTCAACTTAACTGGGCGCCAGTGTGAGGACGTGAGGACTGCGGTGATGTGTTCGTATTTTCTACTTCTTGTAATAATTCTTAGATTAACTGGTGGCTGAAGAAAGACCAGTTTGAACATCCAGTGAACACCGCATTGCAGTCGTCAGTCCTACTAGAGAGAAAGGCAGGAATTTGTTTCTCAGAATTCCACTTATTTAGAAAACGCCTTCATTTCCCAACATTTGTAAGATGGAAGAAACCGGAATTGGACAACAACTTCATGACGTGCGCATTAAATGACCCGCTAGAGTCGAAGAGAACTCTGAGATTGTGGGCTGATTGAGTGAAATTAATGGGGACCCCAACTGAGTTAAACGATGACAGAATATCGTGGTGGTCAGCGTCACTCCCTCCAATAATCAACATCTCAATGTCGTTCTCATCCACCCACTCCTTTAAAGACAACATCGGAGAAACTTCATTTGATGTACAAGAAGGCAGAACTGGCTGTCGTCATCTGCGTACGAGTGATGTTAACGTGATGAGAGACCCCAGTGGACGCCTGGAAAGTGACAACAGTGACAGTCCCAGTCCTGAGCCCTGCAGGACACCTTCTGTGTAATGATGGAGTCCCGTCAGCACACTTCTGTATCGACTTGAGAAATCCGACCTAAACCAGTCGAGCGCAGTCACTACCGGTGAGCCCAACGTCATCCTCTACCTGTGCAGTCAAATCCAACGGCCAGTGAAGTCCAACACCATCATCACAGTGGAGTTCCCTCATCAGAGGACATCAGAATGTCACCTTAGTGCCGTTTCTGCACTCTGACCAGACTGGAATTTCTCACATGAATTGTACCACGTGAGGTGTGACTGGCACTGACTGGCACTGACTTTCTAGTATTTTAGAGAGAAGGCGTCCATTTGAAACACTGTAGGCCTTTAATTATGAAGTACGTACGAGAAGACCATTGTGTTGTGAGGTGTCCGGCCATCCCTCTCTCAGCATGTGACAACATATGAGGAGACAAACCCTGGGGGAGTGCGGAGTCCACCCCAGTGTCCAAAACCGGATCACTTAGAACGGAAGCCTCCGGGTCTCGCTTCTCTCCAATCTTGGCGTCCATTTCTCCCGCTTTCCTACTTTAGGAACATCTTCACGCATCCCAAAGTGCCCGCAGGTGCCAGTCCCTTCCCTAGTAGCCCCACCATTTCCGCGTACACTGGGCAGTGAAAGACCCCCGCGTGGGCTAATCCGCTCCTGTATGCTCAGACAACGCCAATCGACGCTCCTCAGTCGGGCTGAATGGGGGGTCCCGGACCACCACAAACTAAATACAGAAATGGAATGCTAAGCGACACCCACAGAGACCCGAGTGACAACATTCGTCCCGACAGCGGGACCAGCGCTAGCGGCTCTTCAACTCCCGACTCCTTCCGATTCATTAGCCACGTGAAACGCCGGACGGAAGGGAACAAACTCGGCATACAAAGAAATCCCCAAACAGGTGACATCTGTCTGTGGGTGACGCACCAGTCAGGGCACCACAAAGAGAAGCAGCCACCCTGGATGTCACCTGCCAGCATAAGCAGGGCTCTGCCCAAACCCACGGGCATCCCAAAGAGCCAGAAGAAACGCTGGAGCCCCAAAATCACCCGGCTGGCACCGTCAGACCCTCCACCAGCTTGGCAGAGTGCAATGGCAGTTCGGACAAGTCGTCTGCCGATTGGGGCCCTTGCTGGAGTAACAGGACCTGCGCGGAAAATCGCGTGGCACTATTCTGGGACAACAGAAACAGAAGGGTGAGGACGGCCACCAGGGCGATCAGCACGGCTACAGACACTCCGATACAGGGTGGGCGACGGGTATCACTGCACACGGTGCCCTGCGTTATTAGGATCACGAAAGGCCGCCTCTCATAAGCCAATCAGAAATCCCCACACGACGCCACCACCTGTCGTTTTAACGCAGCACACCACAGCGTCCACAAACGCGAGGGACACAAGACCACGGGCAATGCCCACTGGCTCTGAACTCCCAATGCGGCCCCGCGTCACCCATACGGGGGGCCATTAAAGCGAGAAAACATGAAAGGCTCTGCAAGTCACCCTGCCATGCAAAGAGGCCAAAGAAGAAATGACCAATGACAAAAAGGAAAGGCAGATGATGTCACCAGTTGTGACCCACTGCCAGGTCACGTCCCCGAGATTCCGTGGTTGCGCTACACTCAACTCTTCGTCCGATGCCGTGGAAGACATGAAGCCCTCAGTTACGTTAGTTTGACAAATCGCACCTCGCCGCACCGGGACCACCAGGGCCACTCACAAGAGGAGAAGCCCCACTGCCAGCTGTCCCCACGTCCACTCCGATGGCAGCACAACTTCATCGCTTGGACGTTTTCACTTTAAAGTGAACCCAAAATGACGTCTTCATCTTCTTACCTCTGTTATGGAGCAGACGCCACTCCAGCTAGCGAGGTGCCCCCCTGGCACTGATCTTCAGCTACCTTCACATTTCAGGCCTCTTTTCAACATGCCCGCCTGCCCACCCAGTACCCTCACCCCTCCATTTCAACTAATCTCACATGTTTTGGTTCTCGTTTTCAGGTTTACTAGAAACTGAATCTTCACTTACCACGACAGGGGACGCGGCCGTTTCAAGGTGAAGGTCCTCAACTTATCAGCCAGAGGCGTCGAAACTTTAGCGAGGAAACCATCTTCACATGGAAAGTCGAGCAACGCCAGCGTCCAATACGCCAGGAGCTGGCACATCACGCTCAACTTCAAATGGGTGCTAAGGCACCCTACCCTACACTCAACTCAAAATGATCTGAACGTCCTTAGCGTTCGGCTGAGCATCACGCGGGCTGTAAGTGCCAACAGCGATAGTGCCAAGGGTCACTCGGGCAACTGCATGGATGCATCAGTGCAAACACGAGTCTTGTGAGTGACGACAAAGTGACTGTGACTTCAGGCCACTCGCACCAGTCGCTCTTCTCAAGCCCATCAGCTGCTTCACGTTAGCCACATCAGCGTGGCACACAGCCTGTTGGCATCACTCACTCCTCTTCTTCTTCTTCTTCACGCGTTCTGCACTTTGTACTTTTAATCTTCGGCACATTTTACAGTTCAGATGTCATAAAAAGCCCAACAAGTCCAACGCTTTTTCTATTTATTTCAAGACAAAATGCCACATAAAGGAGGCATTTAGGTGGGGGTCCGGGTGACGTGGCGACACGCTGGTCGATGATGTCATCTGTATACAAATCTGCGATTGGCTCCCTCAAAGCACCAAACTTGAGCAGTCATTTCTTCTTCGGCCCACTAGGATGCCATCAGTCACTCGATTTTGGAGCCAGCGGCATGTGAGCTACTGTGGCCGAGGGACGGCGGTGTCATCAGCATGTCCTGCAGTGTCGAACTGGCAGCAGCGCGGGCACTGGCCTGTGGTTTCTCTCACTCTTGTCACACAAGTCCATTTTTTTGCAACTTGGCAGGTCTGCCAGTTCAAGTGGGCTCTGAAGGCGCTCACGTGTGTGACGGACTGGCAGTGAATTTAAACGCGACACCACGCGCAGACGTTTCCCGCGGCACGGAGGCAGAGTCGCTCGTTATCTGTGCCCCCCCAGACGATGGTTCTGTTCATCGTGAACGCTTAAGATGTCACACAGCCCTACCAGCCCAAGGTGTGGGCGACGAGCCAGCTCATCAAACTCGGGTGTGTCGGCGAGTGAAACATCAACCTCCAAAATGTCGCTTCACATCTGCCACGGTGGTCCGGTTTCAGCCTTGGGACAGCACACGGTCAGCCTACGCTTACAGGATGCGGTTCGCCTACTGAGTGCCTGGTCACTGCGGAAGGGTCACCTGGTCAGCTACAGACCCTTGCCAGTCTGTCGCCAATTTGATGGCAGGAGGATACCCGCAGATCACAAACAGCAGTGCTGGCATGAAAACCCTGACCTAATCCTGCACCATAGTGGCCTCCATTAATACCCAAGGGTGGTGCCAGGACATGGGTTTGGGTGCCCCGTTTCCTTCAGATCTGCAAGGAGGTTCCTCCTCACGAGTCTAAAAATGTTGGCGTTGTGGGCTCTCAAAGGACAATTTCACTGCCAATCAACCTTACTGGAAGAAAGTCACAAAGAGTGAGCCACCGCCTGGTTTAGCGGTCGTCGGGCAAGAACGGCAAGTCGAGGTGAAGCTGCCGCCGAGGGACCTCAGTGAAGAGGACCACCAGAAATGGCCAATGGAAAACGAGCGGGTGCCCAGTGCCAGACATGCTGTCAGATAATTCCTGCTTTGCCCCCAATGATGCCAGCAGAGGCTGGGAAGTCATTTTTAGGAGCCCACACAAAAGGCACGAAATGACATTTGACCTTTTCAGAAGAATCAAAGTGACTTCTGACAAACAAACGAGTTCAGAGACCCCACGTCTGTTAACCAAAAACGAGAAATCACAAGCAATACGGAAAAAGCAGTGCAGGACCACTTTAGTGAAGTCAAAAGACACAGCGGACCACCTACAGCGCCAAGTCACCCGCTGCACAATTCTGGGTTACAATCACCAGACTGATGTCACTAAAGAGGGGACCGACTGGGTATCACTGGGTATGTGATACGTGGACCAATCAACGAGGAGGCGGACTGGCACAGTGGGTATGCGAGTCCCTGGACCGCCCTGCTGGAAGTTCTCCCCGTGTCTCTGTGGGTTTCCTTCCTTCGCCCACAGACATGCATGCTGGGTGAGTGAGTGTGTGCCATGCGGTGGACCGGGTCCTTGTCCAGGGTGTGTTCCCGCCTTGCACCCGCTGCTAGCTGCGTTGGGCTTCACCCCCCCACAACACCACCAGCCTGGACTTTTATCCAAAGCGACTTACAACATTGGAGGTCCAATCGCTTCCAGGTCTTTTACACAAGCAGCACAGGTGACCTGCTCGGGGGGGTCACACTGAACCCTCAGGGTCCCAAAGCCAAAGCCTTGCCCGCTGTGCCACACTGCCCATCACGGAGGTTTTGAAGTCGTTTTCTGTTTGTTTGCCGTCGTTCCCAACAGCAGCCCACCGTGTCTCCTGCACTTCCATAAACACCAACGGAATTCTTTTCATTTGGGAGCTTCAGTCCCAGTCCACCCCAGCACAATGCAGGCAGTGGGCATCGATGGGAAGTGTGTGTTGGTATGTCAGGTCAGTCGTAAGTTTAACTCCATGATCTCTACTTGGCCTAAGACGCGCCGCTCAGTGCCCACTACTCAGTGCCCGCCGCTCAGCGCCTCACTTCTAACGCAGTCAGTACAGCACCTGAACCGTTTATGTGCCATCACAGGACTCTCAGAGTTAAAACAGGAAGACTTTCTGGTTTGAGCAGCCAGTGAACCAGCAGACATCCAAAGACGTCACCAGAGGGACGCGCCCGTCCGCCCGCCTGCCCGCCCGCTAACTGTGAGAGCTGCAGACCTCGGTGCAGAAACGAGTTGTGAATTCTGTGAAATGCAAACTGCTACACCACAAACCAGAGGAGCGAACTGAAGACGAGCCTCTGCTGGCAGCGCCAGGAGCAGCATTCTGGCCAACTGACGTTCATCCTGCATGGCACCTTTCAAACCAAGGGGGGAGGGGGGCTTTTCAACACAGACATCAAGAGGCTCTTGCCAATTCTGCGGTGCCACATGTAAAACGGCCTCATATGCCCTAGACAAGGCCATGTATGCCAGTCAACCTTTGGCCTGGCAACACAGAGTTAACTGCAGGAAGCTGGGCACAAGCCACTGCGAGGTTATCATCTGCTGTGGCCTAATCTGCAGGAGACGTGTGGCTGCCCGAATGGGCCTATCAGGGGGTGCAGCCACTGGCCAGCTGCTTCACAAAGGGACGATGACAGGCACAAACTGACCCACTTGCGGTTCGCGCCTCTGAGCACCGTGACGAGGGGTCTTTTCAGCTTCATTTTAAAACGAAGTCTAAATGGAGTGAAACGCCATCAGGCTGGTAACCACAGGCAGCTCACCTCCCAAGTCAGCACTCGTGTGCCATCTTTTAATATGGAGGGCGAGTGAAGAAGAGGGCAGGCAGCACGGCTCAAGACCACCGATAAATCCACGCCTGGCGAAACATTCCAACAGAAACCCTCGTGTTCAACAGCAGCCTGAAGAGACGTCAGGAAAGGAGGAACCACACCAGGGTCCACCATCAGAACAGGAGGGGGTCCGCCAAGGGTACTGCTGCCACGTGCAAGTGGACCGATCAACGGTCTCCATACTCGCATGCCCCCCCGACCCGGTGGTCTCTATACTCGCACGACCCCCTTGATCCGGTGGTCTCTATACTCGCACGCCCCCCGACCCGGTGGTCTCTATACTCGCACGCCCCCCGACCCGGTGGTCTCTATACTCGTATGCCCCCCCCTTGATCCAGTGGTCTCTATACTCGCACGACCCCCGACCCGGTGGTCTCTATACTTGCACGCCCCCCCTTACCCGGTGGCCTCTATACTGAGCTGCCCGGGCCGCCGACTGCTGCGTCAAATGCGCTGCTCGACTCGAGACACTAAGGCCGTTGCTGTCACACGCAGCGCCACACGTGAAGAGCTGGTGGGACTTCATCAAGAACTCGGGCTGATAAGCAGGGCCTCCAGACCACCTGCAGCAGACATGCAAACGTCACACTAGGTAGCGTGTGTGGCATGGTGCCCAAGGCAACGTAAGTGACCCGACCATCCACAGCCGGGTAAACCTGTCAGTGCCCTGCAGTGGCATTAGTGCAGATGGGGTCTGAAGGTAGACCTCTGGCCAGTTGCCACCTCAGTGTCACGTGGACTAAACTGGAAATGTGGGCAGCCAGGGGGGCTTAGACAGTAAAACCTGCCGCTCCTCACCAAGAGATCGGCTCCTGCCCATCTGCACCACTTACATGGCCTGAAGCCGCAAGACCACCCAGATACTGGCAAGCCAAGCCCGGGGCACCGGACCACGTGGCTGCTTGTGACTTTGCCTTTCGTCCTGCAACCACCTCTCTCGATTTATTACCCACAAGTCTCCACTGCACCCCCCCAATTCAAACTCGGTCAGCAGGCCACCGAAAACGAGATTCTCGCTGCACTGTCAGCGGGCACAGACTTTAAAATCTGTACGACTAGCCATAGAGGGGCAGTGTGACTCCTCTGTAACCATCGCAGGTGACCAAGCTATGGTGCTGCGACTGCTGCCAGCTGTGTCACAGCAGGGGGCTCAGAGCACTGTCTCTAGGGCGAGGGTATGGCAAGTGACGCTGGGCACACTCACACATGTAGTCCCTGAAAAGCCAGCCTGTCACCAGTGTGTATGACTGAAGGCACCGACTTGCTAGGCAAACCCAAGTGTGAGCAGCGCCAGTGCCTACAGTGCCAGGCTGCTGTACGGAAGGGGGATGATGATGGGGTGTGTGTGCCAATTTCATACAACTGCCATTCACTTAAAACACACACATCCACCGCACAGACCCTGGCCAGCGTGTTCACTTCAGTCGCAGGCCACAATCTACAATGGTGACAGAATGCCCCCTCCTGCATACTCATTCCAACATCAGGGGCGCTCTCTCACATGGCTTGGCACAAGATGCCCCCCTAATGAAACAACAGCAAATATATTAGTGTAGTGGCAACTGAAGGAGGGCAGAGTGGGCTACTCGTGTGACCAAGGGGCCGCGGGTACAAAGACAAGAAGGTGACACTCACAGTTACGGGCAGGGGGGCATCACGTCAGTCTGTTTCGAGGGATGACTCTGGACTTGTGCCACAGCCAGCGTTTCGTCACTTATGGAGACGATGCTTTTTTTTTTCCCAGGAAATCCTAAAAGAATTCATTTCTGTGTAACTAAGAAGTTTACGGTGGGCACAGCATGGATTCTCAAGCCTGACCACCTCCACGGAACGTGAACTTACCAAAAGACCATCGCGGCACTGGAGACTTTGGACCGATGTCAAAATTCACAAGCGTCTTCGTCTCAAAGCCCTAAATGGCAGCGGTCACCGGCTGTTGTCACCGGCCTGGACAGCCACACCTTTGAGGAGGAGCACAGCATTGGTCCTCGAGGTCGGCGTCCATAACAATCGGTCACACCAACACGGACCGACGCGCACCGCTCCCGGACATCATCAAGTAGGCACGTCGGCATCCATTGAAACCAAACGGAGTGCCAACTTACTTACTCCGAATGCTGAAAGACCCAAGAAATGAGATCCGACTTTCTGAGGCAGAGAACTGCAAGTCCACCCGCGCCGTCTACGTCTACGTCTGGACCGAGCAACAAGAAAATGTAGGAAAGGCCCTAAATAACAATGAGCACGTGTGTCCTCCATGAAGTCCAACTGCTTAGCGTGGACAAGGACCTCGTGGTGCCCGGCCTGCCATCGGTAAACAGCAAACGTGCAGCTGAGGTGCGCCTCAGATCAGGCAGACTGGCATCAATCACCTCAACTGATGCCAGAGACACACGACGTCAGCAAATCAAGGACGACGGTCGCTTCACAAACCCACACTATGATCCAGGACTGGGCCTTTTTAATAAGGAGATAACAAAAAAGATCCAGAAATGTTCGTGTGGATCACGTAACCATTAGCAGTGCCAACGTCGTGTGAAATATTCTGTCTGTTTTAACCCACCCTGTCGCTATCTTTCTGTTTGTCATTTTCAATTCCGTCTGTTATTGGATGCAAGTGACCTGGCGGATCTGATCGTTTCAGCAGGAACCCAACTACATCTAGAATTACTACAACGGAGTTTTCTTGTGAAAAGCCATGATGACTTTCTCCATAAATGAAGGCTCGATGTGGAAAACAATTACGGATGAAACGACGTGGACTCTCCTGTCAGATGTCACTTTGCTGTGAGCGTCATTAAGAAGCCAACGTGTCCTGTGTCTGCTGACGCAAACAACCACCTCACAACGGCAAGAGTCCAACCTCGTGTGACAAGGAAATCAAAGAACCCCGAAAACTCCTGCCATTTACAGCTTCATGTAATCGTCTCTGGACTTGACTTTGTTAATGCCGTTTGAAACAGGAATGGATTTGCAATTACAGATTAAACTGCACAAGCGCCCGACACGTCAGTGGGCCACATAAAACACGGCCTTATTAAGAAAGAAAGAAAGAAAGAAAGAAAGAAATACACCTGCTTCTAGATGATCTGTCCTCCTACATCAGATAGGCAGAGAGATAGAAAGATGTGAAAGGCACTATATAATAACAGATAGATGGACGGAGATATTGTGCCTTTCCTATCTGTCTGTCTACTTCACTGATCTGAATTATAACAAGTTAAAGACAAACATTCACGTACACACTGCACAAATAATGCAATCACAAGCTGCTGCCAGTGCAATGGGAATTGTGCAAATGATACTACAATACCAAAGTAACAGGTGGCACACAACATGAATAAAGTGCCAGCAATGCCGAATTTGAAAGCTGCCATTAGTTAGCGTTCACTTCTCCATCCTCTCCTCCGCTGTGCGGTCGTCCTTTTCAATTTCAGACTACTCGCCATCGGAGGAGCCGACACGTAAAAATAATCAGGGTGGCACCACCTCAAGTGTATGAACTGCTTGTGCCCCACGAGCCGCACACGCCAGCCCAGCGGAGCGCGTTCACGACCGGGTCGCGTGACGCGGGGGAGCCCAGCGCTCATTGGCCAGCGACAGCCGAGGCGAGCCGAGCCGAGCCGCACACATCAAGAGACGTGGCTGCAGCTTCACTCCGTGCCGAGTAACCAAAGACTGCGCTGAGGCCCTCGGACACAGTAGGAGAGCGCGCGGGGAGGCAGAAACACACAAAACAAGAAAGAATGCGACGGAAAAAGAAGAGAAAGTCCAAACTCGCCGTCCGCTACTGAAAGAAAGCAGGTGCTCCCGCGGTAAGCACTCGCGTCCCGCCGCCTCTCCCCGTGAAGGCTGTGTGTCTGCCACTCGCCCTCCTGATGTCGCCTCCTTTCCGGGGCTGTGCTGTCAGAAAAGCGACAAAGCCGCTGACACATTATAAAGTTTTCCACCTTTCCTCTTGCAGAAGCCTCCCATGCCAACACCCCCAGCACTGGGCAGGTGTCGATCTCCGTAGCGATCCCGTGAGTTTGGACGCAGCTCTTCTGATGCACAGCTGACACGTTCCTGGCACAGGGAATGGAATGGCCGGGCCGTATCAGGGTTCGCCATGTATGTCCACTCTTTTTTTTTTTTCCTACTGATAAAACATTTGCGCTCCCGATTTGGATGCAACGTCACAAGCTCCGTGTGACGAGCCAAGTCGAACTGGCAGCTGCTAGTGACGCCCCGCTCCTTCTCCCTGTCCCAGCAACTCGCCGTCGCCTCGCGGGCCTTGACACTTCGGCCCTCCCTACCTGCTAGAGCAGTGCACGCGCGCACGTGCACGCGCACTACTCACAGACCACTGCACCGCCGCCACTGAGCCACCCACCCGCTTCGGGGACGAACACGAGAAAAAGCGCCTTACACACGCGACAATACGAGACCCCGTTTGCAGGGGATCTAAAAAGCTGCAAAAACTGGAAGTCGGGCGGCGCGCACCTGGCAGCCCCACCCCGCTGGACAGCCCGTGCGAATACGAAAGAGGAAAGTCGCTGCGAGAAGCAACCCAGTGATCCGAATAGACTTGTCGCGGGGTGGGGGTGAAGCTGGGCGCGCTCACGCACACACACACACATATATACACACACACACACACACACACACACACAGAGAGAGAGAGAGACTTGCATTCGGCTGAACGAGCCTACGTGTCGGTACCGGGGGCCAGGCATGGCTGATAAACTTGAAGTGCACGTGACAGCGAGCGCCTCATCGCTAAGACAATGACGGCGACATCGGGGCCGTGAGGACAGACGCCCTGGCACAGAAGCAGGTCTACTTTCATAGGTGTGGCCCGATTAGTTCTTCGAAACCAAACGAGGTCCGTGGAACCGGCCTGCGGAAGTCGAGGGAACGCCGGTTGGAGGTCTACGTGTGTCTTGTGTGTCTGACCGACCGACCGGCCGGCCGACCTGTAGAGATCGAGAGATGAGTGACCATCATTTCGAGTCACTGGAGCACAGGCGGCGGCTCCGGTGACTCTCTCGATCACACAACTTTGAGGTGTAAAGTCCAGTGTCATCATAGCCGCCATCATCTCCCCCCAACCCCCACCGGACTCGGTCGGCAATCCCGGGGGCTGCTAAACACAAGCTCTGCCGTTACAGGTGATTGTCAAAGAGTGAAGGGGGGGTGGGCTTCTACCGCGTTCAAAGTGGCAGTCAAGTGCAGCCGTGGAGGAACAAATGTGCGTGGATCTAAAAAAGGACAAGTTGTGAGCTTAGCCGACACGGGGGTTCATTCCAAACGCATCAGGGCACGTAAGCGACAGTCAAGTTGGGTTCTCAACATGGCCATTGGGGTCCGTCTCTCCCTCCCTCCCTTCCTTCCTTCTTTCTTTCCCCGTGCAGGATCATGGTTATGTAAGCGGCCCCACCATGTAAAGTGGGCTCGCCGTTTGTTCCACGACAAGCCCCCCGACGCAGTGTGACACACACACACACACACTGAACGTGACGCCTTCCTTTGGAAGATCAGAGGACTTTAACCCAAAACGAAAGTGATCGACAAAAGCCAATTAAGCAACAGATCAAAGAAGTCCTTTCGCGGTGGCGTCTTACCTTTTCAGCCCTAAAAGCCTGGAATTGTTTCCTTCATGACCTTTACTGTCGTCCGCGGAACACAACCCGATTTGATCTGCAATTTGGGATGGAGGAGTGCTGGGCAGCCGAGGTGGGAAGGGGGGGTTTGGGTGTTGACTCCCCAATCGCTGCCACAAAAATGAATTCTGAAAAGCGTCGCAAACACAGCAAACTGTATTCCCAAAGGCACCGTTTTAGGCGGAATTCCCGCAATCCAAGTGCGAAGCCGGGCTCCAAACCGCGAGGCCACTCTGCCGCTTCCCTTTAATCGGATCCGATCGCGTTTCTTTCTTCCTCTCGGAGTAAATGGCAGCAAGTAAGGAAGAAAAAGAAAAAAAAAGCACAAGATATTCCAAGAGTACGGATTAGTCTTCGATGAACACTTCGTTAAACAGATCCATTTCCCCGGATAGTTTGTTAACTTCCACGACGAAGACGCTTAAAGCACAAACAAAACGAGGAGCGCTGACGACATGGATGCAATCCTCTGGCCGCCGCCGTTCGCTCTTCGGCGCTCCGTCAACTTAAAGCGAAGCTCTCGGCCCAAGTGAAACTTCACACGGCGAGGAAAACAAGCAAACAAACACGCGCCGGCGTCGTGTCGGCTGCGAGCGTCTTTCCTTGTCGCAGACGCGACGCTTTTTTTCTTTTTGAAAAGGTAAATTTTAAAGTTGTCGCCTTCGCTCCATCATGGTGGCCATGTTTGAGGGAGACCGACGCACTGCTTGTCAACAAGCCGCCGAAAAAGTAGTTCTCCCTGGCCTCGGGGGCCACACAGACCGCGACAAGGAACGACACGGAGATTCAAAGTCGGGGTGTTGAAGGGCTTCGAGAAAAGAAGCGGCTGTGGCGCCTGGCGCTCTAACCCTCGACCAGTTTAAAGAGATAGGGACTTGCTGACCCGGCGGAGGGATACGCAGGCGCAGTAGCCAGGTGAGAGGACTTTTTTTTTAACATTGGCCCAATGGTGAGGTGGAGAGAAAAAAAAGCTGAGCGGGAACTGGAGCGGATTCGCCGCTCAACTCTGGCGCATGCGCCCTTTCGGCTTGAGCGCGTGTGCCTGCCTGCCTGCCTGCCCGTCCGCCCTATGAGTGACAACCTGTGAGCGCGCACGAGTCGCACAAGTGGCGTGGCGCTCTGTTTGGTGTCCCCGCGCGCGTTTCTTTCTTGTTGTTTTACACACGGTTGGTCCTGAAAGCGTTGACGTGCCTCGGGAAGAGTCCTTCCGGTTTAATTTCTTATTCCTGTGTCGGTGTAAGGACGGCGACGATACCGCAGCAGTCGCTAACATGGAGCCTTTTGCCCGTGAGATGGTGGCACCAGATACGAAATTAAAGGTCCAGCACCGGGTCGGTCCGAGCGACTGCGTACACGATGCCACGTTTCGTTAGCTCCGGTTCACTCCCAGGGTCCGAGTGAAAGCCCGAAGCGGCTCGTCGGATATCTTTGGAGATGCTGAAGAGGAAGGAGGGCGAACAAGATGGCAGGAACTGAAGTGCTACCTGGAGAATCTCTGCAGGTCACTGACGGTAGGACTTTGTCAGGCTTGGCTCACGTTTGAGGCCTCTCTAAATTTTAGGTTTGAATTTGTTTCCTCCTTTTCTATTTTTAAGATGCTAAAGGTGCCACCTCTGCCCCCCTCTTCCAGTTTGTTGTGCGCCTTGACGACGTCCTTGCCAAGCTCAGCTATTCCCATCCCAGTTGGCTCACCAGGCCTAAAGCGGGCCTCTCCTAGGTTATTCATTTTCTGTATCCCCCAGTTACGTGCCGCTTCGCACGGGGCTTTCATTTTAACGAAGCTGCTGCTCATCAGACATCCCTTGGCTTGCAGAAATTAAATGGCAGATAAAGCGGAGCTCCTAAAACCGCAGCTCTTTAAGCTGGCATTAAAATGGGAAGGCCTTTGTTAACCTCCGTAGCGTTCACCCCTGGAATAAAAGAGGCAGAAAATGTAAAGTTGTTCTGTGTAGCGGAAACGTGTAAATACTCAAAGATCACCTAAATCGATTAGACTGGATAAAGTCCACAGGAGGAAGTGTCTGCCGAGTGTCCACTGCGGTGCTGATCTGGGTGACAAGTGTAAGGCGGCCGCCTACTCACAGCCTGACATCGTTACACGCGTCTTTCTTTGCACACTTGTATTTTTTTCCGTTGCTTGCACACGAGAGGGTAGAATGTCAGCGCCTGACCTGCACGACTGTGCGAGATTTCATGACTTCCACGCCCCCCCAATACAAATGTTGACAGTTGCCGCACTGTGAACACTGCTTAGGGGGCGAACGTCTAGCTTGTCTTTGAACCCGATCACGATTAGTTTGCCTTTTTGACACCACAGTGAAACTTCATGTGACCAAATTCACCTGGCATGTCACGGTGCTTTGGTCGTGCAGTGCTGTATCAAACGCCAGGGTCTCTTTCCGTGTCAAGCCTGGTGACCGATTCACATTGGCATCACTGTCGCTTGGTTCAAGCCAAGCTTCGGTTTCAGTTTGCTCTAAAACGGCCTTTACGGCTTCTCGTTTGCCGCTGTGTTCTTCGTAGAAGGATGTGGCAGAATGCACAGAAATACAGTATGTGTGATGTTTTACAGAGAGAGGCCCGATGTTACTTCATCACGCCACGGCAGCGAAGTCCTGTCACTCAACGCTGACTGTACAAAGCGTGCCACTCCACGCCACCCTGCTCCGGTTTAACTAAAACATGATTTAGCTGCCCTCGTGCTTGGAGTTAATGCCAAGGACGTTAACACAGTCATCCTTTCTCTGTTGTGAGGAACCCTGGTATCATTTCTTCATTGTTCTCCTTTGTATTTGTTTCATGGTGTCAGTCCTGCTTTGTCACCAAGAAGCTTGTAATCACAGCAACATGTGAACTCAGGGTCTCTCTACTTGTTGGATTCCCCAGTTCTGTCAGTCAGATGCCAGTCGTTTGTCAGACCCGCTGCTGTGACCACATGCCATGTAAGATGGCTCCGAGTATTCTAGCAGTGCTCAGGAATAGTAAAGGGGGATTAAAAGATAAAGAGCGTGAATAGCAGACCCTGTAAACTTGTATATTTCTGAGGTCTTCACATGTGAGCTAAGGAGGGATTTGGAAATTGTAGAGCGAGACGAGCTGCTGAGATTAAATAGGCTGAAATCACCAGGACCAGATGAGATTTACCACCGAGATCTTAAGGAGGTCAGCGAGTGCACACATTTATAAGAAGTCACTGAGCACCGAGGAGATTCTGAAGGACTGGAAATGGCAAACATCATCCCGTTATATAAAAAGGGTGAGCGGGCAGAGCCAAGCAACTACAGGCCAGTAAGGAGGAACATTAATGGAAGGAATTATTAAGGAGAAGATGGAATGACACCTGGCAAGGACAGGACAGGACAGTCAGCGTGGCGTCAGAAGAGGGAGGTCGAGTTTTACTAACAGGCTGGAATTCAATGAGGAGGAACAAAAGGAGACCAGAGTGGAGCAGATGAGCTGAGGTGCCACCTGAGAAGGTGGGCATCAAACTAAAAGAAGTGGCAGTTCAGGGTGTAGATGGGTGCAGAATTGGCTCAGACCCAGGAAGAGCAATGGTGTGAGGACAACTGGCCGATGTTAAGAGTGGTGACCAGCAGGGGGCAGTGAGGGGGCCGCTGCTATTTTTAATATCTAGAAATGTTTTAGATAGGAATATAAAGAACAAGCTGGTGAAGTTGGCAGATGATACCAAGGTAGGTGGATTAGCAGATCATTTGGAATCCGTTATATCATCACAGAAGGACTTGGACAGACTTGTGGCAGATGAAGTTTAATGTCAGTAAATGTAAAGAATTACACACAGGAAGTAAAAAATGTGAGGTCTGAATACACAATGGGGGTCTGAAAATTGAGAGTCCACCTTATGAGGAGGATTTAGGGGTCGTAGTGGACTCTCAACTGGCAGACAAGCCATTAAGAAGGCTAGCAGAGTGTCAGGTCATATAGCGCCTTGACGTGTGGAGTACAAGTCACAGGAGGGTCTGCTCAGCTTTATAACACACTGGTGAGGCCTCATCTGGAGTACGGGGGGCAGTTTGGGTCTCCATAAGGACATAGCAGCACTAGAGAAGGTCCAGAGGAGAGCGACGAGGCTGATTACGGGGGGCTGCAGGGGATGAGTGAAGATTAAAAGAGCTGAGCCTTCACAGTGATGAAGAGGAGCCCTGACTGAAGGGTTTAAAATGATGAAGAGGAGTTAGTCCAGTGGGTCGAGACGGTGGGGGCTGTAAATACTAAAATACTTGAATTTCACACAAACATCAGGAAGTTTTTCTTTACACAAAGAACGACAGACACTTGGAATAAGCGACCAAGTAGTGTGGTGGGCAGGACTGAGTTTGGGAACCACTGCTTGACCCCAAAAGGGGGTCCGGTGGGAACTGCAACAGGGCAGGGCAGGAGCCGGGCTGTAGTGTGCCGAGGCTGCATTGTCAATAGGGGGCAGTGTCCTCTTGAACAGCTTGACTAAGGTGGTCTCTCCAGCATGACAGTGATGTGTCTCGTGGTGCTGGAGTGCAGGACCACTTGGTGCCACTCACTTGGCTGGGCAGCTGAACCCGAGGGGACGGTGGAAGGAGACCTGAAAGGCTTTTCTTTGACTTGTGCCCGTATTTCTGAGCCCCCTCTCTGTTACGTTGTGAATGCTGCCTACGGACGCAGAAGGCAAATCACTGAGCAGTCGCCAGTGACTTGCAGGCCCCTCCAAGGATTTTTAAACCAAGTGGCACTGGACGTCTGTGTCGCATTTTAGTGGGCATGGAGATACATTCAGAGACGATGTGAAAACGCTAGAGTGAATGAACCCTAAATACAGAAGCAGACGTGACCGAAATGTCACGGGTGTCCCCAAAGGTCCCAGCAGGGCATCCCTCCATTTGTGGATTTCTGCTCCTCACTGCTGCTGTGCCATGTCGTTATCCTTTATGGTTGTCACGCCGCCATTGTGCACCATGTTGTCGCCTCACCGTCCCACTTCACCGCATTCATGGGAATTGCCAACGGGATTATTGGCAGAAATGCGAGGTCTCTGCTGAGTGGCTTCTTGGTCCGTACAAACATAAGGAGCTGCCACACTACAAAGCAGATGGTGCCACGTCTCGCCACTCAGGGTACTCACTCAGTTATTTATTTCATTTCTTTTATTGAAAGGTCAGCCTTACATAAGAATTGGGGTAGTGAGGTTTTGTCCAAATGGTCCGACTGGGCACTCGAGCTGTGGATGGGTGCAGCACGAGTAATGGCGTCCAGAAGTGGCCGTGTTAAAGCCGGCATGGCAGTGGTCCACGACTGTGGCTTTACCCTCGCGAGTTTGCTGCCTCGTTTTTTTTTTTTCCGCTTTATTTCCTGGTCTTCTAACCCTCATTCTCTCGTGTCAGCATCTCAAGGGTTAATTAGGTATTTTGGCCAAGACCCTTGGGACTGGCAGTGGTGGGGTTTACTGTCCCACTATCTCCCGAGTCCCTTCTACATGTGCCCCATGCGGCCCACAAGTGCCATCCTGTCCTCTACTTTGCCTCACTCGGTGGGTCGTCTTCCTGCTTTTCATAGACAGGACATTAAGGGCACGTGAAGGGGGTCCGGTTTGAGAGCATAAGGGCCGCGTCTCTGCCATCCTCTTGGACTCCTCAGATCGGTACCCCACCGCCAAAGCTGAGGCCACGCGACTCATGGGCCGCAGGGAATGGGTGAGCGGCGCAGTGTCTGGATCACGAGCGAGAGGGTCTGACCTGGCACAGTAACAAAGTCCTCAGGGGAAGTCACAAGCCATGGCTGGCACCTAAAGGAGGAGACCCTGGGCATAATTTGTGATGTGTGGCCAGGCTGGAGCCACTCATGGGCCATGAAGGCTGCTGGGGACAAGACAGCTGGCACTATGCAGCACAACTCCGCAGGTCAGAATGTCCTGGCATTTTCAAACCTAAGTGGAAGTGACGGTCAGCTGGTGGAGGTTTGTGTGTTATGGTGCCAGCCAGGCACGTCATTTACAGGGTTTAGGAATGGCGATGTGTAGTTTGTGGCACTTGTGTCACCTCGTCTCTTAGTTTTAGAGGTAAGCAGCGTGTCACACACCCACACGGTGACAAATGTAGTGTGGACAATGGGACACTAGAGGGAGCCATGGGTGAATGCGAGTGCAGCATGGAGGGCACCTCTCTTCTGATTTGAAGTAGAGTGTTAGTCGGTGGCTTCAAGCCGAGCACTTTGTCAAGCTGGGATTTTATTTTACCTGTGAAGTTGAGACAGCACTCGGCGAAAGGCGGCATACAAAACACATCAGACGTGACATGTCGAAGAGCAACAGTGGCATGGAGTTGGGGGTACTGAGCGCCTGCCCAGTCTGCTGCTGGTGCCACCTTCAAAGCTTCATTCTGTTCGGCAACGTAAACGCAGCACCTGATCGCATGGCGACACTTTCATCTTCACACTCGGCCTGTGCCAGCCCAGGAGGTGCAGCCATGAGAACCCGAAGTGTGACGCCAATACGACGTGCGGCTCAGAAAGTCACAAGTGTGCTGGAGCCACTCTTTCATGACCCCGAGTCTCCTGTCCTCCTATGGTGCTTCAGGGCCACAAGCGCCACAGTTTATAGGACACAGCCCTGTCAAGGTTCACGGTGACATTCAGCACCACGTGACAAGTTGGCACTGCTTCAACCTTCTACTTAGTAAACACCACCAACTTGAAGAGCGGTGATAATCAACATGACGACAGCCTTCAGCGTCAGAAGGGAATGTAACTCAACAAAACAACGCTGGGGGAAACAGAAAGGGGCACAAAATGGGCAGAGAGAAACGGACAGAATAAAAATCAAGCAGCGCTTCTAACCACAGAGCCCCTAAGATGAGGAGACTGGCAGGCCGTGGTTCAAAGCCCAAGCCCTGGTGGACTCCACAGTCACTGCAATCAATGCCAATCTACACAAAGTGCACCCCCCCTTCCCCGATGCCAAAGTGGCACTGCCATGTGCGTCTGCTCTTCAGGCTGTGGGAGGCGAGTGAGAAGAGTGGTCCCTCGGCCCGCCCCACGACCACTCTGTGCGTGACCATCCTTTGCCAAGCGCGACAGAGGTACGGCCTGTAGCCGTCCATGGGCGTGGCGCCCTCTGCCGCCGCTCTGCCCTCGCCCGACTTTGCTCTCATGAGGGCCTGAGTGGCCGCAAACACAAGCAGCTGGTAGTCTTTGACGAGCTTGTGCAGAAACTCCGAGCACCGCCTCAGGGTGTCCTCTCGGCCGGCACTCCGGTCCGTCCAGTAAAATGGCGAGAGACTGTCCAGCATGAGCACCCCGAGGGCCGGACGGCCGCACAGCAGGCTTTCGAGGTAACGGAGCGTCAGCAGCAGCTGCACCGAGCTACTGCACTGTACCAGCGTGAGTCTCCGCAAGGAGCGGCGGACGAGCGCCTCCGGGCTCCCGGGCAGCCGGTGCTCCAAGAGGGCCACCAGCCGCAGCATGTCGAAGTGGAAGTCGGTGTCCACAAACAGGACCTCCACTTCTAGGCCCCCCTGGGCGGTGGGCAGGATGCAGTGGACCAGCACGTGATACAAGAGTTCGGTTTTGCCGGTCCCTTCAGCTCCATGCAGTTCAACGACGTCACCTGGCAGAAAGGAAAAAAAAAACAATGAGAGAGGAGAACGAGGGGGTCCACACTGGCAGAGGGACAAGCCTGCCTCAGGCTCCAGCGTCCGGCCACCTCTGAACAAATCACCTTCGTACCTCCAGAGGAAGGCAGCAGGGCACTGGTGCCACCTCCACCCAGGTGTCACAGTGGGCGTGTCCTCAAGACAACAGGCTCTGTCATGAAGCAGCAGCACCACGTGGCAGGTCCAGACGCCACAGCACAGGCAAGGCCAGTCATTGGGCTTCAGGCGGGAGTCTGAACGGCGTGACGTGGTGACGGCGTGTGGGCCCACAAAACCTCCCACAGTTTACACCAAAAACAAATTAACGGGAAGAGCATCCAAAGGAAATCCTGCAGACCACCTTGGCATTCATACAGAGAATGGCAGCAAACTGAAAACTTGGACCTTTGTGTTTGAGGGGCAGGTTTTCATTACTGTGTTATTTGCCATTAGAGTTATTGTATAATAATCAAGTGTATAAAAATAAAAAGCCGCCAGCGCCTGGGGGTCTCTCGGATTCCTTCACGTGCCCAGTCGCACCCGAGCCAACGAGTGAGCCAATCAGAGGGCAGCAATCCCAAGGCGCTGGCAGGGGTGGATTCCAGCACAGGATTTGAAAAGAATGACAAGATCACAATGGACCACCAGGCTCTTTTCAGTTTCTCTAAATAAGGAATTCTACAGAAGAATGAAAAAGTTTAGATTGGAATACACAACGGGAAGGGCCAGAGGGTGGGCAGACGGGAGGGCGGGTCGTGCAGTACGACGAGCAGACGGTCGGTCTCACCTGCCAGCGTACGCACAATCTCCTGGCGGCCCAGACGTCGAAGCGGATTCACGTCCACGACGCGGTTTTATCAAATGTACCAAAGACACTTGCAAGGCGTTTACAAATGTACTTCACGTGACTGCAACAGTACAACGGCGCCCAGAATGAACAAACGACTCTGATTACCTTGGCTGCTTCAGGGCTGCGTATTTAGAGACGACGATGACAATGATGAGGATGAAGATGATTTCCCAGAGCTCTCCTCTCGGCGCTGGCTTTACAAAGGCTGACTCTGAGAAGTTCTGCTCCACTCTTGAGCTTTTCAGCGTGAACTGGCTGGCCAGTCGGGTATTTCACAATCATCACTGAGTGGCGCCATGCCAGCTGTACAGGATGGCGCTACCCGCCTGTCGTCCAGATAGAGAAGATTTCCTGACACGTTGGTTGAATTGGCAAAAACCAAAGGGCAATTCACAGCAACATCCGCTTCTCCAAATGGAATCGGAGCGGTCAGCCGCACACACACATTGCTGGATCAACGGTGCTGCCCAAGTGACCTCAGCCAGGAAGGAATCACCACAATAATGAGCTGGCATCACATCATCGATGGCAGGACAGCCTATGTAAAGGGCAGCTCTTCAGTCACAGGGGTGTGGCATTAAGGACAGCAAGTCACCTCAGAGTACAGAGCACAGCATTGCTCCACTGTGGCACTCTGTGCCATCGCTATGCCATGAAGGTGCCCTCAGAGTGTGAATTTGCCGATGTAAACTGAAGGCATGTGCTGCTCTGTGGGTCTCAGAAAGTGTCGCAGTGTGCAGGCACCCGAAGACCCCGACCCTCCAACTGGTCTTAAATGTAGGCAGCAGGGTGTCACCACAGGTTTACTTTTAACCAATCTGTTGTCACCCAGGACGGCCTGCCCTTCGGTGCCTTACTTAGTTCAATGGCCACATCTCTTACAGTGGCCCTCCGTTGCACTTTGTGGCTCCAGAACATTCCGTCAGCACACAGCGAGATGGTCACCCGGCCACCCCCAAGACGAGCATCACCCGGGGGTCAGCCTTTGTAATATTAGGGTGGGCTGCGACTCGCCTTTTCACGTCGACTGCGATATCGGACCACTGTGCGACTTTCTCAAGTTGAACTTTCGCTTCTTATAACACATTCTACGTTTGTCGTTGCCTCCTCTTCACATTCTCTGAAATTCTTTTTCTATTTTTCTTCCATGTGCCTTTTCCATTGTCTTTTAACTAAACGGAAGGTGACAGTTACATTGATTTGCATATTAAAATATATTAAAATCTAGGTGGAGTCGGGGAGGGGCAGTGGGCGTGTCCTTGTGCATTAAACATCCCGTTCTTTGGGATTTGTAAAACTTGGATGTACGTATCTGGAATTTTCTGTGCCTACGCCGTTACACGAGGCCCCTGGTGTATAATGCCAGAGAAGAACAACTAAAAAGACCCTCTGGGATTCTCCGCCACGTCTCCTCTTGACCTCTGACCTCTTTTAGAGGGGCTTAGTGCTGCGGGTTCCAAGTGTCAACTTTAAAAGAGTCACCGATGGATTCTGATTAACAGCAAACTTCCCACAAATGTGAGTCAGTGAATCATCGTCCATCCCGCTATATCCCAATACAGGGTCACAGGGTCTGCTGGAGCCAATCCCAGCCAACACAGGGCACAAGGCAAGAAACAAACCCTGGGCAGGGCACCAGCCCACCACAGGCCACACACACACACACACACACGTAACCTGCATGTCTTTAGACTGAGGGAGTTAACACGGGGAGAACATGCAAACTCCATACAGGGAGGACCCAGGAAGCAAACCCAGACGGGTCTCCAAACTGTGAGGCAGCAGCGCTACCCACCGTGCCACCCTTCCCACAAACGTTCAAAAGCTTTACGTCAGTTGGAGACGCACGTGCTGAGCGCTTTGGTGCCGGGTGGACGTTACTGACCTCAGCCCGCTCTGCACAGCACGTAAACGCAGTTCCTCCACAAGTATTGCACACAAGTGGCCATTTGATTCTTTGTGTCGTGTCACCAATTGTCAAATATGTGACATCGCACTGCAGCTCAGCGACGTCACTGTAACGCTGCGTCTTCTGATGGGGGCCACACGTCTGCTGTAAAAGTCCCGTGAAGGTTTGCAGGACCACGGGTTCTGCTCATTCATTAGGAGTCGCGTCACAACTGTCCAGCGGGAAAGTGGCAGCACCACGAGCTCTGCCCGTTTTCATGGCCTCCTTGTTACGAATAGGCAGACGGAGCTTTCGCTGTTCCAACTTCAGGGTAACGCGGATTCTAAATTACGAGTTTGTGTTTACGATCCTCCGGTACGGGACACTCCGTTATCTGCTGCACAGTGGCTGGGCAGACATTGGCGTGGCACATCATCGAAGGCTGCTGGTCACTTGGGCTGTGACATTCAGCCATTTGGTGACCCAGCTTGGCCCGTTACAGGATCGCAGCACTTATTTTTATTACACCCCCCGATCAGCAAAGCCTTTTCAACTTACAAATGCTGGTCAAGTGGACGATGATCCTTACCAGGGCCTGGGAATCCCACTTCGGAGAAAATCGGCAGCTGCAGACTTTTCAGAGATGGCCTCTCCCCCAGTCTGGCCAGTAGCTGTTGACAAATCAGAAGTGAATTTCAGTTTTATTACTGGGAGACAAACATACTGGACGGACAGACAGACAGACGGACGCACGCCCCTGGTCCTCATTAGACGTGAATCCTGCTGCACGTCTTTATATTCCTTGCTTTGTGCCCAGTAAGTCCCAGTCATGGCCAATGGTGCTTCACTCACTCAGAAGACACAAACGCTCTTATCGACGGCACTCCACACGATACCCGCCTTTGCCCGCCTTCTCAAACGTGCGCAGGTTTTAATGTCATCTGCACACAGGCCACGTCCTCACGTCCTACAAACGTTTCACTTTCCAGCAGCACTTTTCTTTCACTGCCTTCAAATCTGAAACTTGGCGAAACTGAACCTGCCCGACTTCCCTCACCGCCAATACCAGTCAGTCTCGAGGACTCAGATGGCATCGGCAGAATAAATAAAACAGTCCATCCATTTCAAAGATCCCAGAGCTCAGTGGGACGAGGATCTCCATCTCACATGATTCACCTTCAAATCTTCTATCGAGCGCATCTCTCACCTTCAAAATGTGCCAACGCTGCCGTCGAGCTCTGGCCTCACTGGGCCACATGGTTAGACGGCCTGCGGCGCCAAGTGAAGCCTTTACGTGCCTACCAGAGAGCCTCGGCGTCCGCTGACAGCTGTGTGTGGTGGGCTAAACTTCACTATGGAGGGTCTTCACCTCACTACCGGCACACAGACGTGTCTCGCTCAACTGGAGGAGTCGGCGGGTCTCTGATGTTGAACACTGAAATATGAAAGGGGAAAAAAATCCAAATTGTCACTTAGAGGGTCCGTGCAGGATGAGCTTTTAAACTGGGGAAGCCCACTCTCTGCCCTTTTTAGGGGTCACTCTCTTGGCCTGGCTCTCTTTCTCATGGGGGGTCGATTTGATTCAATAAAATGTACTGAATTGATCCTCAACTTGGTGTGAAAACGGCTGAACCAGACCCACCTTCTACATCCTTATCATCCTATCAACCCACAAGCAGGAGGCCCCGGGGGTCTCCATGAGCCCACCAAGGTCGTGGACGGTGCTCTGTGTTCTGGGCGTCCTCCACAGAGATAACGAGGAGCACCCAGACAAAGGGGGGGTCCAGTCCGATGTCAGCAGCAGCCATGTAACCCTTGGCAAGGGGGCTCACACCTGTTGAAGCGACTTGGCCCCCTTTGTGGCCGCAGTCCTGTTTCCTGCTGTTGTTGAGCTGAAAGAGACGCGTAAGGTGCAGCTTTGGCTTCCGGTCACGAGGCGTCGTCTTCTTTTAGTTCCTCGCCATTGCTTTCCACGCAACCTCACGGCATCAACGACCCCATGACCTCGCACCCTGTCTGCTCATTTAGCACCAGCCTGTTGGCATCAAAGTCACACGTCACATCTTACCTGGTCCTTAGAGGGTAAGCACAAAAAAATAAACTAAAATAAAACTCCTCTTACAGCACGTGTGTGTGAGTGAGTGAGTGAGTGTGTGAGTGAGTGAGAGTGTGTGTGCGTGAGTGTGCGAGTGAGTGTGCGAGAGAGTGTGAGACACAGTGAGTGTGTGCGAGAGAGTGTGTCTGAGTGAGTGTGCGAATGTGTGTGCAAGTGAGTGAGAGTGAGTGAGTGTGTGTGAGTGCAAGTGAGAGTGTGTGAGAGAGTGAGTGTGAAAGAGAGTGAGAGAAAGAGTCAGTGTTAGTGCATGAATGTGTATGAGAGAGTGAGTGTGCGAGAGAGAGTGTGAGAGTGAGTGAGAGAGCAAGTGTGTGTGCGTGAGTGTGCAAGAGAGAGAGTGGGAGTGAGTGTGTGTAAGTAAATGTGTGAATGTGTGTGAGAGAGTGTGTGTGTGTGAGTGCAAGTGAGAGTGTGAGAGAGTGAGTGGTAGTGCATGAATGTGTATGAGAGAGTGCAAGTGAGTCTGCATGAGTGTGTGAGAGAGTGTGCGTGAAAGAGAGAGAGTGAGTGTGTGAGAGTGAACACACCAATGGGTGAGCAGCACCGCCGTCTATGGCCTCGCATCAGAGTGTCCGTATTCACCGAAGGCGCCGATGTCCACACGAGTCCGCCACCCAAAACTGATTTTTTCCCGTCCACACAGTTGAAGCCAGAGGTTTACATACACAGGGGGGCAGTTTCTTTAAAACTCACTTTAGAAGCCCGCTAACAAACTTTTGTTTAAGACGTCTACTTTGCCCGCGCAGGGCAGTTTCTAGTTTTCCACACCAGTGTTCCCAGAGTATTTCACTTTTTCTGGACGATTATCACAATCCCAGTGGGTCACAGGTTTCCATAGACTTTGTTAACTGGGCCTTCAAACAGCTTGGGACAATTCCAGAAAACGATGCCAAGCCTTTTGACAATTCACTTCTGACAGCCAATTAGCCCATTTGGAGTCAACATGTGGACGGATGTGAAGGCCGACCATCAAACTCACCGCCTCGTTGACTGACACAATGGAAATAAACAAACAAAAATCCACCAAGATCTCAAAAAAAAACAAGGTGGACCTCCACAAGTCTGGTCATCCTTGGGAACAAATTCCAAACACCTGAAGGCTTCACGTTCACCTGTACAAACACCAGGGGACCACCCAGCCGTCACTCCGCTCAGGAAGGAGACGCATTTTGGTGCAAATCTATCCCAGAACAGCAGCAAAGGACCTTGTGAAGATGCTGGAGGACACAGGCAGACGAGTCTCGATATCCACAGTAAAACGAGTCCGACATCCCCATCCCCTGGAAGCCCCTGCTCCAAAGCTCCCATAAAAAGGCAGGCTGCTGCTTGAAATGGCACTTGGGGACAAAGACTCTACCATCTGGCCCAAAGTCCTCCTCTCTGATGAATCCAAGACCAAACTGTCGGGCCATCATTAGGTGTGGAGGAGAAGGGTGAGGCTTACAAGCCAAAGACCACCAAATCAACCGCCAAGCTCTGCTGCAGGAAGGACTGGCGCACTTCACCAATCAGACGGCATCACGAGGAAGGAAGATGACGGAGACACACTGCAGCAACATCTCAAGAGCTCAGCAAGTCACAAATGGACACTCCAAGGGACAACGAGCTCACGGTACTGAAGTGGCCATCACAGAGCCATGACGTCAATGCAATTGAAAATCTGAAGGCAGAACTGAAAAAGTGTGCGCGAGCAAGGACACCCCCGAACCTGTCCCAGTCACACCACTTCTATCTGGAGCAATGGGCCAAAGTTCTAGCCAGTTACGGTAAGAAGTTTGCTGAAGGTGACCCGAGACATTTGGCTCAAGCTGAACAATTTAAAGGCAGAGCTGCCAACTATTAACAAAGCGTATGTAGACGTGTGACCTCCAGAACTGGGATGATTGTCTACGGCCTGCTGCCTCCTGACTGGTCAGAAATGGACAATCTATGGAAGATGGAGGAGTCCGGGCTCACTTGGAGATGTCTGACCGGGCGCCACTCTGGGACTGTAATATTAAAGGCAAAATAAAAATGAAATGCATTCTGGTCGAGGAGTCTGCAGCGTCCAGACAGTTATGGACAAACTGGACGGCAGAATTAAGTTTCCTGCTTCATCAGCTGCCCACTTGTGAACTTTAACTTAACTGGGGGGCATCTGGAAGTCCCTCTGTCAGCCAGAATCACAAACTGCTCAAGTGACATGAAGATGTGACATTAGATTTGTGAAAGGACACACCGCTGCTCATCTGGGACCTGTCCCAGGGAGAGAAAAAAAAAAAAAATCAAAAGAAAATGTGGGTTGTGAATGAAAACAAGCAGACTTGGTGTCGCCATTCAGAGGTGACATTTCAGTAAACGTCCGTAGAGGTAAGCCACGCACTACTGGGCCACAATGTTACTGAATGGCACCGCATCTCTAACTCATGTGGCGCCTGAATAAACTCGGACAACAGCGCAAGTTTGCTGAACACGCACGCCGATGACAGCCACACGTACTCGACTGTTCACGGGAGCCGCAAACATCTTAACAAACCACAGCGAGCCAGCCAAGAATTACAAAACCTCTAAAACCTTTTTAACACCAAGGACCGCTTGACTAGAAGACCGGTGGGGGGGTCTGGGGCAGGGGCGGGTTTATACACAATTTACATTACATTTCTATTATTATTAAGTTATAATATCGTAATAGAAATTATACAAGTGTGACATAATGCAGAAAGGGTGGGGTTCCCAGCAACCAGACAATCCCATCTGGGGACGATGGAAGACAGTGACAGGCGAAGTGGTCAGTCTACTCCGTAATCTCGTTTTGGTTGCTGCCACTGCAGAAAACGCTGCCTCACAAAGACAGGATGTTGGATTTGGAAGGAGCTTCACTTGCTTCTTTCGTGTTATTTTAACCTTCGCCTGTCTACAAGTTATCCATCCATCCATTATCCAACCCGCTATATCCTAACTACAGGGTCACAGGGGTCTGCTGGAGCCAATCCCAGCCAACACAGGGCACAAGGCAGGAAACAAACCCTAGGCAGGGCGCCAGTTCACCACAGGGCACACACATGGGACAATGTAGGATGGCCAATGCACCTGACCTGCATGTCTTTGGACTGACACAGGGAGAACATGCAGACTCCACGCAGGGGGGTCTCAGGATGCGAACCCGGGTCTCCTAACTGTGAGTTGGCAGTACTACCCACTGCGGCTCCTTTCTGCCCGTCTACATTATTATCACTCTTTAATTTAATATTAGTCTTTATCCGTATGCGGCTACTGGAGTGTGTGAATTTCCCCTTGGGATTAATGAAGTATCTATCGATCTACAAGTTATGCTGACGAGAATTTTTCTCAGCATTTTCTTGCGATAATACACTTTCAGGGTGCCAAGGATGCCCAAACCCAATGGCACCATTATCTAAATGCTGAAGCATGTTGTGGGCAGTACAGTTATCAATCAGAAGCTGAATCATCCTTTTCTTCTTCTTCTTCATATTGTGAGGTTTCTGAACTCTTTTGGGACCCCCCAACCCATCGTCACGCTGAAGTGCGTCCCAAAGCGCGATTGCCGCCTCTGTCTAAGATTGTTTGCTCGTTGCCGGGGCAGGGAAACAGCAGGCTCACGGCGTGTTGTCCCGCTGACGGAGGTCCCAAGAGAGTTTAAAAACCTCACCTTTTCTTGAATGAGTGCCGCATTAGTAGGAATGTTTCTTGAACGAGCGTCACTGAACCACATAAAAACGGCTTTTTCGGCGTCTTCAAATGCAGCAGTTCGCATACTTTTGTAACCCGAGATTTTTCTTCTTTTTTTGCATTCAAACAGATTGCACATCACAAACATTAACACTGTTGTTGTCATTTTGTCCTGTCTGCCGTTTCTATAGGAGGGTGACATTGAGTTATGTTGACATTGAGGATGTTTTTCAGATGTTGACGAACAAAAAGGAAAAGGTATCCCTGAAAACCACAGAAAACAAAAACAGCACAAGGAAAGTTCCAAGAAAGACACTTTTCACAATGTTTCTGTTTGGGAATTTGTGTGCACAACTGCTCTGCGGAGGATTCATTCGGACATTTCACGGTCACTTCGTTGTAATAAAAGTATCTGCTGCTGAATGGACTTCGTAGTAACGAGATTTCTGTAGACTCGCGTCATATGGGGAAGCCATTAAAAGACTTGGTTGTAACCCCCTCTCACCTCGACCTGTCCCCTCTCTGTGCGCCGCTGCAAAGCCCCGGCCGGCCACCCAGCGTTCTGAAAAGTGTCCTCAGTGAAGGGGGCCGCCTTTTTTGCTGTAGCCCTTCAATGCGCGAGTCTCCGTTGTCGTCAGTTCTCTTGCGGACCGGGGGTTGGGGACCCCTGCTCTAAAGGTAAACGAGCAGCCCCAGGGAGGCGCTATAAAGGCCGAAGCGTTTCCAAACACAACACTCCCCTCCCCTGCCCTGCCCTGCCGGCCCCTGCCCTGCCCTGCCGGCTGTCCGCGACGGCCGTCAGTCAAGTCTGCGAAAACAGAAGTGATGGCGTTTGGGCCAGGACTGAACCTGTGAGACCCTGAACTTGTGAACCGAACCCGGCGACGACTTGCATGAACCTTTACCTCCGTGCCGGACTCTGTCAGCCTCGCCTCGCGGGCCATCTCGCACCTCTTCGAGCCTGAGTGGCGACCGCTCACTAGACGACGTCTCTCAACCGTCCCGCCACCTCTCCGTTTCCCGCCCACTTCCGGGTTTAGCAGCGCGCCATGCGTCTGACGAACTTGCGGACGCTACGTGAAGGGGGTGTGGCTCCCGTGGAAATTGCATTACGACATGTGTGCTTGTCACTACAATGGGCGGAGTCAGTCCGTGTCTCGGGCTTGCGCTAGCGCTCGCGCTCGTTACACGGGGGATTCCTCGTGTCCGAAGGGTTAAACGGCGATGTGGACGTACGGAGCAGCGAGAAGAAGTCCAAAAAGAAATCGAAAGAAACGCATTAGTAACAAATACAAAACTCCAATGAAGCGAGGGAGCCCGTAAGAAGCGGGCTCCCCGGCGGCACGCAGGGCACGACATCTCACGCATGACGTGCCTGTCATGAAGCCTTTTAAATGTAAACCTTCGCAAACAACAGATCGGCGTCCGTAGGGACGGGCTGCGGGTTTGGAAAATGAAAGACGGGGGCGCAAAGAATTCCCGGACGTCTGCGCTCAAAGCAGGCGACATTTGTGGTTCAGAGAACTGAGAGGTGGGAAAGTTAAGGAATAAATGCTTTATGATAGGAAGACCACGCCATGCCATGCCATCGCTCTAACTGCTTTGCATTTAAAGATGAGATGGTTTAATAAATGTTTTACAAATGCCCCTAATAGTAAAAGTCCATTTTTGCTGATTGAGACCCTTTATTTGGTTCATTGGGTTTCATTTCTTTTCTAATCGGAGCTCAGGTGAAGTGAAGTGACTTTCTCAGGGTCACACCGTGTGAGTAGTGGGATTTGAACCCGCGGCCTGACCGCTGCACCACCCTGCCTGCCAGCCAGGAGCACTGAAAGTGAAATTCTCAAAAGAACTCGCTGAAGTGTTCATAGCAGCAAAGTCGCGAATATCTTTTCCGAGTTTATGAATTTAATTGCCAGTCCAAAGTAACCGAAGGACAGTTTCTGGGCGCAGTGCCCAGTCAGCACATTTTACCTCCACCTCACCTGTCTGCCTACTTGTGTAGTTTTAGGGTCAAACGTATGAATTACATTAACAGAAATTTCTTGTGCGTTATTGCTTAGAAAAAAAGAAAACTGTAAGGCCCAAAGTGGTCACCCGTCTGTAAAGAGTTCAAATTAGAAAGTGCTGAGGGGATGGAAAGGACTTTGCTTCTTATCTTACAATTCTTACCACCAGCTGGAGAAGAAGTCAGCAGGGACAGTGAGGGGCCACGCCAGGTGAAGACCCCACAGACTCCAGCCTTGATAAGGGGGCCGTCGGACTTGCCAGCTGGATGTCCTTCTTGAGCTCATAACATAAAGGCTCAGTTTTGAGTACAATATTAAAGTTGCTCCAAATAAGAGAAGCTTCTGGATTAAAGTGATGTCTGCGCCCGCCAGTCAAAACTGGAAGGCTTGCTGGGGAGATTCGTGACGTTCGGGCGGCGCTCTTCCTCGAGGGTAAAGCAAGTGTAAACCTGACAAGTTATTAAAGACGCCATTAGTGCACATAGAGAGATGGCAGCACTTAAAGAGACAGCAAAGCACAGCTGATTGAAGTGAGGAGCAGCGATGGAGCCCAGCCAGGTCCGCCATGAAGTCGGCGTTGGCTTCTGAGCGGAGGAAGTCGGAGGAGCTTGCTGAGTGCGGGTGGAAGCCACTGGTGCCCAGGACTGCAGAGACGGCCGATAAGACCCTGTCATAAAAGAGGAGATCAAGCAGATCAGCACAACGGAAGGCCACTCAGCTTAACATGAATCACCCGCAAATGAATGGAAGGAATTCATAAGGAGAAGATGGAGCCACACATGGCGAGAAGAGACGGGGAGGACGAGTGTCACCAACCGGCTGGAATTCTGTCAGGAAGCAACAAAAGGATACAATCAGAACGCATTGGACAAAGCGCCACATGAGAGGTGGGCATCAAAGTAAAAGAAGTGGCAGTTCAGGGTGTGGCGTGCAGACGGGCACAGAATTGGCACAGACACAGGAAGCAGGGGGTGATGGTGACAGGAAGCTCATCAGAACTGGCTGACGTTAAGGGTGGCGTCCGGCAGGGGGCAGTGCTGAGGCCACTGATATTTCTAATATGTTTAAGTGAAGTCAATAGGAATATAAGTAACAAGCTGGTAAAGTTCACAGATGATGCCAAGATGGGTGGTGGGTTGGCACGTAATGTCAGTAAATGTAAAGTTTGACATGTAGGAAGTTAAAATGGGTGGTCTGACAGTCCACCTGATGAGGAGGATTTAGGAGTCGTAGTGTTCATTAAGAAGGCTCACAGAATGCCAGGTTATATAGCGCCTTGACATGCGGAAGAACAACACCATTGACTTCTAGAAGACATTTTCATTCAAATGCTTTACAGGATGAAGAAAAAAGACAAAATGTTAAAAATAAAATGAGTCGATACTAATGAACGCCGAATAACAATGATGGGCGATGGCCTGGAGGACAGAAAAAAACAAAATCTGCAGGGGGTCCGAGGACACGAGACTAAAAGTCACTAGGGGTCCTGCTGAAGCTGGTGAGGCCTCATCTGGTCTCCATAAAGACATAACAGCACTAGAGAAAGGCTGATTATGGGGGGCTACAGGGGGTGAGTGATGAGAAAAGAGTAAAAGATGAAGAGGAGACCTGACTGGGGTGTTTAAAACGATGAAGGGCATGAGTCCAGTGGACCGAGATGGTGACTTGAAAATGAGATCATCAGGGACACGGGGGTGACACTGCTGAAGACTTGTGAAGGGTGAATGACACACCAGCATTAGGAGGAAAGGCACAGACACGTGGCATACAGGAAGTGAGTGGGCAGCAGGACTCAACTTGAAGTTATTGTGGACTGAATGGGCGAGTCTGGGCTGGACGTCCAATCGGATGACAGAATCTTTTCCTCTGATGATCCTGGAGGTCTCCAATGACTTTTCCATGGGCAGGAGAACAGCCTGGCAGTAGAGCAGTGGCACCAAGTGGGCACAGCGGGCATGAGGAGATCCACTGAGAGATGCTGGCTCATTCATGACACGTCTGAGCCAAAGTGTTTTAAGGTGGCTGTGAGGAGACCAGACACCAACAGGCTTGTGGTAAGAATGGAGAATTTTGAACACAAAATGAGACGACATTCTGCCAGGCCATCGGCCTCCAGCGAGGGTGGGACGGCCACTCCTTGGCACTCTGTGGCAGATGTCAGTTTCCATCGTGTTCAGCAAATCGCTTTCATAAACGCGGCCCTCAGCGTCTCCCACTCCTCTGTGACTTCTCCTTCTGCTCACTGCCACAATCCGATGGTCACGTGCACCGAGGGTGACATCAGGTAACCCTGAGACAGACGCCGTCCCCCCTCAGCCCACTACCACCACGGCTTTATCCTGCCACAGCCCTCCAGTTGCTGTCCGGTGTCTCTAAGGGTGACAGCAGGGTGGTCTGCCCACCGTCTCAGCGGGCACGCTCCGGCAGGCCAATCAAATGCTCACCAGCCTCACTGGGGTGACCGTATGGCCAGGCAGCATCAGGCAATGGCAGCAACACCTTAGTGGCCACACTGCTGCCCCCTGCTGGATGCCGGCACTGCCTGCCTCGGTGATGCCCTCACATGGCAGGACTGGAAGACGACAAGTCGAGCGGCCGTCCCCGGGTCCCCTGGTGACTGAATCACTCTGGCTCAGTGCCACTCCACTCCCTTATTGACGGTCACCTTCACGCTCGTCTTAATTTAGCCGAACCGCTGAATGGCTGCTCACTCAATGAAGCGAATGGCGAAGTCGAAGTGGAAACCGGCGACTGAAAACCTGCAGTCAAAGTACGAAGAACCGCAAAGTGAGCGCCTGAAACCCGACCCTCCTTGACCTCCCGGACTTCAGCATTTCTGAAATGTCACAAGGCCAGGCGTCCATGGGAACGAGGACACATGCAGACCAAGGCTTGGAGTCAAAGTGCCACGTCTGCCGAATCGAGGCAAAAACGTGTTGGCCAACGACATGAGACCACCTGGTCCTACTGCCACCACCAACTTACCTGCCACTGTCTCTCCTGCGTTCCCTAACGGATTTGCCAGCGTCACCCCCTGATCACCCATCTCCCGCATTGTCACTCAGTCCGCTCCACGTGCTGCACAGGAAGTGCTCCTCATATTTGTCATTGACTTTATTGATGCGTTTATTTCATGAAAAACCAGGCCAAATGCCAAGCTTGACACTGTGTGTCACTCCATAAGCTTGTGGGCACGGGCACACATTTTATTAACTGTCACAGAGCTGGACAGAGACTTTGTGACGGTCACCCTCAGGCACTTGAGATATGATAAGAGTGGCATCTGCAGATTGTGTGACATGGGGGGTGAGCTAGGTGGGGATGAGGCATCCCTGTGCCACAATTTTGTGCCTATCCCACTTACAGTATGCCAGGCGGTGGCTCTGGTGGCTCACCCAATCCTCTTACAACCCATCAGTTCAGGAGGGCCTGTTCTGGTCCTTATGGTGGGCTCATTTATCTGCCCACCGCCTTCTAGCACTTTCTCTTTCCTGTGTCTTTGCTGCCTTCATGTTCTGCCCCACAACGTGGTGTTTCATCTCTTTCTCTCTTTTTTTTTTTTGGTTTCTGATGCTACCCTAACCCGGCGGCCTATTAGACACTTGTGTCCACTAGGGGGCGCCCACACCCCCACACACACACACACGCGCGCGCGCGGCCCACTTCAAGACAACACTTGCGCTTTTCTTGCAGAAATTCAAGTGAAACGTTTTATTCACAGAAGGGCGTCTTAAAAAATGCGACCGGGGTAATCGGGAGCGCGCGGCGTCCCCATCCAGTCACTGCGTGCACTCGCCGACCCCCATTCTCGGCTCCAGCTCTCCCGACTGTCCCAGTTTCTCGCCGCCGCTCTTTAACTTTTGCCCGGCGCGCGCGCGCCTGCCCGCGGCGACTCCAGTCTCCACGGAGACCAGGAATGCGAGCAGTGCATGCCGGGATGGCGTGTCGGAGACGTGCGGGGATCCCGCGAATGCGCGGGGGCGAGCGAGGAGCGTGCGCGCCGCCGGCCGAGTTCGGATCACGGAGTGACTTGGAGGCGATCGTCCGAAGGAGGAGGAGGAGGTGGTGGCGGAGGACTGAGTGGGGACAGAACGGGCCGGACACGGCAGGTAGGAGTGAGGCGAGCGCGGGGCCAGCGGCCGGTCACTCCTGCCAGGCTCGGACGGTCCAGGGGGCGGCAGGGGCGCTCCACCCGGGAGCGTCGAGGGGCTGGCGGAGCCTTAGAGTTTAAGGAAGGCCCCGAACGACGGGGTGACAGGTGACAAGCGCGACTCTGTCACCTACACAGGTGATACGCGTGACGGACAGCAGAGAGGCTGGTGAGATTTGTAAAGTCACCGCGTTAAAAAGTCGACAGTTAAAGTCGCCGAAAGTTGCCGTGGGCTGGGCATGGGCACACCCCTGGCACACCTCTGGCAGCCTTACAATGACAGGCTGCCTGCGTCAAATGGGCTTATTCAACACTGGCACGTGCCCAGCCTGGCATGCTCTCGCATGCCCGTCTCACACCAGAGTGCCCACCTGTCATTTTGAAGGCTCAGTCAGGCACACTTGGCTGGGTGCTAATGCCCACCCAGCCCTTTTGGGATGTTTACTTGTCATCAGTTCTCCTGTCCGGCACATGGAGATGACCGAGACGCCCACCAGTGAAAGACCACAGTAGTGGGAACAGCTACAAAGGCGTGATGGGCACTCATATGCGGCTTCTACATGGAGAATGGCCTTGAGACTGGCACCCTGGCATTGGGCACTTGTCAACTTCCTGATGCAGCAGTCCCTGGCATGGAGGCTTTTGGCAGGAGGCTGAGGTGTGTATTGAGTCATTGTAGCTGTGAAAGGCTCTATATAAAACTGTTCAGGTGCAGATGTGCTTTACTGAACTGCAGATCTAAATTCTCCAGCAGCTTGATGTGGACATTGAACTGAGTGCCCACCCTTCAGGTGGGCACGCCATTCAGTGATAAGGACACACTAAGGGGGGTGTCAACCTGTGCCAGTGTGTCTGGTAGGACTGGCGAGGGTCTTGAGCTTGTGACCCTTGAAAAGGTGAAGTGAATTTGCCCACCTTAGGTTCTTCTGTGTTAGTGCCAGTGTGGCATGAACGTCGCAAGGAGCACTTCCTGTTGAACTGTCGTAATTCTAAGGGGGCACCTCCTGTTGGCTCTGCGGCTGGCACGCTGGTGCTTTTCACTTCCTGGCTGAACTGCTGGCTGGCATGTCATGTTTGTCCAGTGTGAATGGGGCATGCTTGCTGTGTGGTGCCCTCCTTTTGCCTAGAAACGGCCAGAATGAATGGCAGATGCCTCAGGTACCATGAAATGTCTGACTGGCATACGTAACGTTTAATTGTATGTAGTTTGTACCACCCCAAGACCTCGGATGGCATGATCAGAATAAGGAGTCAGAATAAGGTCACTGTCCCTCTGATGTGTCTTAAAAGGTGACTAAGGAGGTTGGCGCCATGAAGGGCATTGGACTATATATGAAGTCTTCTGCTTTGGTATCCCCAGAATTGGAGGGGCAACCTGTGTGAAGCCAGAGAATGGGCATTAACCTGGCAGAGAGATGTGAGTGAGGCTTACATGGTGACCTGGGCAAGGAGAGGAGGCTGAGGCAGAGGAGTGGACACGTGTGGGTGTAAATTAGAGTGGGCATGCCTGGCGATGTCAAACGGAGGACAGAAGAGCAGACAGGAAGACCACCTGCAACGCACATCCTGGATGAGCCTGCAGCGTGGGCTCACAGTGGCGCACACGTTCTTTACGGACAAACGGGCTGGTGCGGCATGGCACCTGGGGTGGCATGTGGCTCAGATGGGGGGCAGGGTGGTGTAAGAGGTAGGGTTCACCCGACAGGCCCCTGACCTGGCGGACCATGTAAACTACAAATGAATGAATGGAATGGGGTCACGGCAGGAAGGGCAGAATGGGGCTGACATGTCGAAACACGGCAGTCATGGGGGGGCTTTGCTGACCTGAGATATCAAAACCAGGACTGGGGGGATCCTCGGGGTCCACTACTGAGGTCAGATGCTGCCCACCCGATCTCATTTCGTGTCTCCCCGCTTTTCCTCCATTTTCTTAACCCATCATCTTTCTCTCCTGCTGACCTTCATCCCTCGTTTGCTCTTCGTGTCCAGCTCAGTTTCCTCCTCTCCTTGGTCTCTGACCACTGACCCCTGCACTTTGTACAACTCCTGTCCACGGCAGACCAGCTGACTTCTTGCCGACCAAGCCCCCTCTTGCACCTTTGTCCCTTCTACATGTTCTTCTGCTCTCATGCAGCCTTTCAAAATTCTCTTCCATCTTCCCTTCTTGACCCTCCGCCCAATTCCACGAGGGGCTGAACTTCAGGGTGTGGACTGTAGGGGGCACTCGTGGGTTGGCTGCTCTACTCCTTCCACCACGCTGTCCACCCATTGAGCCTTCATCATCGGCTGCCCCCTGCTTACTGGCTGGCAGGGGCCTTTACAATTCGGGTCCAGGTCAACGTCCAGTTGGTGCCAAGATGCTCTACTGACCAACCTGACCACATCTGAAGGAGCAGCCCCTCGTAGACATGTCATCCTTGTAAATGACCCCCAGGCCGCTAGAGGGCGCTGTGGTTTGACTGCCCAGCACTGGTCTGTCTTAGGTAGGCCGAGCCTGGCATTGAAGCCTGGTGCTGCTGGGTAGAGTGAAGGTGGGGTGTAGATGGAGACATAGACAAGGTGCTATATATGAAGCAGATGGCCGCCGGGTTCCTACTGCCCCGTGTCCAGAGTCCAGTGAAATTCCAACTTCTACATGTGACCACAACGCTACAAGCCGGCCGAGTCAGCTTGACGTAACAGGCACTACACACCAGGTGGACAGAGAGATATGCAGGGCACTATATGACCTGCAGAGGTCGCCATATTGCTCTGTCTTTGGACTGCGGTGGTCAGCATGCCACACATGCCCGCTGTCCGGCACCACGGTCAGTAAGAGTGCGCTCGGACCTGAAGCCTCACGTCAGTTCCTGCTGTCCAGTCATAAGCAGGTCCTGCAGCCCCACTGTGCCACACGATGCCAGCGTCGGACAGTTGTGAATTCCTAACGGCCGCCCCCAGCTGTTTGCTGATTAGACCACCCAGCTTTTCCAGCTGAAAATGAGAAACCTGAATAGAAATGTGACGTCTCTTTTGAGGGACATGGTGAACCAACGCAGTCTGGAGGTGTCACGTGTGTGTCTGTGATGCGGACCCTCTGCCTGCATGCCATTCGTGTTACTGGCCGATGGAGGCCTGGAGTTAGTAGACATTGCTCGTCATAACTGCGGGCTCTGCCAGTTTGACACTCGGGTCCACAGGACTGGCACATCGGTCTGATGCCGTTCTGTCACTCTGTGCCACGTCTTGCTCGTTACTGTTTTTGCACCCCTGCCATTAGGTGCTGGCAGTTTGACCGCCTTTGTTCTCTGTCTTCCTGTCACAGAGCGTTTCTGAGGGCGGTCTGTCGAACAAAAGAATTGGAAGAGGAAGGAGCAGAGGAAGAGGATGGGGCCGGGCACAGCATGCTCAACACGCCAGAGGGACAGGCCAGTGGCATCCGGCCGGCAGGCAGGCAGGCCCACTTACGGCTGTAAGGCGCTCATGATAGCCGTATGCCAGGTCAGCCATCTCACATGCCAGTATGCCCAGTTTTGTGACTCTAAGACATAAACTTAGGAAGTCAATGCCACCTCTTGAATGGTGGGTGCCCTTTGCTTGTCTTTGTGCACTTTTTGTACTGAAGTGAGGGGGTCTGGCAAAGAGCTGGGCAGCAAACAGCACAATGCGCACCACTGGAAAAGCCACTGCTGGGTATGTGGCAGCTCAAGAACAGGCTAGTGTCACCCGTCTGTGCCCCTTCATCATCGTATTTTATGAGTTCTTGGAGATTTCTACCCTTCATCCCCCAAATGCCCACATGTTGTGGTACAGAGGAGGCATTTTGTTTGTCAGACGCTTGCAGTTGAATGTGGTGCCCACGTCACATACAAAGGGCGCTGCTGTTGTTTGTCCAGGATGCAGGAATGCTGGAGGCAGTCAGTGTGGGCCTGTGCCCGTCGTCCACTGTGTCTGCTCATTGTCCGCTTTCTCTGCTATTGATGTTGGTGACTCCCCAGGCATGCCAGCATCAGGAGAAGTGTTCTGTCATCCTCTGCCAACTCCTGGAGTGTTGGTGATTGGTGGCTTGGCCTCTGCCTCTTGCCATCATATTACAGTGTGGTGGAAGCAGGTGTGCCCAGTGCCTGCTGGGTGCCCAGAGAGAGCCTCCCAGGAAGAGCCTTGGCACCCTCTGCTGGCATTGGATGGCCGTCTGTCCACCTTGTCCCGAGTCGGCGATTCCTTGATTGCCACACCAAGGCCTCCTCCCACCGCCCACACACACAGATGCACGCACCCGGCTGTCCAGATCTAAAGTTGCTCCACTTCCTTCTGGGAAGCCCACCACGTGAGTGGACAGAGGAAGTGAGGTCATCTGATGAAACCCTCAGTGCTTCACAGTCAGGCACTGCTGTCGCCGCCAACTGAATGTGCGGCAGACCCGAGGTCGAGGGGCTTTGTGTCATCCAGCAGCAGGACCGCCAGGGCGCTGGGCGGTGAGTACGTCAGCACGCTGGCACCTTGCTTGCTTTTTTTCATTTTTGCTTCCTTCCTTCCTTCCTTCCTTCTTGCCCTCCATATGTGTTGGCGACTCCAGACTCGCCTTCGTGCTGCGAAGAGGGGCACCTATGGCGCAAGCGGGTAAAGAAAGGCTTGTCACAGTGCCACCCTCGGACACAGAAGGACAGAACTGTTTTAAGTGGGGAGTGATGGCACGGCGGGCAGTGCCCTGCTGACTGGCCCTGACCTCAGATCTTGGCGCCTTTGTCCTCCTGTGGGGCCTCCACCTTTTAATCCAAATGACTGCTGGAGCAGTGAATTCAAAACCAGGAGAGATAAGCTGACCGTCCATGTCATAAGAGGGTCTCGGCCCCCCGTGCTTGAGCTGGGCAGGCATTTGAAGGTGGCAAGTGGCACCTGCAGCATTTTCTGGAGGTGCTTGAGGGGCTCAAAATCCTGGGATCATTATTAAGTTGCTCCACCTCAGGCTTCAGCTGCAGGAAGTGGCGGGTGTAAGTGGACTTCATATAGCGCCTTTCACAGTTCACCCTGAATGCCTGTCATGACTGCATTATTGGGGTCGGCCTGTGAGGATCTCTTATGTTGAACAGATGAAATGGAAGTTCATTAAAAAGGGGCCTTCATTGGCATTAGGTGGTCCACTGTGGCCCTGGTACTAGTCAAGGCGGGCAGGGCCCACCTAGGAGACCACCTGGGCAGGGGCAGCACCAGAGGTGAGGATTTGGGAGGCTGTGTGGCAGCGGGTCAGATGTCCTGTCGTCATGGATGCTGCTTTCATTACCAGGTCTGAGTGATAATAAGAATGCCTGGGGTGACGAGACGGGCGACAGGACTCGCCATACTAGCGCCAGCCACTCACTTGATGTTTGCCAGCACCTCAACGGCGAGCTTTTCACCACACGACAAAAGGCCAATTGTAGGAAGTTGTTGGGGGCAGCATGTGAGCTACCAGGAAGTGTCGCGTGTGGGAAGCTGTGGTACCAGAGATGACGTTGGCACAATCAGCACTTGTCTGTCGGGGGTTGGGGCTGCTGGCTTTTCTTTGCTTTCTGCTGTCTGTTGCTGATCAGGCTGTGCCACAGGAGTCGATGCAGTGGCCTTGGTCACTCAGATGGGCACAGGGTCTACCAGTCCATGTGGCAACCAACCTTGACAAAGAATGCAATGCTTAAAGGCGCTATATGAAGACAAACGGGGCCAAGTGCGCAGGTCACCTGAGGCCAGGCCTTGGCATGTGTGCACAGTTGTGTGACTGCTGATGAATTTCTGTAGGTGCCCTTCTTGTCCATGCCAGGCCCCACAGACTGCTGAGGCAAAATAAAGATGGCACAAGGCATGGCATGTGGTTATCCTGACCTTCAGAAGTCAGCCACCTGTCTGTTGTCACCCTGGGCTGTGCCCTGCAGAGACTCGGGTTCATCTGGCATCCTCACACACTTGGCTGGCACATTGATTTTTTTTTACTGGTCAGCATTACATGGGCACAGGCCAGGCACATGTAGTTCTATGAAGAAAGTCCTGATTGGTGAGCTGTAGCATGGCATCTTGTCAAAATGTAGCCCTGAAGCTGGAAGGGTGGCACCACTTTACACCCACATCTTCACATGTGGGACATTTTGACTGGATGAGGTGAGCTGGCACAGGGACCTCAGGGATGGCACAGGCTGTGGTCAAGTCCTGCAGGCAGCCTCAAAGAGAGAGCGGGAAACACCACCTAGCAGTGGGGGGCACTCAGTCCCAAAGTGGAGGGCAGTAGACCCCTGAGTGGGGGGTAGACATGCCACATTTTAGTAGGTTAGGGTGACAGACATGGGTTCAAGACCTGGGGGGCAGTCATACTGCTTTGTTGTCTTTGTTTAAATGTTTAGTTCTGAGAGTCAAAACCAAAAATGGGCAGGCAGTGGCACTAGGGCCGGTCAGGAACTGGGCACACAGGCCACCATGTCTACCTTCGTGAACTGCCACTGTGACCTTACCAAGTCCCCCGAAGTCTCAAAGTAACTTAGAAGTGAAGTCACCTGAACCCGAGTTTGAGCTCAGCGGGCACCATGCGCGGCTCCTCTTCATCACAGATGGCTGCAGGTGGAAGTTGTCTTTAATGCCAATCTGAGGAGTAGAGGGCATGAAGAGGGTGGCTCGGTGGTTTGGCCTTGCTCTTTCTTTTGTTTGCCTGTCACTTAATGCCTGTCTTTGTTTTTTTGAAGGTGTGCCATTTGTAAACCCAGGCCAGCTCCTCTATGTCCAGTTGTGACCACTGGCGGCAGCACACGGGCAGCGTGGTGTCTTGGGAATGCGAGTCCACTGCCAAGGAGCTGCACTCGTCAGTAAGTACTGATGTTCACCCTGGCAAGAGAACTGTGGGCACACATCTTAGTGCCAGCTTGATGTCTTGTGTCCTCATTGCAGGAAGTGCGCTCATATGGCACGGCCGCTGCCAGGACCCTGCTGGATGCCGATGAGGCCTTGCTGCGGCACTTGACTGATATTAGGCATGCCGTTCTTGACCAGCTGCCCCAGGATGGTAAGGCGGGCACTTTTTGATTTATCGTTTCTGATTTTTTAAGATTGTTGTGCAGCTTTAGTGACCCAACGAGGACCCCACAGCTAAACCGCGCCTTTGGGTTTACAGCTGAGGCTTTAGCCGCTGTGCCACCCTGCCTTGATGTTGTGCAGTTTGGATGTTCTGCCCCTGCCTCAAAGACGTGCCTGTGATCACACTGCGAGGCAGCACTGGGGTCCGGGTTGGCACCACTTTGGCCCCTCATATCACTTAAGAGCCTTGGTTGAGGGCTCACCTTGTAAAGGCACTCGAAATCTGTAACGTGATGCCACGGGTCTTTTCCTTCACTGTGACTTTGAGGTTCAATCTTCCTCCCTTGCAGATACGGCCGATCCAAGGTGGCAGTGCCAGGCCCAGAACATCATGAGGCTGAGCGAGGGCTTCTGTGCCTTCTGCGAGCGTCTGGAGGAGAACTGCACATCGCTGAGCCGCTGGCTGTGCCAAGAGCCCATGGCAGGTGTGCGGGGCATTTACCTCGTCGGTGATGCCAGGGGTGTCAGAGACGCCTACATCAAGTAAGTCTGCGCGGCCCCCCAACGTCTGTTAGGCCTTTTATTCCAGGACTGAAATGGCAGACAGAGAGAGACTACAGAAATGAAAATGACGGTGGGGGTCCCATGGGCACAGGCTGCGGTACTGCCTCACCTCTCTGAGCTCATGGGCATCGCTGGGGCCACAGGAGGTGGTGACTTCTGCTCCCCGGCATGATTGTGTGCCAGTGGGACTTATCGGCTAGCTTGCCAGGGGGGCATGGAGACTTCAGCTGCCCCTGCCATCTTTGACTGCCCGATTTCATCTTTCAGGTATTTCTCCTGCTTCACGAATGTCGTGGTGCTGGGCGGCTTTGAGTTCCTGTCCAGGAAGATGAGGTGAGACATTGGCACAGCGCTGTCCTTGAGTGTCCTCACTTGTGCATGATGGGCTCCAATTGGGAGGCCTGGCTGTGCCCGCTGGCCACTTTGCTCTTCTTGCTCATTTCCTTTGTTGTTTGGTGTAGGATGCCCCTCATATGCCCGCTCCTTCACACACTCCCTTGTCCTTATGCTCTTTGTGGAGTCATCCTGCGCTTGCCTGTGTGTCCTTTGTGATGCCGGCGGTGACAGACTCTCAGTGTCTCTCATGCCACTCTTTGTTTTTTTACAGCAGCGTCTGGAAGAAGAATAAAGAATTGCAGAGGCTTGTGAGTGACGTGCAAAAGTCGGGGAGTCGCGCGTCCGTCTGCCTTCATCAGCTCTTCCACGAGAGGATCCAGAAGCAGATCAGCCAGTACGCGTTGGTCCTCACGCAGCTCTTTGACGACGAGGTGTGCCACTTGGGTGTGTCTGGAGCGGCAGGGTCACGGCAGGTGCGATGTCCCATAAAAAACCCGGGCATCAATGCAGAGTCCCACGGCATCTATTCTGACTCGAGCGTGCCCGGCCTCCCCGTCTCTGTGGATCGCCTGGCAGGCAGCGAGCGTCCTAACGTTTGTCCCTTTCACTGCAGGCCGAGGAGTGCCAGGAGGTGGGCAGTGCCCTGAAGGAGCTGGTTGGACTGCAGCACTATGTCAGCCAGGTCCTGGATGAAGCCAACTCGACCAAGGTGCTGTGGCAGTTCACGGGGCAGAAGTTGACGGTAGGTGGTCCGGAGCGGGTGAGCGACTGTGGAGTTTCTGGTCACAAGGCCACAGCGTGACGCAAACACAGACCGGCACCACTGGGGCAGACGAGAGACTGAAGAAATGCCTTAAGGGTCCGGAAAGGTCACCGTGCTGGTGGGCAGTGTGTCCTGAGTGAAAGGCAGCTGGGTACCCGTCATATTCGGTGCCGCCGGCTGTGGTGTCCTGTGGCCCTAGGCTGAGCAGGTGCCCTACCGCTGGTGAAACAAACCCATTGGGCACCTGTCGGCAAGCATAGAGGGGGCATCTAGCAGTAACGGTGCTGGCGAGCCTTCTTGACAGTTCATTGTGCCCACCTGAGGACGTCACTGATGGTTGCCACAAGGCATTTAAACCTCAACAGTTCACATGTACTAACGGTATGGACAATGGGGGGCATGAAAAGTGTAGGGTGGGCTCTTCTCCTCAGCCTGACTGAATGCCAGGGTCTTTTCTGTATTCCTCACGTCCTCCTTGCCCTCGCTGTGTCCTCCTGCTGTCATCGTGACCTGCACTTCCTCCTGAGTGGCCGCACTTTGCTGTCCTCATCTTGGCAGCCATTTCTTCAGTCTCAGCCTGAGTGTGGCTGCCCGGGGTGACGCGATGGAGCCTCTGCCACCGGTGTGTGTGTGCGTGCGCTGGATGGGTATGCTGTCACTTGGGTCTTATTGTCCCTTCAAATGCTGCCAGTCGTGGAGCAGGTGAGGTGGCACTGTGCCCCTCTAATGAGCCCACGGCATAGAAGCCAAGCTGCAGGTGGTCTGAGATGATGTGTTGTTTCCCACATTGGCAGTGGTGTGACAGTGGTGTGACAGTGTGTGACAAGTTCAAAGGTCACCCCCATCACTGCATTGCCGCACACCAGGGATGACAGATAAGTAGTGATGTGCACTGTCACCCTCCTCGACCTTTTCAGGTCTTGTGCTGGTGACGGTGGGCTCTGACCAGGAGAGGTGCCCAGTCCTTGGGCGCACACTGCCAGTTCTCTTCTTATGAAGTAAACTCACTTCAGTTTAGTCCTGTCAATGTCAAAGAAGTGCCACTGATATGCCACAGTTTAAATTGTGACCGGGAGATACACAAGGCAAGAGAGGAGGGACCACTCGTCCAACAGGCCATTGGGCGAAGCCCACAAGGACCCGCTTTAGACAGCAAACACCTGCCTACTTCAACTAAACCCTTAGGGGCTAAAAACAAAACGCGTCACCAGGGAAATGGCCATGGGGACCACATGACCACCACCCAATGTTATGTGGCCATCTAAACAGTCCAGGAAATGAGCAAATGAATGAATGGGGAGATGGCAGCGGGCACTGTGCCCACCTGCACGAGTGCTGCACCCACCAGCCTGGCGTGTCCTCCTAAGCCTTGCCAGGCTCCTGGGTGGCAGCCTTGTAGTTTGGCTTGATGCCATTCAGCTTTGTCTATCTGGTGGCCTTTTGGCCCTGTCGGGCATTCTGGTGGGTTTACAGAGGGGTGATGGCCGAGACCCTTATCACTTACCTCATTTTTTTGTTTTTTTCTTTTCCAGGATTTGTTCCGCACGCCTGCCCGCAGACTTCAAGAGGACAGTAAACAGGTGCCAATCTCGGCATCCCTGGGGCGGTCCGCATACGACCGAGTCCTGCTCTTTGACGATCTGCTCCTGCTGCTTCAGGTGAGCCCTCGGTGGGCACCATCCTGGCACACAGCCTAGTAGGCTTTTTCAGGGTGCCCACTCAGCCAGCATGCACCTCATCTGTTTGATTTTCCGTCAGATTGTGACAGTAAAGAAGTCCCTCCCAGCTGGAGACCTGGTGCCACCTCAAAGGGCCAGGTCTTGGCAGGAGCTGAGGTGGGCGCAGTTTGAACGTCTGTTCTCGTTTCCAGGGCTCCGATGTGTGCAGCTACAACTTGACAACACTGTGGGCCGAAGCCATCGTGGAGGAGACTTGTGACAGGTGACATGTCGCCCGCCGTTCTTCTGATGCCTTGCCTGGTGGGTGGGCTGGCCGGCTGGCCGTCGAGTGCCCTCGTGATTTGCCGCACTTCTCTGCTTATTAGTTTTTCTCGTTTTTTCTTTTTTGTTGTTGGCCCGTTCCCTAGAATTCCGTGCGAAAGGTCGAGTCGACTGGCGGCCCCCCATTGTAGCAGATAAAAATCCAAAATGAAGCAAAGTCCCACCCGTCTGTCCGCCCGATCATTGGAGCCGCTGGGCGCCAGGCAGGAATGACACCTGGCAAGCTGATGGCTCCCTTTACAAGGCCACCACACGCGGCCACCAAAGCAGAAAACGCAAAACTTCAATGGAAAGGACAAAAAAAATCAAACGATGGCCCAGCAGGGACTGGCAGGCAGGCCGGCCAGGTGACACCAGGGGGCAAATGACGTAAGCAAAGGACGAGCGGAGAGACGGGACAGTGACAACAAAACACAAACAATGTCACTGGGGCACAGAGAGGGTCAACGGGCTCCGGTGACGTCACGCTGTGTCATCCTGGCCTGCTTGCTCAGAGGGCTTGTGGCGGTCACGGGATTCTGTTTAGGGATGCCAGGGGCCCACCCTGCCTTGACTCAGTGGGCTCACGCCAATGGCTGATGATGAAGACTATAGACAATTAACAACAATGCCCACCCGAGTAACCCCAACAGTGGTGACGACTTCACTGACAAGGAAACGGGCGAAAGCCCACAAAACACATAAGGGTCAACGGCAAAGCAGGTGAAGGGTGGGCTGACCACTTCCTGCTGTGCCATGAAGAACTCCACCCACGCACGCAGAGCGGACCCCACAGACACAAACGTACAGACAGTGAGGACCCTCGTGTACTGGCATTTGTGATCCGATTGTGGGGCAGTCCTGTGCCTCATCTTTCACGATAGCACAGCACTGCCGGGGCTGCTGGGAGTTGGAGTCCACTCTATGTATTGCTGCCACAGGCCTGTGGGTGATGTCATCAGACCAAACGGGGGGGCGTCGATTTATTTACCCTCCGTTTGTAGTGAGTTTGTAATGGAGACATGGGAGCCCCTCGAGACCCTCGCCCGCGTGTGTGCAGTTGCTGTGATGAAGCAGCCGGGGCTCGATTTGGTGGAATTGTTTCTTTTATTGTTAGGCACCGGGGGTCTCTTCAAGTCGGATGCCTGCCAGGTTTGGTGTTGTGTTTTATGGACGTCGGCTTGCGCTGAACTCCGCCTCTTTTTGCCTGAACGCCCTGCCTTGCCCGCCCTGGCACTCTTCTCATCGTCTTCTTTGTTCCCATAGGAGATGCATCAGGGTCACCAGTCCAGAAGACGACTTGATTCTGGTTGCAGAACGAGCCGAGCATGAGGTTGGTAACTTTGTGTGAAGTTATGGTGGCCGGTCAGCTGGGCTGATTCACATTGGCACATCTCCTGCCAGGGGTCAGCTATCTTCATTGCATTTGACGTAAATGTCCACATGTCTTGGTTTGGCATCTCCGCCGGGGGGCTTCACCTCCTCGTTTCATGTCCTTGTGGCTCCTCCTCCAGATGTGTACCGACTTTTGTTTGTGTCCCTCACCTGCCCACCACCACTAGGAGTTGCCTGTGCCCTGTATTTCTGGCGGGTCATTCTGACTGCTGGCCTTTGTCTGGATTGCTGACCATGTGGCCCTTTCTGGACTCGTCACTTTGTGTGCTCTGCGGAGCTCCTTGTGTTTACAGAGCATTTTGGGATAAGAACTCTGAAGATTCGCCAAGGCCCTGTTTGTGTATCTAAGCCGGGGTTTTGATGGGATTTCTCCCTCTGGTGGACATTTTTGGACCTCCCACTTATAACAATGACGTCTGTCCGGTAGACGCTCGGCCCTAAACGTCAAGTACAATTGGGGGGTGACACCAGGAGACATCAAGTCACTCTGGAGCTGTCATACGTCACCGAGAGTCAGGGGTGTCATCCTGGGTGTCACCAAAGGGGACAGAAGCCCTCAGAACGTGGCCCGTGACACGAGGTGCTCATTATTTAAGGACACAACCCAAATATTTCTAGAATTGCAAAACTCCAAATAGTTGAGAAATCCCAAAGCCAATGGCTGCATTTCAAGAAAAGATCAAAGTCCAAATACTAAATAAAGAAAAAGTCACAAAAATGACAAAAGAGCAAACAATAAAAGTCAAAATACGCGCAGGAATACCAAAAACAAACACAAAGGGAAACCCAAGAAACGCAAAGCCAAAACTCAGTGACGCCCCCCGGTGGGTCCACTCCGGTTACCCAAAACAACGGTGGCATCCTCGCCACTCCAGCCCTAAACACGACCTTCCTTGCTGGAGTTCCGGTAGCTTCTCCACCAACGCAGCGCAGAGAAGAGGAGGGTGGACGCCATCGAAGACGCAGATGAAGGACGCGACTTTTTAGCTGGAGTGACGGGCAGACGTTCGTCTCCAAGGTGATTTGGGCGAGTCGTTCAGCCCGCAGTGTGCCTCGTGTGGTGCTTCTCGGTAAGGCGCGTCGCCACAACAAGGAGAGCTGACCAAGAGGAAGTCGGCTGACCCGCTGATGTGTCCATCCCAGACTGGCAGCACTGGGGGGCTTTGTAGTCGAACTGGGGGCCTGCCTCACCGTAACAGACAGTGAATTACCTTAATAAGGCAAAAACAGTCGGCAGTTAAGTGACAGAAAGAAGGTGGAATACGAGAGAAACACGGAAGAAAATCGAGGGGCGCGAGTGACGGGCACTACAACAATTGGGAGAGCCGAAGAGGTCACAGGGGTTCACCGTCACACACGGCAAACACGCAGGACACACACCCCCTTCATCCTAAGGACCCCTCTGGCAGCCGACCCGCCACGGCTGAAGTGCCCTGTTGATTGTCGCTGCCACCCTTAGGCTGATGTGGCAGGTGTCGCTTTTGGACTGCGCAGGCTTTGCGGCCCTCGACGTTCCTCCTGGATCTTCAGCTACGTTCACCCTCGGTGGGTTTGCTGCCTGCTTGGAGCTGAGGGTCCGGCTGCTGTGCTCAGGTCCTCGTGCGCCACTTTCACGCTTTGAAGTTTATGCCCATCACACCGACATCTTGAGATGAAGTCCTCGCATTTCTCACGTTACACGTGACATCTAATGTGGCCTCTGGGTGGTCTGAAGGGCCCCTAGGTGCCTCTTCCTCCTCCTTCCTGGACTCAAGCTTAGGGGGCCACAGTGGACTTCCACACAGGACCGCTCTGTTTCAGTGGGCAGATGGTCTTCTACTTCTGTAACAGCAATTTAGGCGCCCATTTAAAGTGGGCAGGTTGGTGAAGTGATGTGCCAATGTGAGATGGTAGTCTGAAAATCCCCCAGTAAACCCCCAAGACAGAGATGTGAATTCAATGAAACAAACCCCAGAACTGCTGTGCTGGTGGCCACTGACATTCTGGAGACTCCGCAAGCCGGGCACTGTCACAGTCACTTGGGGTGGCAACGCGGTCATTCAACTCTCGGCACGTGAGGTGGCATCCTGTGTGTCAAAGAGCTGCTGCCCCAAGGCCTCTGTGCACCTGGTGGGCTTCACCAATCCCAGCGTGCCTTTGTGTTATCTCTGCAGGTGGTGTGGCAGTGGAAGCTGGACCAAGCAATCCGCCAGTGTCTGAGCGGGCACCGGGACTTCCCTTTGTGGGGCAAAGAAACAGACAACAAGAAGCAGTCGTTGGTATCTCGGTTTGCTGAGTACACATTCAGAAATCTAGGCCGCTTTAAGAACGCCACATACCAAGGCCAGTGGACCTGTGGCAGACTACACGGCAAGTGAGTATGCTGGCAGTGCCAGGGGGCAGCATGGCCAACTCTGGGCTTGGGTGAAGAGGTGGCACCTTGGCCCACCCCTATTTGATGCCACAGTCCTGTCGGTCACAGTATTTATCAGTGGTTTGTGGGAAGGCCCAGAAGTCAGTGGTGTGCCATTTGAAAATATATCGTGGCATGGTAGTGTGCCAGTGTGCCCCCCAATTCACTGCCAACACTGCAGGATGTAAGGAGCCCCTGGCAGGTGGAGAGAAGTACCAGGAAATGGGGAGACGACCAAAACCAAAATGCTAAGTCAAAGACCAAGGCCGTTTACAAAGTCGGTGGCATCAGGCCCGTGCTGGCACCATGGGCTCAGGTCCACCAGTAGGACAACAGAGGCAGCCATCACAAGATGACTGGCCCAGAGTTAGAAGAGTCCAGTGGATCACTTTAGAATGGCACAGAGATGGATGCGGGTCAAGAAAGTGCAAAGGGACCGGGAACAAGTGACCAAGCAGCGTGGTGGGCAGCAGGGCTCGTGACTTGTTGGTGACAAACGTCTGCTAAGATTTATCAAGTGAGGAGGACAGAAGTCTCGAGGTCAGGTGGCTTTACCTGGTGATCCTGACGCTGGAAGCTGGCAACGGTATAATAGTAATACATTTTATTTATATAGCGCCTTTCATATCTCTACACAGCTCTTGAAGCCACCAGTGTCATTGTGAGCGCAGGCTGCAGAAACTCAAAGTGGCATTCATGCAGCCCACTGCTACCACTCTTCTTGTGACAAAGATGGCAGTGCGTGTTTTGCCCTGGCACTGCCCACATGCAGACCACTTTGAGCTGCCACCACACAGTTTTCTCTCGCTGTACCCCCAGAGCTCCAAGCAGTTTGCTGCTCTTTTGTGTCACCAGCCTGGCATTGTCATTGTGTGCCAGGTCTGGGGGTGCCCCGTGGGCATTGTGGCCATGCATTGGGCCAGTGGTCCTTTCCATCTCCAGGCCCCCTGGGTTGTGCTGGCAGCCATTCCCAGTTAATGGGCTTCTTTTTTATTTTAGAGGAACTTTAAGCTGGGAGGATGGGCGAAACTACACTGGCGACTTTAAGGACCACCAGGAGCACGGGTGAGTAGGGGGGCTCTGGCAGTGAGGTGTATGGAGGATGGCACTGCTCACACGGCTCTTGTATTGCTCTTCAGGTTTGGGGTCTTTGTCATTCCCTGCCATGGAGGCGAGGCACACGACTGTTACAAGTGTCACTGGAAGAGGGGACAAATGCAGGGCTACGGGATCTGCGAGTAAGTAGCACGGGAGACCCCGCTGGGAGCAGACCACAGTCAGAATGCGCTGCTGGTCGTTAAAGTGACACCTCCGTCCTCTCTGGGGTCTCTTAACGCATGGTGCCCACCTCAACAGGTGAGTTTGGCCTGACGCCTCCATCTCCTCCACTTAGGTATGGCAACAACTTGACCTACAGAGGCTTCTTCCTGGACAATGCCCGCCATGGCTTTGGAGTTCTGGAGAAGTCCAGAGGTGAAAAGGCCACCTTCAGATATGTGGGCCACTGGGAGAATAACAAGAAGAGCGGCTACGGGGTCCTGGAGGACTACGACAGGTAAGGGGGCCCGAGCGTGTGAGGAGTGCGCCCACTCGACCTTGGCAGTGTGAGCCGAATGCCCACTGACCGGTGTCTTGTGTGTCTCTTCAGTGGGCAGCGCTACATCGGCATGTGGCAGGACAACCAGCGGCACGGCCACGGAGTCGTCGTCACCCAGTCAGGCCTCTGCTACCAGGGCTGCTTCGTCAACAACAAGCTGACTGTAAGTACGTCTGCTTGGCGCCTGCGCACGTGGGCACCCTGCAGGTCAGCTTGGGCCAGCAGTGTGTGAGCGTCCAATAAAGAATCAAGGAAAGGGGTTGAAGTCCAAGGGTGGTGATGGGAGACCTGCCTTGAGCCAGTGGCCGATAGGTGGGCAGGCAGTGGAGGACAAGTGTGGGACATGGGGACAGTCTGGGGGGGCACGCCGATGACTTTGTGCCAGGCTCTCAGAGTGAGACTTTGACCCCGAATTGCAGCCTCAAACTGAAGAAGCAGGTCCAACAACTCTGAAGTGGGAGAGGGAATTCCTGAAAACCCCAGGCCCACGAATGTTCAGGAGCAGAGTGAGAAAGCGAGGTGCCAACCTAAGAGCGTCACACGCGGCCATTTGGCGCTCGCCTCTAACGTCTCCTCGTGCAGATCCTCTTAGGGGGCATCATTTGTTCCCTTTAATTCCCGCCGCAGTCCTCGAGTACGCGATTCGTGAAAAGAAGAAACCGAGTCCACAAGTCCAAAGCAGAAACACGAAGCAGTCGAAAGGCTCGGACCACCGGACCTCTCCATCTGTGTCATTGGCGGGACAATCCAAAAGCAGACGCCTTGGAGGTGTCTTGTGACGCAACTGAAACTTGGGCGGTGCCACGTGTGTCTAGTTTGGGGACTCGATTCAAGAGTCTCGGTGGGCACCTCACCTCGATTTCATTTTGTGACTCCAAGACATCTTGAGCAGAAGGTCATCGGTTGAATGAGTTTAGTGACTCGGATAGCACCGGGGGTCCCAAATGTCCCCAAACAACTCGAGTCACATTTTCTTGGGCGCTGTTTGTGTCGTCAAAGATCAAAACATCTAAAAGCTTTGTGGACCAAATCGCCCCCTAGTGGCAGACATGGACCACGGCTACCAGTCTGAGCGAGTCACGTGACCTTTCAGTCCTCCATTTGTCCTGAAAGGCGCCACATACTGAATATGGCAGGGAACCCGCTGTTGGGCCTGTGCTAGCGACTAATGGTGGTCCGTACCGTACTTTGCACGCGTCCCTCACCCACTGTCTCTGTGCGCTTCTCTTGCCAGGGAGTCGGGACTCTGCTGTCGGACGACGATTCTGCGTTTGAAGGTGAATTCACCGAGGAGCTGCAGCTGAGGGGCAAGGTGCGACTTACAGAGGGGGACGCCGTGCTCACGTCTCGTGTAATCGGCGTAAACGACGACTTTGTGGTTTTTATCGAATCGGTTAGGGTGGGAGGTAAGGGAGGGCTGCCAGTGTAGCCCCTCGGTAAGTGGCACTGATGTACTGTCACTCGAGTCTTTCAGCTGTCATCGTGCTTCACAGGGCAAGATGGTCCTGCCCAACGGCTACAGCATTGAGGGGGTCTTCAGCAGCACCTTTGGAGATGGCCTGCAGACCACTGGAGTCCTGATGACCGCCGACAGTGACAGGAGTGCCAAAGACGTGCAGCATCTGTAAGTCGTGAGCGGTCGTTTGGCCGCTGGTCACAAATCTGGGTTGTATATAGCGCCCTCCAACGTGTTGGCATGTGTCAGCCTGCCCTGAGGATTGACTGGGGGGGTATTTAGGTGACAAACAAGCACCGTGTCTCAGTGAAGGGCTTTGAGCATGAAAGGCGCTATATGCTGTAAATAAAACAAAGACGTGCTGTCATTAGGGTCATTCTGAGCCACACCGCGTGGTGCCACATCATGTGGTGCCACTACTGGCAAGTCACCTTCTCCTCTCCATCTTGTGATTGCTTTTCAGCCAGCTGGGCATCGGCACGTTGACCACAGAGACGAGGTGGGTGGGCATCTACGGCCCGCTTGAAGAGTACCTGCGGTCCGGCTCGGCTGATCTCTCTGAGGAGGCCTTCCTCGGTTTTCACGTCGAAAGCAGCAGAGCGATGAAGAAGCAGCTGAGCGGGGCACCCGAGGGCACAGGGTCGGAGGAGTACCTCGTGTTCAGCGGGTGAGCGGGGCAGGCGCTCTGAGTGGAGGCTACGTGTGGGCGATGGGGAGGCTGCCATGGCCCCGTCTTTGTCTTGGGGTGTCATTTCTTGTGTTTTTGTCCCCTGAGAGACAGAAGGACGAGTAGCGACGTGCCAGTGAAGAACTCGGATTTCATCCAGGACCTCCAACAAGTGACAGAGGTGGAGCAGCTGGAAGTTTATTTGAAAAAGGTACGCTGGGCTAGTGTGCCAACCAAGCCGGGGACCCTTGTGGGCCCACGTTGGCAGGTCACCCACGGCGTTTACCACTCCTTATCAGTGGAGTGGGCCCTTCCAGGTGTCATCAGTAGGACTTTAGTATATCTGTATACTCGGCCAGCCCCGCCAACAAGTGGCACGGGGTGGGCACGAGACCTCCGATGCCATCCAGGAGTGAACAGCTGCAGCTGGGTGTGCTGGGACTCGCCAGCTCGCTGTGACCGCCACTCTTCTTCCTTTCTCGATGTTTCAGGCCTTCCAGTCGTCGGTGCACCCTTTGGGCAAACTCGTGAGATTCCTGACCATGGCGTTCCAGGCCACCTACTCCGGAATGGGCGCAAATAAGCACCTACTAAGAATGGCACAGGAGGAGGTCAAGGGCCATGCCACCAAGATCTTTCATATTGTCAGGTGGGTACAGCACTCTTGTCTGTGGCCCCCATGATGTGACGCTGAATATGTAAAGGCTGGGCAGATTACTGGGGGGGGGTACTCAAAGATGGAGGTGAAACAGAACACAGGTGAGTGCCAGTCTGCTGGGGGTAGTTTGCCAGTGGGTAGTGCCATCCTCCCTCCAGCTTTGTGGTCCAAAGTGACCGTTAACGAATATCGACTCGGCAGACCTGATGGACAGGGGATGGGCCGTTGGCTCCTTCATCAGGGGTCAGCCAGTGGGGACCTCAGGTATCGGGGGACTCTGATGGCCTCTTGTCTTTTAGGGCCCATCTGTCCGAGTCGTTTGTGATGGCAGCTGAAGACAAAGACACGGGGTACGTTAGGGAATGGGGGTGGGCCTGGGCGTCTGGGGACAAGTGTGACGAGTGATGGCCTTCTGTTATTCCTTCTGCCCACAGATGTGGCCTCAGCTGCTATGCCCTCGTCCTGCCACTCATCTTGCCCCACTTCTGCCCCGAGCTCTTCATGCTGTACATGCTGAACCACGAGAGGGACAATGGCCTGTACTGGCAGGGCATCGTCCACCTGGGCCTGCTGTCCGACACAAAGCTCCTCGAGTTCCTTGACGTGCAAAAGTAAGTGAAGCCTCTTTGGGGGTGCCAAGGGCCTGGGGTCTCGCACTGCCAGCTGAAAGAAATCCAAAAGGGGGACGAGTGGAAAGTGTGAGACCATCCAGTGGGTGCCTGCCATTATGAATGGGATCAGTGTGCCCTCAGTGTCACCCGCACCTCCATGCCAGCCACCAAGTCGATGATGAGGGTTGGCGGATCGGGTGGGCCCTGAGCTGATGACCCCTGACGCAAAGAGCTGCCGCCTCTTCTTCTTCTTCTCCTTCTTCTAATGGACGTCTCTTCTTCTTTCTTTTCTTTTTTGTTTTTAAGGCATCTGTGGCCGCTGACGGATCTTCACCTCACAGCCAGCAAGGTAAGGTGGTCCCCCCGACTGAGACCTCCTCGTTTCTTCTCAGTTGTCTGTGTGTCATCTCCCGTCGTGTGGCTGCTTGACAGACATTTCTGCCGCGGTGGCACTGCTGTTCGTGACAAGTCGCAGAACACCGGAAGCTGAGACACGTGAGGAGATCACTTGTCACTTGTCACTCGTTTGGTTTGCTCTGCTGTCGTCCAGATTTCAGCTTGGCTGTTTGTCCCTGTGTCACCAATCGGTGTCCTCGAGTACGAGATTCATTCCGCTAGATCTCCCTTACCGATACCTTGGGGGGTCCTGAGCAGCTGGACGAGCCCCTCACGTTGTCCCCTCTGCCCGTGTAATCCTCAGTCCTGCGCTGCTCTCCCCTGCACAGCCTCACGTGCCACTCAGTCTTTCTTGAAGTGTGGTGGTCTCTCTTGTGGGGTCCCAGGGTAACGTTCCTCAATTTGTCTTCAGAAGTTTCTACGACGTAACCCGAGGTGCGTTTGCCGCTTTAGCAGCTGCCACACGTTGTTTCGACTGTCGTGCCAACGTCAAGCCCCAAGCCCTTCTCAGTGGTCCCTTCTGGCAGGGTGGTGTCCTCTTCAGATGGCAGTCAGGAGTGAACTGCCACACGTCGATGGCCCCTTTTGTGCTCGTCCTGTGTGTCTGTGCCACCTGCTTAGATGTCACATCCAACTGCAAATGTGTCATTTTGTGTCCTGCAGAGATACTCCCTGGTGAAGGACCAGTGCTTCCTGTCGGCAATCAAATGTCTGCAGAACATCAGGTAAGGGGGGACGCGGGGGTCACCGCATCTGATTGACGGACCCCAAACGCAGCCAGTGGTGACAGTCCTGCAGGCTGTGGGATGGAAAGGCAGGACATCTGGAAGGGGGCTGAGTGTCTGTGGGGTGCAATCCCAGTCACATGTCACCCGTCACATGTGCTACTCAGGTGTCACCTCCTATGGCCTTGGTCACCATGACTCCTAAAAAAACAGGAAACAGTGAGAAGGGTCCGAGGAAGATGAGGAGGCGATTCCTGTGAATGACCGGTGAACGGAGTTTAATAAGGGGGACGTACAAATGTGGTGACTAAACCAACGTGTCCATTGTCCCATGTCATCGTCACACTTCAGGATGAAGCTCAGACAAATTTTTTTTTCTGCATTTCTTCCATTTAACAAAACAGTAAAAAAAAAATCCCATAATTTCTAGAGCTTCTGCCCATCCAGGTACTTGGGTGGGTCTTCCTGTCCTGTTCCCCTTGTGGCCTGTCACAAACTGAGGTCTCCTTGGTCTTAGCCTGCCTGAAGTGTCACCTTTGTCCCCACAGCATGACGGCCAATCCCCAGCTGAAGCTGACCACCCTGCTCAGGACACTGGAGGAGATCGAGAAGAGCGTGGCGTGGGTGCTGAACCGAGACTACAAGCTGCCCATGGACGACCTGCTGCCGCTGCTTGTTTACGTGGTGTCCCGGGCCAAGTAGGTGACATCTGCGACTTCGGGACTGGCCTCTGCAGTGGCCTACTGTCCCTCTTGACTGGCCTCAGTGGTGGCCTATTGTCCCTCTTGACTGGTGTCTGCGGTTGCTTATTGTCCTTCTTGATTGGCCTCAGTAGTGGCCTATTGTCCCTTGTGACTGGCCTCAGTGGTGGCCTATTGTCCCTCTTGTCTGGCCTCAGCGGTGGCCTATTGTCCCTCTTGACCTGGAGCTATGCGGTGGCCTATTGTCCCTCTTGACTGGTGTCTGCGGTGGCCTTTTGTCCCTCTTGACCCGGAGCTCTGCTGCTGTGTCCCGTGGCTGTGGTGCCAAATCAAAGCCATTGAAGGTCCACGTGGTCTTCACTCACATCCACCATCAGCCGTGTCCTGACACGTTAATGATGTTCACGGCCTTGGGTGGACCTCACTGGGGTCACCTGCCGGTGACTTCACAGGTGTAGCGGCTCCCTTTGTCACTTGTCATTATTGGGACACAATTTACAGTTAAAGCTCCAAAAAAAGTGAAAACAGCGACCCCTGTGGGAAAAAATGTAAACTGCAAACGAGTCTGAAAAGGCAGTTGAGTGTGGAGGAGGGCTGGGCACGGGTACAAATGACAGGAGGGTGGCATGAGCAGCAAGCGACTGATTTAAAAACGAGAGAAGTAAAGCGGCTGAAGAGAGCCCCCAGCAACCCCAGAAGTTTGGCGTAGTCGTCCGTCTTTCTGACTAAAAAGCGAATCGCCTGGCAGCAATCGAGACGCAAAGTGACAAATTGTGGGGCGTGGTGACATCTCAGCACCAGCAGCCTAGGATGACAAACTCGTTGGGGCCGCGGCCCTCCATGTCGAGTGGGTGGGCCGTAAGCCAGCGAAAAACGGCAGATCACTGTGCTTTTATCAATCGGGGGGCTTCGTCGGTTTTTCTGAATCCCCTTTTGCTTTTGCAGGATTCAGCATTTGGGTGCAGAGATCCACCTGATCCGAGACATGATGGACCCCAGCGGCACCGGGGGGCTGTACGACTTCCTGCTCACGGCACTTGAGGTACGCCGTGTGTCACCCGCCTGTGTCTCGGACCCCGAGCCCCCCAGCTTCTCATTTCTTTGTCCCTCTTCTTGCCTCCACAGTCCTGCTACGAACACATTCAGAAGGACGAGATTCGACGCGGCCGCGTGCCGGACTGAGGGGTCTGAGGGGGTCCTCTCTGTAAATAACTTCAAATGTCCTTTGTTTGATATTTAAAATAGAGTTTTATTCTGGGAGATCCAATGGTATTACGGGATGTTATTCAGTAAGCGAGAGACCCCCTTGGGCCGCGCCACTCCAAGAGCCACAGTGGGCGGGTGTGACGTCCCGGGCATCGGTGTCCTTCATCGCCATCTTGGGCTTGGTTACTGCTGAATGTGACGAGAGCAGCGAGGAGACCCTCAGAAGTCTGAGCAGACGCAGGCAGTGCCAGTGCAGGTGTTGGCACACAACATGTTTGACACGCGTGTGGAGCGGCCAGTCACAGGGGTACCACAGATGGCATCACATATTAAGATCACGGAGTGCAATGAGCTTCCAAAGTTGAGGTGGTCCGGTCGATTCGCTGCCCACAATCGGCTCAACGCACCCGTTTGGAAGACAAACAGCTGGAGGTGTCAGTGTGGCATCCCCGTCTGCAACAGACATCATGACCTGCCAACTGTCCCCATTCAGTACCCACTACCATGCGATGTCCGGGACCACCTGTCGCGGGTCGGGGTGGATGTGACGGCAGGTCGTATTTGGTGCAGCGCCAACTGTTGGCCTGGCACGTCCTCCCGTGTTCCCTGCCACTGCCCAGCCAAACATTTCACGAGTTTCCCCGGCCGCCCATGGCGCTGGTTCAGGAGCAGACCACTGGTGAGCCCCCCGTGTTCGGCACACACCCACGCAGACTCGTCTCAGACGTTGTCAGACATTTCTTTATTTTCATCTGACACCGCAGAAGAATCAGGGTCACGTCGACGTGTGACATGTGGCCCTGACCTTCGATGTCTCGTCCCTGTGTTTGTCATCGATTACGCCGCAGTTCTCGTGTTACTCCTGCTACACCCGACATGATTGCTCTCGGACCACCTCTACCAGGCTGGTCCGACTGGACAAGAGAGACCCCCCCCCGACTGAGTGGCATCTCTCCACATTATTTGAATAACAACTTTGGTGACCCGCACCTGTGGCCTCACTCCCCCTGTCCAGAGTGATGCCAGCTGCATGGGCAGCCCACCAAAGTCCTGTAGTCGGCCCACTCTTCAGCTATGGCGCTGCCTTAAGTGCTCATCTTTTTGTCCTGTCTGTGCTGCCACAGCGCCTGTAGGAAGACCTGCTTCACCTGGCGCATCATCTCATTGTACAGCTTGAGGTCGTCTTCTTTGGACTTCTGAGAACTCCTCAGTGCCATCTTCAGGGTGGCATTCTGCTCCATTTGGCTGGTGAGCCTAAAAATGAAGGAAAACACAATTAATGGCACGGGTACTGGGCAGTGAACGCCTGGTGGGCTTACACCAAGGACAGGGACGATATCACTGGGGGGCACGTCGTCACGTAGTAACCTAATAACTTGGGCAGGACCCGCATGTGCCCTGGCTAGTGGTGCTCCCCCTCCCTGTCCTATCTGAAGCCCCTCTCCTCACTCCTGGTGATGCCACTGGCCAGTTTCGGCTGCTCTGCTAGCCCACGCTCATGAGTGCCCGCAGCTGGTGTGTGACGTGCCCCCTAAAGCCTTCCTAGGACTGAGGCGGCGCCCTCTCGTATCTCTCTGGATGTTTGGCTGGCAGATCAGTGAAAACTCCAACGGCCCGAGCGGCTAATGGCGGTCACTCAGCTGGCCGAGTCCATACGAGATGAATGATGACAAGAACCCGAGGACGGGTCCCATCCAAACGCCCACATGCACAGACTCACCTGACATTCAACTCCTCGATCTGAGCTTCCAGGGGTCCGGGTGCCAAGCCAGCAGGTGCCACATCCAGACTCTCCGTCTTGTTCATTTTAGAGCTGCTTAACATGGCACCTGAAATAAAGGACATGAGAGCAGAGGGGTCACCTGCCATTGGGCCAGTCCGCTGTGGACTTCTGATTGCCAGGCCCTCGAGGACTCCGTGGCCATGGGTGCTGCCACCCTCACCTGCTGTCACTTTGCTCCGCTGGCCGTTCCGCTCCAGCTTGTTTTTTTCAAGCTGCTTTTCCAGGACCACCGCTTTCTTGCGCTCCTCCTGAAGCTTCTGCTCGGCCTCCAGACTTAGTCCTTTCATTTCATCCAATCTGAAGAAGAAGAAGAAGAAGAAGTCAGTCGGATGGAGAATGCCGGGGAGGGTGGGGGCAAAGGATTCAGTGCTGGGGTCCACTTTTTCAAAATGGCTGAACTTGTGAGCCTTCTGAGCCACCTGATCAACTCCTAAAGGTGACACGGGGGCCGGCAGGGGTCCAAAGACAAACGTCACGCCTCTGTGTGGGGCTCGAGTACCGCATTCCCGTCCAGAACTCATCGCCCAGCTGGATACAAGCCAGGAGCCCACCTTAGATGGGACACAATCGGCTACATGAGACAGAATGGGCAGAAGTGAAGACCCCCACTAAAGAGCCTGCAGGGTCTGAGATGACACGTCGGCTTGAAAAGTCAACTGTGAATGGGCTCGGCGGGTGAAGGTGGTCCTGATGTCAGATGGGTACACAAGGCAAGGGGGTGCCGCTAAGGGTCTGCGTTTAGTCCCAGAATGAGGACCCCTCCCTGATGCCAGCCCACTAATTGTTCTTTACTTCTGTGTGCACGGACCCCTCACTCCCTCCCATTACAAGCCCCCTGCTACCACCCCCAGGTCATTTGAAAGCCCTCAGCAGTGGCGTCCTCCATTGTTTCTTTACTGGCCATCAACGGGTACCCATAAAGTGCCATCGCTCTCTCACTCTGACTGTGTGTCTCCTGATGCCCAGGGGACCCCCAATAAACTTACAGCCTTTGCTTTCAATCAACTCATTGCACTAACAATCCCCCCAGGTGAGCTGTGGCAGTCTTGGCAAACGGAAATAGGGGTCCGCCTGCAGGATCTAACATGCTGTGCCCACCGCCCATGTCCCCAAAGTGTCTAAACCCCCCCAACGTAACAGATGTCTGGCAGGTTTTATAACTCATGACACGAGTGCCACTTACTGGCTGCTGCCAACACGCCCGAGGTCACCTCTTGATTGTCCCTACTGGCGAGTGGCCTCTCTGCACGGGGATGAGAACTTCAGACCCCCAGTGCTGAAGCTCCCCGACTGGCCAATAAGAACAGACGGCTTGAGAGTCCCAGATGGAAACGTGGGGAGTGTCACGTAATCTTAAAAGGCCACCACAAGTGGCTGAGACAAAGCAGCCCCCTGAGCCGCCATCTTGTTTTCATGCAGCGCGTCGTCCCCTTCAGACCAGCTGACCACGTGTGCCTTTAACCCTTCGCTTACACTCGGCAGCCGCGACTTCCTTCACCTTTGAGTTTTAGGTGAGACGTGCACTACGCGGACCGGCGGTGACGAGTGACGACACCTCTGCAGCCCAAGCCACAGTCAGGTGTGCCCACCGAGGGTCCTGCCAGCCCTACCTGCGCTGTAGGACGGTCACCAGCTCCAGCAGCTTCTCTCGCTCGACTTCGGCGGCCTGAGCCACGGCTCGGTACTCGGTGCACTGGGCCTGCAGTGACTTCAGCTCGGCCACATTGGTGCTGCAGAAGAAAGAGGAAAGGAATCACAGAAAGACGGGCATCAGAAGTAAAAGACGTGCCCGTGACATCGGAGTCTCACCGAGCGGCTTACTCACCTCGTATCGGCGGCATTCGCAGACAGGGGCCGGGCGGCCGTCGACTCCACTAACGTGTGGCCCAATGCAGAGACGGTGCTGCGGAGAGAAGGGCAAAGTCACCCGGTGTGAGTGGTTCTGTGGGCGGGCACCGAGAGAGCCAGTCCTGCACATGAGAGTTCACTACGCCAGCGTCTGTCTAGACAAGTGACAAAGGACCGGCCGTGGGTGCCAGGGACCTTAAAGGGACACTCGAGTATTTTCAAGTTCAAGTCATTTCTTTACAATCACGGAATACGTGAAACGGTGACCTAAAGTGAAGTGACAGTGTGACAGTGACAGAATACATGTGATCGAACAGCAAGTGTGCCTGGTCATGTTACTTTATGGCACATCGGCGAAGCAGAAAGGGCGAGGGCACCACTAACCCCTGGTGACTCTCGCTGCACAGAAATGAAGTGGGACGAGGGGGCAAGGAGGGGGCCCGTCAAGTGTCTCCATACGAAGCTGTGACATGTCCCCTGAGGGTCTTGGGGACGTGTGTCAGACAAGTGCGTGGTTTGAGGCTAATGGCCTACCGGGTGTCCCCTTCAGTTTTATTGTTCATACAAATGAATGGCACGAGTTAAACACAAAGGGGTCCGGCTGGCCTGGCCTGGTCTGGTCTGCCCGAGACCCCGGCACACTTACAAGGCATGGCATGGTGGCTCAGTGATTGGCACTGCCTCCTTGTCTAAACTGCCCCTCAAATCCCAAATGTAGGGGGGGGGATCTGTTCCTCCACCAGCCCACCCTATAAGAACACGCGGTGCCCACAGCGTCACCCTAGCAGCCACCGAGTCCAAGCAGGGGTCTTACCGGGCCGAGCCGATCCTTGCCGTGCCGTCGATATCTGCTCTTCCCTCGGAGTCGCCCGCTGCCGCCGCCATCTTGGCTTTGGATTCCTCCCTCGACTGTCTCTGTAACACACGACTCAGCATCTGAGGGGGCTCGAGTGACGGCACAGCCAAAACCACACGAGGGCCCCTCGGTCACCTTGGAGGTCAGCTGCTTGATCTCCTCCTCCAGCTCTCGCACTTTGCCTTCTCGCTCCGTCACGATCTGCTTGAGCTGCTCAATCAAGGAGTTGTGCTTGAGGGTCTCGCTGCTGCCGCCCTGCTGGCTGTGCTGCGCCATCTTGCTGCTCTGCTCCTGCTGGCTCAGGCGACTCACGAGCTCCTGCATTTGCTTCTGTTGTTTCTGTGGAATTGAGCGGAGAAAGGGGCTTAAAGAGCGGTGGGCATCGGGGGAGGCCAGTGCTTTGGGTTAAGACCCTTTACGGTTGTGATGAGAATTGTGACAAGGACACCCGAGACAGGCTCAGACGTGTCACTAAAGTGTCAGTGAGGGCCACACGCAGCAATTTGGCTCCAGTCTGGGATTTCGTTTACAATCGCCAGCGAGTGGCGACGTGTTGATTAGCACATGCGAGTGTGAATGTCACCGTGTCACCATACGGATGAAAATGAGGACCCTCTGGACCGATAATCCCATTGGTATGGAGGCTACGGACCCTCCATCTGTCCTCTGATGAAAGGTCCCGGGGGCAGAACTGCACCCCACCCAGTTCCTCCTCTGAAAGCCCCCCCTGTCCCCCACCCTCCTACTGACCTCCTATGTGCCTGTAGAAACATTTCAGAGGGGGCGTGGCATGGTATAACAATGGCAGTGAGCCCGCCCACTAACCTGGCACTGTGGCGCCTCCCATTGGCTGCACAGATCGTGGGCAGATGACAGGACGCGGATGTGGAAAGAGTGAAACCCACACCTGTGTCATCGTCACAAACCTACAAACACGGTGGAGGCGAGTTCATCTCGTGCCCAGTGCGGTGGGCAAATCGAAGGCTGCAGCTTCACGTTTCTGTAACTTTACTAACAGAAGGGGCGACACCATATGACACCGTCACCTGAAGAGATGGCCGACGGAGCCTTCAGCAACACAAGGTCACAACATCGAGCCCCCCTCATACCCGCCTGCAAGCCACCACTCGACTTGTGCCAATGTCTGAAGGCACAGCCCACTCACGTCTCTTACCAGGAGGGCATCCACCAGCTCGTCGTCGTGCCTGCCCTTCTCCAGCAGGGTGCAGATCTGACTCTTGAGGGACTTCACCTCGCTGCCCAGCACTTGGTTTCTCGCTTTTGAGGCGTCCAACTTCTTCTTCTGCTCCTCAAATTCCTTCTGCAAAGCTTCAAAGTCCGTGGCGAGCCTCTGCAGACGGCGGAAATAAAACGACATTAGCGAGAGATGAAGGGCACGGCAGGCAGGCAGACTGGCAGTTGGTGCTCCGCTACTCATGACATCCCGATGCCAATGCAGATGACCCTTCAGAGATCTTTACTACACGCAGCAGCAATCAAGATGGCATCTCACTGTCCCTCTTACCTCTGTCTCTACAAATAATAAAATCCAACGTCCGTCTGTCCGTCCGTCCACTTTTCACGAGTGAATTACGTCACGGGTTGAGAGTGGGGTTTTTCCTAGAATTTGTTTGAACATTCCGGGTGATTCTGTGAATTCTCTCATCGCGCTAAGAATCACAATTCGGTTTCAGGAGCGAAATATTTGTGTGAATCCGAGAGACACAGTGGGCCGAGGGGAGGCGGGGCCTCAGGAGGAGGGAGCTGGGCGGGGCCTCTGGAGAATGGAACTGGGCGGGACCCTCAGGAGTAAGCAGCTGGGCGGGACCCTCAGGAGATGGGAGCTGGGCGGGGCCTCTGGAGGATGGAACTGGGTGGGGCCCTCAGGAGGAGGGAGCTGGGCGAGACCCTCAGGAGTGGGGGAGCTGGGCGGGGCCCTCAGGAGGACGGAGCTGGGCGGGGCCCTCCTCACTCACACACCAGTCGCTCTACCTCTCGCCACGTGTTGGAGCGCACCTCGCCTCCGCTTAGCTAGTGTCACACACACGTGAGTAGGAGGAAGCTGTATGGACCAGGTGAGGGTAATTCCACGCCAGTCCTTGGGTGGGTCTAGTGGGCGCTAAACCACCTTCTGTTGTCTCCACAGACCAAACACGAGCAAACCTGCCTGATTCAACCTTGAAGACATCCCTTCCGGTTCCGGTGCTCAGATGTCAGCATGTCACCTCCGGTTCCGCGATGTCACATCCGCTCTTGGCCTTTAAAGCCGCCACGTTTTCAAAAGTAGGACACCCGACAAGTGCACATGAGGGCTCTTTATCTCAAATACCCGCTTGCAGCTTGCAGGGACAATATATGGCTGGCTGGCTGGCTGGCTGTCCCAAAGCTTTTCTTGTGTTGAGGCGATGGGCGTTTGTTCGGCAGACATCATCATCATCATCATCATCATCTGGAGATTGTTACGGAGTGACGTTTGACGCTTTTGACAGAGACAGAGATCAGAGAGGGTAGCTGCCCACTGGCACATATATCACGGCCACATGCTCTTCTCTGAGCACCATCGGATACAGTGCCAGCGTCTGACACCAGAGCGCACCTATAAGAACACGTGGTGCCAACTGCGTCACCTTAGCAGCCACAATTGGCCGCCATTACATTTCTTTTTAATTAAAGTCTCTCCTGTTTCACCACCACGTGGGCGGGCGCCGCGGGGACCACCAGGATTAACTAAAATGGCGGGCAGCGTCTCCAAAGGGGAGTCCTGAGTACATTCATGTGAACTTGCGTCCAATGAACACGAGGAGCGCCAGCCTTACGCCATCCAAACAGAACTCGATGGACACGTAAAAAGGGAAATGAAACGAAAAGTTCAGCTCACTGGGCTCGGAAAAAGTAAAGCTTGGATGGCGTTGGTACAACAAAGAGCCAGCAGCGTCAGAAGGGCGTCGTCCCCTACTGTCACAGCCGATGTCCCTTGGGGAGATGTGCACTCGAGATGGAAGCCCCCTGCTCAAAGGGTCACGAGAATGAGACCTCCGAGTCGAGCCGCTGAAGGCTGACAACATTTGGAGGGTGAAGGTGGCACACGTCCTGCTCCTTGTAGCCGCTGCTCGGTCATGGCTCACTCACCTCCACGGCTTCTTTCCTCTCTTTCTCCATCGAGCGAATGCGGCTCTGGTTTCTCTCCTGTAACGGCGCTTTGTGCAGGGCGGCCAATCCCAGCATCTCCTCCTCGACGCTGAGCGACGTCCGCTTCCTCTGTGAACTTTGGCCAAGCTGTTGTTCGAGATCCCGAACCTGAGAACGAAGGACACACCCCTCGGTGAGGATAAAGGCCACCACTGAGCCCCCCGACTGGCGAGCCCAACGAGCCAATGAATCAGCTGATCTGGCACAGACGCAGGGGCTCAGCGACCAGAGTCCTCGCCGCCATCTTCCCAGGCCTCAGGGTCAGTAAGGAGTGGCCGAGAGCCAAAGCCCAAATCGGAGCCCCCCGTGCCCGTCCCGAGACCTTTCCACACCTTGTTTTGAAGGACCAGGATCTGCTGGGCTCGTCCACGCCAGCTCCCCGGGGAGCCCACCAGCTGCTGGATGCTGACTTCTTCACCCACTTCATTTGCCAGAACCTGTCGATGACAAAGAACACAATGCAGGCCTGCAGCAGGACATCAAACAATCGGGTGACATCAACTCTAAGCAAGAGACGATGTGACAATGGAGAAGGAATAGCAAACCGACGGGGACAATGAGGGCGGAACAGTCGACCTGAGCAAGAAAGATGGCAAAGCCCAAGGCGGGTACTCGTCTGGCACCAATGGAGAATGCCAAGGTGTTCAGATAGGGACACGTCACCTGCACGCAGCTGTGATGGCAACACTGGGCTGACTTGTTTGTTCAGAGAGGAAGTGAGGACATTGAGGGTGGGCTCTCTGGCGGACAGGTGACTCGAGGAGGTCCCATTGGTACGGCACATTCGCTTCACGAGAGGTGCCAGTGAGCACACAGCCACAGATTGTAGAGGGCATGAAAGAAGCACATGTGCAGACCCCCTTTCTTACGATGTCACATAACGGCCAGTTTGCCAGTCGCTTTTCATCGATGCCAGCTGAGATCTTCCACCTCAGAAGTACAAAAATCGAAACTAAAAGGGGGGCATCTGTGCCGCACTCTGTGGGCCGCCGTTCTCAAGATGGAGGTGTCATGCGATTAATGACTTGGGGGACATCTGTGACGAGGTAAACACGACTCTACGTGTCTGAAGATTTGACTTCTTTGGATCAGAAGAGCGGCGAAGCCTGACAAGCCCCCCAGCTTCCTGTTGCCCCCCACACCAGCAAGACGCTGCAGGGTGGGAGGAAAACGATGACTATGGAAAGCCATACATGCTACTGGACTGAAAGCCCCCCCTGACCTATGGAAGGTGTGCCAGCTGGGAGGGTCGCCCGTCACACACCTCGCCTGCTGCGTCTCCCTACCACCTTTAGCTGCTGATCAGATGGCCGACGGGGCGAGAGCGGTGAAGGAGGACCCTGGAGATGGGGGGACGACAAAAGAGAAGCAGGGGCCCCCTCATCACTCCCCGGGACGCTCCGGCGTGCCCACCGTTTCGGGCGTCGCTCCGTACCTTGTGGGCGACCTTGAGCTCCTGCCGGACAGTCTGCAGCTGATTCCTGTACTCGGACATCTTGAAATTGGCCGCCGCGAGTTTCTCTTGCAGAGCTCTGACCTCAGGATTCTCGGGCTGAAAAAATCAGAAGGACACGTCGTGAGGGGAGGGCCGCCCGTGATGCCCGTGAACACCCAAGATGGCACCCAGCTGTGCCCTTTCGTCAGTGCCTACTGACTGGCGTGTCAGAAATGTCACGACAGACGAGGGCGCAGCGCAGTCCTGCAGGCGAAGAGCTAAACGTATTCCTCACCGAAGTCTTCTCTGCACTCGCCGAGCCGGACGGGTGACCTCTGCTGTCTGCTCCATCATGGGCACTGGCACACACGGGCTGAGATTACAAAAAATAAACAGAAATGAAGTCATAATCAGTGGCACAGCACCCACACCCTGCTGCCCGCCCCAATGCGGGAGGCCTGACAGTGAAGGGACAACAAGATGCCCACCCCACTGCGACCTACCCCAGGGCTTTGCTGGGCACCTTGGGCACTCAAGTGCTCATATCGGTCCTTTCCTGTAACCTCAGTGGGGCGTAAGGCCCGAGGAGGAGGACAACGCAGTGCCATCAAATATGGCGGTCGTCAGTGCTGGCCCCCCCCTTTCTTGTCTTGACTGCCAGTCTTTGATCAGGCCGATGGCCTTGGCTTTGGGTGTCCCTCGTCCCTCAGCACTAGGGACAGACACTCTGGGAATGACAAGATGTGAAGAAGGCCGGCGTGGGCAGCCCCTCACCTCCCGCTCCAGCTCCCTGATCCTCTTCACAAGTTGCTTCACTTTGCTCTTCTCCCGCTCCGTTTCGGCCGTCAGCTCCCGGTTTTTCTTGGACAGCTCCACGATTTTTGTTGCCGCGATGTCTCCTGCCATCCCAGAGGTCCCTTCGAGAAACGGAGAGAAATGGAAACGTCAAGTGCGGCGGCGCCATGAGGAGTCCTTCACAGTTAGCAGCGGGGGGCCGTAACAGGGGTGGGGGGTCCGGGCTCGGCTGTGATTGTGGATCTTTCTTTGTTGGCCGTGCGGTGCGCCTCGTGAGGATGGCACCAGACAGAATGATGATGTCACAGATGTCATTGTGTGATGTGCTCAGACTTCAAGGTGAGATCAGGCAAGCGAGGACGACCTCGGGCTCGGGGGACACGTCAGTCCCGCGTGTGACACGTGGGCACGTAAAGCTGACAGAAGGTCTGATGTGTGAGGAAGGTGATGGGACAATGGGGTGCTGGCTGGACAGAGTGTCTTAAGATGCCATGTGTGTCGCCGTCACTACTCCTGGACGATTTCTACACATTGATGGCACATCTCACTGCTGTCACCTGACCGGGGGACCTCTGAGGACCACCCAAGTCTGAACACACTCCGAGGTCTCCTCCATTGCACTCCCCTAGCAGGCACCTACCGGCCAGTGCCAGCTTGTCCTCCTCTCTCTTCTTCATCAGATGTTTGATCTCAAAGTCCTTCTCACTGAGGAGTTTATGAAGCCTGCTGTTCTCATCGCGCAGCTCCCTCATTTGACTCTGCAGCTGGTCGACTTCATCCTCGAGTAGCCTGAAAGGGAAGAGAGGAAGAGCCGAGTGGCGTGGTGCTTAACTTCACACAGGCATCCCATCATCAGCACCAAGGCCAGCGTCACAGGACCAGCCACCCCACCGACGCCCCGATCACAGACACGCCAGCCCAGACCGTTAACAACACGCTCAAGAGGGTCCCTCCAGTGTGTCCCCAAGGCCACTGCTGGCCCTCTCACAGGGTCACTCAATGGGCTCCCTCCCGTCTCGAGAAGCTGTGGCTCGACTCCAAGGCCTTCCTGTGCTCTCGTCCTACTAACCAGAACGGGGGGGGCACCCTCGAGATGTCAGAGCTTACATCGAGGATGGGGACGCGGGCTGGTTGGTCCACAAATAGTTTGGCTCAGGGTCTCAGCTGCCATGTCATCGTCACCACAGTCCAGTCCAACGACCTTCCCACCTCTCCGACTCCTCCAGCCTCAGCCCCAAACTGGCACTACGCTGTTGGTTATTTGGGTCCTTGTTGGACTTTGGGGGGTCTTTTCTGCCAAAGGATCAACCAACAATCCTGCAATCCAAGCGTCAGGTTTGGCAGCTCATTCCTGCCAAGCGCGATGGCAACCCACGGTGGCTCTAATTGTGGCCTTTGTGAGGCCACCAGACTTTCGTTGTCTCCGTCGGGCGTCACACGAGTAGGCCGGACCCCCACAGTAATGTCCCACTGGAATTCAGTTCAGGCTCCTGATGTGACGTGTGCTGCGCGTTTACTGTGTCGCAAGTCAAGGTGGTGGCAGAACACATTATGCCCAGAGGGGACTGGGTGGTCTCGTGGTCTGGAATCCCTACAGATTTTATTTTTTTTGTTTTGTCTGTCCACCCTGGCCATCGGACCACCTTAATCTTATTCTATGTTAATTAACGTTGACTGATTTTATTCTCTTACTGTGTCTTTTAGTTTTCTATTCTTCATTATGTAAAGCACTTGAGCTACTTGTTGTATGAAAATGTGTGACAGAAATAAATGGTGTTGAGTTATCAAAATTACAACAAGAGTGTCACTTAGCACACGTGACAGTATCAGAGCACAGCCTACAGTGCCAACCAAGAGCTCATAACGCCAAGCTCGGCTCCAACAACGGCGGTCCTCGTCTGCAGCCTGAGGGTGACGCTGAGGGGTCTTACAGACTTGCAGGACCACCTCCATGAGACGTGATGACAACGGAACTAAAGTATGAGTGACAGATGAACCTGCGCGGCACGCCAGCTTGGGCACATCTGAAATGGAATGGAATGGAAATGCAAAGTCACAGAAGGGGGGCCTGGAGCCTGAAAGTACCCCTTAGGAGAGGCTGCAGTGGACCACTCAGTGCTGCCGTATGGTATCGTCGTATCGTCTTATCGTGTCGTATCTTCTTATCGTATCTTAGCTCCTCCCACATTTCACATTCAACTGCTTCCGTTTCGTTTGCGTTTCCAGTTGAAGCGAAGACGAGCGCAGTGACCCCCGGTGGCCGCACAATGTCAGCAGTGAGATCTGAGCCCACATCCTCAGCTCAGTCCGAGGTCCGCTACGCCGCACTGCCTGCCCGTCACTGGTGCCCACCGACGAGTCCCCCGGCTCCTTGCGGTGGTCTGCTCCGCCACTTCCCCCCCAGCTGAGCACTAAAATGAAGGCTCACATCGCGCCTCGCACCCGAACACGAGGCGTCACGGGGTACACTAGACAAACAAAAAGCTGCGTCTTCGTAGCAGAATCAAGCCAAGCAAAGCCCTGGCAGCGCCAACAGGGCAGCGCTTACTGAGCAGCACCTGGCATTGACGGAGTCGGGCGAGTCCCGAATGACGTCCAGGAGGTGCAGGTCGTCTCCCACTCGGAACGTGTCCGCCGTCTGGCTGGCCGGGGTCTTGTCGCTCCGCTGCACCCTCTCCTGTTTCCGCTCCATCTGTTTCTGGAGCCGCCGCTGCTGCTGCTCCTGAAGGGCCTGAAACTGCAGCCGGAGGTTCTCGTTGACCGCCGCGTCGCTGGAAATCATGGCGGACGCTCGGGGACAAACTGGACCTCAAACTGGACCTGTGGAGACACAAGCAACACGGCGTATGAAACATGTGGACTCGCGCGTGGCACTTCAAGACCACAGTCAGTCGTGGGTGCCGTGCCACGCTGCTCGGTTGGCTCACATTTGGCCATTAGTGACCCTGAGTGACACTCCTCAGTCTGGTGGACGTTTTCTGACACTACAGGCATGGCAGCTGCCAGCATCGACACGCCGAGGGCACACTCGGGCAGGCTGGACTTTGTCGTCACAAGCACACGGGGATGCCCGGCAGGGCCGCTCTGCTCTTACAACCTTACAAAGGCGCAGATGGCAGTCAAGTGGGACGCTACGGCAGGTTTGAGACCAGCAGAGGTCCCTCACGCCCGTGTTCAGCTGTGGCTAAGCTGGCAGGTGTGCCAAGCTTGACAAGTGGAAAAGGGCAAAGCAGGGTGGGCAACGCCGGTCCTGTAGACTCTGGCTGGGCATTTGGATTTGGTTCGAGATGGCAGGTCACTGGTGACGAGGGGACACTTCATCATACCCACCCAGCGTAAACCCGCGGCTTATAAGAATCCTTGAAATGGCGGAGCTGACAGGAAGAACAAAGAAACGGAGGACAGAGGTGAGTGAACTTGAGGGGGCTCAACTGCAGTGAAGAAGCCCCCCAGGCTGACATCCAACGGCCACCAGTGGCTCCTCACAGGCATCTGAAGGAAGGACAACCTAAAAACAGAGGAGGATGACGAGGGCCTTTAAGATGAAGAGCAGGCCTGCACCCGAACTCCCAATGGCCGCTTTGTCAGAGCAGAAGGCCACAGGCTGAGAGCACAAAACGTGGGGACGTCAACTCAGCGACGGCTTCTGGAGCGAGGGTCTCGTATGAATGAGGTGGGCACGGCTGGGGGGGGGTCCCTTTGGGTCATGTGACGGCTCGGCTGACAGCAGAACATGCAAGATGGACACGTCATTAACTAGTAGACTGGCACAAAGGACGAAAGACGAGATGCGATGGAAATGACGGTCCCCCCAAAGCATCAACAAGTCACTTGAAATGGCCAGTGACAAGGCCACCACCTCTGACCATCACTGTCCGTAACTGAAGACCAAATAGGGAGGCCACACACAGCACGGGGAGTTGGGCCTCGAGTTCTAAAAGGTGACCAGCGCTGTGGTGTCCTCTGTCACCGAGGCTCCAGAAAGTGCCACTGCTGCACTGTAAGGAGGCCAGCGCGTCACCTCATGACTACACCAGTGGTGCCTAAATCTCAAATCATGAAGACCCCTGAGAGGCCAGTCCTCTTGTGGTAGACCACCCAGACCCACCGCACAGGGCTGTGAGGATTCTGGCTTTTCATCTCTTCAGTGCCATCCCTGTTAAGGGGGCACCTCCGAGATCTGCAAGTGGGTGACCACCAGTTGGGAAACGCTGGAGCAGCACAAGGCACGGGCCTGTCACTCTGAGCACCTCAGACTAGAAATATGACAGCAGGTCGGGTTACCCGGGGGGTCCGGATGAGGGGGAGTCTGGGGGAGGAGTGTCTGCAACTGAACATCAGCAAAGCCAAAGAGCCTCGGCGTGCGGTCACCACTCAGGGAGTAGATGTGGAGGTGGTCCACTCCTACAGGTACTTGGGGGTCCACATTAATGGCCGGATGGGCTGGTCTCATAATGCAGAGGGGCTATAGAAGGAGGGGCAGACCGCAGATCTGGAATGAGGGTAGTGACGTCCATCTTCACATCTTCTACAAGTCTGTGGTGGCCACTGTGGTGGGCTGGGCTGGTGATGTCACTCCACGCGAAGCCCACTGGGTCAACAAGCTCATTACAAAGGTACACGCTGTAGACCCCCAGAGGTCATAGTGGTGATGGAGAGAATGAGGACAAAACTGAGTGCCTTTATGAACGACGCGGCACAACAATGCTGAGGACTTTCAGCCAACAGGACTGGGGGTCCTTCACATGCCCGCCTGTATAGCGCCTCACTGGGGCTGGGACTGCCATGTCACAAGGTTTTTGAGTTTTATTTCTTTACATTTATTCTCGTGTGTGTGTGTCAACTAATGAATCTATTTATGGAACGAGCGTCTGTCTGCCCGCCTGTGCTGGGGGTCCTGCGGCTCAAACTGCCCGATGCGCTGCTGAGGCTTCAGCTCGGCCCTCATGAAGGACTGGCACGGCGCCACCTGTGCAAATCAACACTCGGGCCCACGAGCTCAATGCGGCCGAGTCACTGCCAGAGATCTTGTGACATGTCGGCTATGGCAGCATGTGGTTTAATGTCACACTGCGGTGGTCACTGCGGGTTTGACTGACTGGGAAGTCCCCACAGAGACTTAAAGAGGGCAAACGGGCGTCTTTCTCAGCCGGTGGGCTTCAAGCCCAGCACAGTGTGACGGCTTTCTGGGTCTCCCAGAAGTCAAAGGGGTGAAATCTCACAAACGGCCACCAAGACACAGACTTGTCACTTACTAAAAAGACGAAGAAGAACCCAGAAAACCCGGAAAAGGGAAAACCTGGCAGATGGCGTCACATCCGTTAAGGACGTTCCAAAGCAAATCAAACGACACGTTGCAATTCCTTCTTGAATATTATTTATTACACTACAGCCAACTGTGTCGCCTGGCACATTTCATAAGACTATGGGCATCAGTGCCAGTGGCAGCACTTAATCAGTGGATCAGAAGTCACATGACTCACACTGCACTTTTATTTATCAAATATTTGTCATTTTTTTTACAAAGAGCCAACGTTACTGGCGGGCAGCATGGCACAGAAGCTAAGGCTCTGGCTTCAAATCCCACAAATGGCACCCTGAGTGTGCCACTTCACCTGGCAGTGAGCCAACTGGGAGAACGTCACCAAACGAGTGTCACACGTTGACAAAGACAGTGGTGAGGCGGCCCACCAGACTGGAGCTCAGGTCAGCGAGACCACCCGTGGAGCCCCCTGAATCGTCATATTTCTGTTGTTTTGACCCCGACTGCGTGCCCAGCCTACCTGCAGGGGGTCTCTCTTTGAGAGTCAAGGCTGGAGGGGTCTCTTCAAGCCCATTGCGGCCCCCCCACAATAAACAGTGGGGTACTGTATTGTCTGTCCTTTGACCCTTGCTCTTCCAATCTGTCTTTAGCCGGAGGTCGAGGTCACTCACAGAAGAGACCACCAGAAGAACTTCAGGACAACGGAGCTTGAAATGGAAAAGTGCTGAGCGCTACAAGAATACAAGATGGGAGACCACCGTCCTGTAGGAAGAGACCCCTGACAAGGACTGACACAACACGTGACGTGCAAATGTCGGGTTACGTTTATAAAAAGCGCCGAACAGAAAAGAAGGGGAGACGTCACGTGGCGGGCACCCTAATGAGACCCCAACGGGAGACATAGCAGCACTCGAAGCCGAGCATCATGGGACTGAAGTGTCTTTAGGGTCCTCAAGGGCGTCGAGAAGGCGACCAGCAGACTCCACTAAACGGCAAAGCGTCACCACACGTTCACGAGCAGGACACGGGTGACGTAACCGAGTGGGCAGCACCCCAGGAGCGAATTGCAGCCTTGGAGTTGGAGGACCGGCGAGACGCAGGCCTTTTAAAGGGTCCCCCAGGTGACGTCACACACATGCGGCACACCCCCCGTCACCACATGGCACGTGAGACACTCAGTGGCCGCACTCACGAGTGACAAATGGGCCGAGTGCCCTCCTCTCGTTTCTTCCTGTCTTCTTTTTTATTGCCATCCTTTAAAGGGCTGTCACCGTTCTCTGAGGTGAGGACCACCGTTTGTCACCAAGGTGTCCCAGACAGGTCCTTATTTCTCTCCCCTCTGATGTCTCCATGTTTAAAGGCTGCCCATGTGTGTGCAGTGCCAGGTGGGCAGAACACTGCCACTTGTCAGCCAGGGGCTCATTGCTTCTGCCCTGCGGCCCCCACCGATGTCCAAATCAGCCCCTCGAGTTTGAGGAAACAAACAAACGCATCTGAAACTCTGAAGGCTGAGGGGGTTGTTTGCCATCGTGTTAAAACAGGGACATGGCAGCTGAGAGGGACAAAGGTGACTGACGCTGAGACACACAGGGGACACACAGGGGACCTCGAAGAGCACCAGATATGACTCTCAGCAGCGTCACTTCAACAAGACGTCACATCAGAGGGGCTGCCGAGTGACCTGGAGCCATGGTGCCAGCACTGAAATGGCACGCTTACACCAAAGATGGGTGCTCTGTGGCACACCGAGGCCTAGTCAGATGGGCACGGGTGACATTAGCAGCACTTCAAAGACACGAGTCACCAGGGCCAGGCGACCCGGCTCTCTCCTCAAGTGGCACTGCCAGGCATGGTGTGCTTTCTGGACTCAGAGCAGGTGAACAGCGTGACTCACACTAAACGGTGGGCTTCATAAGTCCTTTCCGGCCCCCTCTTTGTCTCCACATGGTGAGGCCGGATGGGTTCAGCTGTCCAGACATCATTGCGAGTTACAGCGAGCCTGGCACCTCTGGCCTTAGGCCGCATGGCACTGCATAAATAACTTGGCTGCCAGTTGGTATCAGAGGGTGGGAGTCGACTGGACAGCCTAGGGTTTAGTCAAGGGGGTCACCACGTACCACCCAGACACACTCACCCCAGTCCAATCATTCAAAACAAGCACTTCACACTGGCATGGCACGAATGGCACCGCACAGCTGAAGAAACACAGCAGGCATTAAAGACCCTGCCACCCCCTAACAGGAGTCAAGAGTGGTTCAGCCCATGGTGCCCGGGCATGGTGTCCTGGCACAGCTTTAGCCCACAGCAGCCTGATCTGTCTGCGTTCATCATGTGGAGACAGACGACTGTAATGGCATCTGCCTAGCTCACGGGCACAGGGCAACACAGATGGTGGTGAAGGGGACTCAGAATGTCACTACCACACAGCTGCCTCCAGTCCAGGACACGTATGATGAATGCCATCCTGAGTGGCACACAGTACTAGTAGAGACCCCCACCATCCTACAGGCTCACTTTCACTTCCTCGTCTGTTCGGGCCACCAGCCGGGGTCACACCAAGCAATGACCCTCGCTGATGGGTAACGTCGATCGTTCGCCTGCCACTCACCAGCTAACATGACGTGGGGCGGCCCATCGCCTGCTTTGTCTCCATTATGACTTTCTGGAGCCCACTTTACTTTCTGGTCTGTATATTCGACCCTTGAAGCTCAAAGACCACCTCAGTATGGCATAATGAACAGGACCCAGACTTGCCACCCTCTCTTTGACTGGCACAGACACTCGGGGGGTCTCTCTCTCTCTCTTTCAAATCTTCTCGCCAGGCCCGGCTCTCATTCTGAACCCCGATTTTAAACACTCGGTGAACTTCGCTGGGATGTCATTTGATTTTCACAGAACGAAGCAACAAGCAGAGGGGCAAGTGGACCTCAAAAGGGTCCAACGGAAAGGGCGCCGTAAGGCAGGTGGACAATAAACTGGAACGTCAGGCCAAATCCCGAAAACTACAGCAGGGAGCGGTCAGCCCCGCCGGGATTCCGTCCTGTTCTACCGGGCGGCCACGCGACTCAACAAGGAGGCGTCACGTTCACCGGGCAGCCCCCACCAACACTAACACCGCAGCGGCACACAGGGGGCACGACGCCATCCCCGCCGTGAAAGGCGCCTCATAACCTGCGCTCCGTCCCCGTAAACTCCTCGTTCGCCATTCGCAGGAATTGTTTAAAAGTAAAAGACTGAACGAGTCGAAGCGCAGACACGGCGTACGTACTCACCGACAAGCGCGACACTCCACTCGGCACGGCTCTTGATGCGAGGCGCCCGCCCGGCGTCTCTATGGTAACAGTGGCGTGGCTGCTGTGACGTCACTCCGGGAAGGCGGTGCTCATGGCGTCGGGTTCCGGGTAGATTTGCTGCAGACCGGAGACATTATGGGCGGATCTGAAGGCGGGATAACTGGAAATGCGAGTGGATACTATTGGCTGACTCAGAATTTCAACGAATGAGATTATTGTTCGTCTATGACAACCAAAAACTCACCTGTCCAATTATCAACGTTTGAAGTTGTCTCGCAAGTGTAACTTTAACTAAACGCGTCACAGTTCGCGATCCCTCCCTACCTCTTTGAGGTTCCGCCTTATAGAGTTTCCTCTTAAATAACCTGCCGTTGTACCCAGCGACGAAACTCCATTACACGAAAGATGAAGAAGCGACGAAACTAATAGCTCGTATTTTTGACGATGGAAGTAAGTGTGCTTCGAAATGAAAACGTTTGACATTTGCACAGTTTTCTTCGTATTTTTAATAACGTTGTTTTGCATGGTTATGGTTGTACCGTGAACCATACGTTTGTATTAATAATCATTTTCGCTGTAGTAACTGATTTATATTCAGGACTTGAAGTGGATCGGCACTCCGCGGTACCGGCAACTCTTCAAATTCCACAAAGCGAGTTTCACGAGAACTCCTCGACTGTGCGTGGAAAACGAAACTTCAGGAAGCATCAAAGAAACTCGGATCCGTTAATGCGTCGTGAAGTTGGCTTTCGAGAAAGTTCGCTTTGACTGCAGCGGGGCCCGATATTCCTTTTATTCTTTTCAGTTTAGTTCCTTCAGTTGGAGTAACGTGTCGAAATTGTAATACCAACTAATAATAATAATGTTTTTGTACTGTCAATTTGAATCCAATTTCATGGTAGTTTTGTGCAGATGATGTCCTGCAATGGGCAGCGCGCCACCCAGACTGGCAGTCGCGATGTTCACAGAGCCTTTCAATTTAATTACAGGTGACATTTCGATTTGATATACAGTGGATGATCTTCTGGAAATTGGATGTTAATAAAAAATCAGGTGAACTGCAAACCCCCGTCTGTTAAACTTGTCGTGTTTGACTTTCACGTGTCTCTTGTCTTCTCTTCTTTTCTTAGGACACCCCTGGTGGTTCAGTAGGCTGTGGAGCAGACACGTTGATGGACTTTATGTGACTTTACATTTGTGTTTAGGTCGTTCAGTCCTTTAGCTCTTCTTCTCTCTCAGTCTGCTCTTCATCTGACCAGCAGGAAGGAGCTCTTTGAATTTACTGCCAGGATGCTGCTAACATATTTATAGATTTTCTTCATGCGTCGCATTCATTTAACGTGCCCTCCACTATTAATGACACCCCTTATAAAAATCTGTACTTTTTGACGAGGGCTTTGTTTTTCTATTGTGTCTCAAGGTGACATTCCTTCAGCAAACGGGGATTTTCATTTTCTTTTGACCCTTCTTACTAATTTTTACAAGGGGTGCCAATAATCGTCTTTATCTGACTTGCAGATCACTTTAGGTCGTGTCCAGATTGGGGTCTTCATAATACTCTGAGATAATGGAGATTGAGATACCCGCCAACGAGAGTTCTTGTAATGAAGCACAGACGAATTCTCAGTTTGAACTCGAGTCCAAAGTGTCCACTTCTATGAGACAACAGGAGGCCCAAACCGGACGGCTGGCACAAGACAAACACTCCATGGGACAGTCTGAGGTGTCCACCGTGACGGGGGGCTGCAGAGACCAGCGGGACCTCCAGGAGGACTCGGCATGAAGAACCGTTGGAGTTCACCATGAGGGCCGGGTAACCGAGTTCAGATAACGAGTCCAAGTTTACTTTCCTATTGTGATCTGTCGAATAGCAGAGAGCCGCGATGACTTCAGAGCCCCAGGTGTCATCCAAATGGTTTTAAGGTCACCGCCGGGTAACGGACAGATGGGGACAGGTGGCCTCGTCAACTACCTGATGACGTTCTGTGAAGAGCGGCAGGCGCCGTTGTGAAGATGGACACCCGAGTTCACCTCGTTGTGGATGTGCCGGTGCCGGAGGAGTACAGAAAGTCTCTCGGTGAGTGAGAAGATGGACCAGCAGACGGTCAGCGGGACGTCCCGTGGTGTTGGGAGCAGACGGCCCTTTCCTCAGTCGTGAATTACGAGAGGACACGTAGAAATGTAAATCTGGGTTTGAAGTGAAAGTTAAAATCCACATCACTTACACTTTGAAGTCTTTGATAAACTTGACCTTCAGCTGGAGTCGCCGGTCGAGGACAGACAGCAACACTGAGGGTCTCCTCTGATAAACGCGTCCCTCTCTTTATTTGTCTTTTTATTTCTGAGTGTCAAACATAATAATAGAGTCGTGTTGATGTGAAGAAGAACGGACGCCTTGCCTTGTTCATGAACTTCTCTAGATTTGAAATTCTCGGTGTGTCTCCGTTCAGGCTAATCGTCGACCCCCCTTCCATATTACAGTATTTATATGGCGTCCATACACATGCGTGCTCTTTAATGTATTCTCTGATCAGTCCGTGTGTCACAATGCACAAACGAGACGAGTTGTGCTTTCACTTCCACCGACTCATCCTTATTGTGAATTGTGAATATTTCTTGAAGCGGACGTACAGTTAATGCTGAATAGTTCGGAGTCCGGCTTTGTGTTAGGTGGGGACGATAGATACGGAGTGGCCTCCTCGTGTATGAACACCGTCTAGAAACGGCACTCGCTCGGCTCGACTCGCAGGCAGGAGCAGGAAACGGAGCGTCCGGATCAAGACCGGCTCTTCACTTACAGCCCGCTGTCCAAAATCGGGGGGCTTACTGAGCTCGACGTGCGAGTCACACTTTCAATACAAGAAATAAACCCTGAGTGTGTAACAGAAACCTGTAAATGCGTGTCAGTGTCGCCATAATCGCCGTTTGAAGTGCACGCTTACTGTCCTGCTGTACGTTTAGGACACGTCCATCGTGCGACCGGTCACCGCAACACAGCCTCACGCTGCTATTAGGACAGCACCGGCACATTTGTTTCTGCACTTTTCTTACAGTAGTTTTTCTGTTGCTTACATACGTGAAGGTTTACTGTTTTAAAACCGTAACTCACAGCGAGAACCTCGTTATTCTAAGGTCTTGACATTAAGTGTGTGTGTGTGTGTGTGTGTGTGTGTACACTGCTGAAAGAAATTAAAGGGACACACAGCAGATCTCAATGGAGAAAATCCTGCTGGACATCTCGACTCATATGGACTGATATGACGATGAGTTAGGGACGAAAAGATGGGAATGAAAACCGTCTCTCTGTCTGTCTGTCTGTCTGTCTCCTGGAATCTCCTCCGTGCTGGGAGACACAGAAAACCTTCTGGAAATGCCACAAGGTATTGATGTGCCATCCTGAAGAAGTTGGACTACCTGTGCCAGCTCTGTAGGGTCCACGTATGGCCTCATGCCACCAGTAGTGACGCTGACCGTAGACAAATACGAGTGACAAAAGAGATGAGGAGGGCAAAATGTCAGTGGCCTCCCTCCACCTGTTCAACCATTCATTCCTGTTTTGGGGGTCGTCTCATTGTTGCCCCCCAGTGCACCAAAGCAGTTGAAACTAATAAACTGATGAGCCCCTCTGCCAGTTAACTGAGCCCATCAGTAGACCACCAGTGACTTGACTTGATGCTGAACTCCCATTCAAAATGCTTCCTTTACTTTTTTTGAGCAATATCTATCATATGGCGCCTTTCACTCTATCTATCTATATAGCGCCTTTCACTCTATCTAGCGCCTTTCACTCTATCTATCTATCTATGTTTATAGCGCCTTTCACTCTATCTGTCTAATTATATAGCACCTTTCACTCTATCATATAGCGCCTTTCACTCTATCTATCATATAGTGCCTTTCACTCTATCTATCTATCTATCTATCATATAGTGCCTTTCACTCTATCTATCTATCATATAGTGCCTTTCACTCTATCTATCTATCTATCTATCATATAGTGCCTTTCACTCTATCTATTTATCTATCATATAGCGCCTTTCACTCTATCTATCCTATAGATAACTACATTAATATAATCCAGTTTTTCAGTATAAACCTATGACAAACATTTTAAAAAATGCCTTAGCAGAGATAAATTCCCAGCTGTCCAGAGTGAATGATTTAATGGCTGTGACTTGGCAGCCCCAGTGCAGTGTGTGCCAGCTGACCAGTAAAGTGGTGTCATTTGCCGCTGTACTGGTTGTTCTGTCAGGGCCATACTGGTGTATAGAGACTCTGAGTGCTACTAATGTGCCGTCTGCTTGTGTAGTCATATAGGATGATGCCCAGCTGCCCTCTCTGCCATCTCTATCTTGTTACCAGTCGTGAGGCCGATGCCCGTCAGTGCCCGCTGTACAGATGGACTCCTGGCCTCCTCCTTCAGTCTCCGAGACACTAAAGTCACCCCAGTGGACCTGCCGGATTCAAATGGAGGCTCAATGAGATACGAACTACAAACAAACGTCTGTCAAGTGTCTCTCTCTAAATGTGACTGTTGTATAATTATTATAATAATATTATAATAAACATGTATTGGATGATCTTACAGAGGTATTTAAAATCCCAAAAGTAATAAAGATCCACAAAAGTGAAACAATTGAATCCCCTGATTAACAGGTGCACAGTCACAAAAACTGCAAAACTATTCTCTTTTGAAGGCATAACATTTGCTCTTCACAGATCATTTAACATAATAAACTTCATTATAAAAATAATAAAAGGCAGCCGATGGCTTCTTTAAAGTCACAATTTTATTGGCAGCTTTCTTAACGTTTTCTCTTCCCTGATACCTGAACGTGAGCGTGTCAAGTGTATGATTGTTAATATTCTGTAATCATAATACAATTAAAACCAAACTTGAGATCCGCAGGCAGGAAACTCACTGGAGCTGCTGGTGTGTTGAGAGCAGACATGAAGAGCGGCGAATATCTGAGGGACATCAGCAAAGAAAGAACTGAGGCTCATCTGTGGGCAGTGGAATATTAGGAATACATGAATCATAAATAGTAATGAGAACAATAAAACACATTTTAGGGTTGTGTATTATAGAAGTAAAGGTTTAACTCTGACAGTTTATTTAGTACGTTTATAGCCCGCCTTTAAGGTGACTTGTTAAATGTAGGCGACGATTTCATTTGGACATTCGGGATAACAACAACAGTTAAACATTTGTTTTAATCTGAGCGACTCAATCACGTTGAGCCCACACTTAAGTCCACGTCAGTCCGTTAAAATCAGGCGGACACAAGTTTGTATTGTTATGTTCATTTAAACTTTCTTCAGACGTTGTTTAGTAACGATAAATATCTCATATCCAAACTTTTATTGTCATTATTTTTTCCTTAAATGACAAGAATACACTGCGGTCTTAATAATGCACTCGACAGATGGTGGCACCAGTAGAGTACCGTCGCTGGTGTGTTTTACGAACATACACCCCGTCTCTTACAGTCACTTTATCTGGACCGTCCACATTTACAAGTGACTCCCACCTTTCTTTTTACGTATCCATAAGGCAATTGGCTAAAGGGGGACATGAATGACAAATAACACCGATTAGCGACTTGTTAACTAAAGAGGTGACTGACCGCGAAGTTTAAATTTTCGATTGGCTGATCAGTGCCTGACGTACACAAATGTAATATATGATTGGCTGAAGTCGATAATGATAGTCACGCCCATTTCACTCCGGTCTGCAGCGACATCGACGACTTGGCGAGAGACGCGGCTGTGAGGAAGTCGTTGTTGTTGTCGTCGCTTTTCTTTTTCTTTTTTATTGACATGTTAAAGAACCAATGGGGCGCATCGTTCGCTGTAATTAACCACCTTAATCTGAATAGCGAAGCACGAGGCTCAGCTTACATAAAAGGAGAGAAGGAAGAAAAGTGAACGATAAATAAATAAGAAAGACCTGAAAGTCATAAAGTACACGAAAGTACACACCCGTAAAGGAAATGTTAAACGTAGCAGTCTTCTAGCAGCTCCATATTTAAGGCAGAAGGACAATAGTCTTGAAGTCATTTAGACAAACTGAGGAAGAAGCAGCGAGATTATAAAATGGTTACATTGATGAAATTAGAACGATAAGAACATCAACTGCATGAAGCTCGTATCGTAGCCGGCGCTGCACTGATGGCCGTCTGCTGCCGTTCTTATAGGCACCCCTGGCGCTGGTACTGATGATGATGATGATGATGATGTGTCACCACCTCAAGGTTTGGTGCAGCCGTTAAATGAGAGAAAAAGAACAAATCAACAGCAGCACAAAATATCACAGAAGTTACCAAACGGTGGTCCTAAAAGTCCCTCAGGTGGGCATGCAGCGTTTATTCGGGTTTTGGAGGAAGAGGGCACTCCACCCTGGACAGCCCCGTGACGGGCACATCCTGTTTGAATCGGGCAGTCACAGAGCGCAACTGTTCACATGAAGTCTTTGAATTAATGCTGATGGGTCAGTGCCACACCATTCTTAAAGCTACATATGGGGTCGCCTTAATAACCCCACCAGCGGGCGACCCCTCCAAGGGGTCAAAGTCTAAAAAATCAACGTTTGCGGTGCTGCAGGGAGTGAAGGTCCCTGTTTAATGCCATCTGGTATGGGATTCGTAAAAACAGTGTTAATATTTGTGATGCGCCATCTGTTGGAAAGGCAAAGACACAGCCACTGGCCGGACACACGGACACTCACCCTTTTATTACGGTGGACGAGGTTCTTTTTCATTAACATTACATTTACATTTTAAAGAGAATCCTTGAACATCCATAAGCCCTCCTTTGTTATCCAGAGGGCGCACTGCGGCTTGGCCATTTGTTTTGGAGGGCGCTGACGGGTGCCCATCTCAACATATCCTCAGCTTACCTGTAATCAGGCCTGCAGAAGTGCCAAGACCCTCGGGCCAGTAACAGACGCCGTAGTGTGCCGTTTGTTGGCGTTCTGCCCCGTGGCATGACCTTCAGCAGACAGACGTGAGATCTGAACACTAGGCGGGCGGGCCCATGACTTTCAACCCACGAAAGAGAGGCCTTGGCGCTGCTGCAGCTATGGCGCAGGTGTCTCTAATAACCCGCTAGCACTTCTACTGAAGGGACCGGAGCACCCTAGGGCTCAAATGGGGCCGAATAATAAACTGAAAGTCGCTCATTTCAGGCAGGTGGGCTTTGTGAGCTGATGGAGGTCAACGGCAATTCCACTGAAACGGGACTTTCACCTGCTGCAGCGTAACATGGAAAACTGAGACCACCGTGAAGCCCGGAGCAGCGCCCGAGGACAACTTCTGGACGTTCATCAATGTTAGACGCACGCTTAAGGGTCACAGAGGGGTGGGGGGTGAAGGCGCAGAAACTTGAACGCGTGACCCGTGGGCAGCAGCTGGAAGTGAGGCTGTGGTGGGCGAGTCCTGCCTGACTGACGACACTCGGCCCCCCGACACACTTGTTATTAAACAGGCCCGCCAGGTCCATTTTATTACTTGATTTTCCCGTTCCTGTTGCTGACGCACAGCCTGGGGGTCTCGAAAGGAAACGATGCCCCCTAATCCCCACTGGCTTCACGGCACATCGGCCAATCGCCCTGAAAAAGGCACCGGTGACAAAAGGGACAGGCTCCTCTCGATACAAGGGCTTGAGCCCCCTCAGCATGAAGCAGACCTCCACAGTGGGCAGAATAGGAGGAGTGCCAAGCATCAGCACACACTCACCCCCTGACCCGAAGTGATCGAATGTCATGGACCCCAAGAGTGCCTCAGCCACGCCCTGCCTGCTTTGTCATCGTTTGGTCACATGGGGCCTTTGGGGCTGCCGTCTGTCTGAAACGTCGTAACTCGGGGCTACGAGGAGGAGAGGCGGAGGGTAACTCGCTGACGTTTGGTGCCCGCCGTGTTTCTGAGTCGACTCGTTTACCCAGCGCGAGTGAACTTCTCTCAGGTGAGGAGCCGTCGCTTCACTGTCACCGTGAGTCAGCAGTCGGGTGCCGCGCCTCGGGCTGTTCCTTCACAATGCCGAGTTTCCTTTCCTCTCCGGGCTTCACCTCGCTTGTACTTTCAGTGTTGTGGCCGCACCCAAGGTGGTCTGCCTGATACAACGGGGGCCCTGAGGCTGTCAAACACAAAGAGCTTCCCGACAGATGGGGGCTGCCGGCCCTCCTGGCGTTTTGCTTTGGTGGGCTGCCACCTTTGTACAAGGGTCCTGGCTTTGTTTCTTTGACTGCAGGATGTCAGCGGACCACCAACCCAATTCCATCCTTCAGATTTCACGTTCAGAATCCTCAGCACCGTTACCAGTTTGGCTCTCACATTCACTGATTTAGGGGTCTGCTTTGGGACCCTGTAATGGAGACAGTGGACAGACACACACTGTGCAGGGGAGCCTGTGCACCCAACCTCACACTGCGCCAGTTTGAAGACCAAGAGGGCGACGTGGCACTCGGCTTCATCGATGGACAAGCCCACCCTGTGCTCACGTCAGTTCACGGTCGTGGCGGCGGACGTTTGGGCGGCCCACCTGAAGGTCACACGCCCCACAGACACTGGGCTGCTCTTTACAGCGCCTTTCACCCTGGACTCGTCCCATTGGCTCCTTGTACATGCAGTGCATTGTGGGTTCATCTGCCAGCCACCTTCATAAATGTAACAAGTGGAGTCGTCGTTAGACAGCTGCCTGCTCGGACCCCGTCCCAAACTATGACCTCTCGGGTGTCTTCACACCCACACCACAGTGGGCTCTCTCACTGCCCGCCTTAGGAGAGGCTCATGCAGCGCGTTCCCTGGTATACCAAGGGACCTGTTCCAACTTGAGCTGGCCTGGCGCTCAGGGGTCTGATCGCCCTCTTGAACGGTAGCCACAGGCCAGGGGGTCCACACCCACGGGACAGCCGAGAGACCCTCCAGCGGAGCCTTTGATGTCTTCACTGCTGCTGTGCCAGCTGCCTCGTCTCCTTTCCTCCATGACATCAGCCCGTCGCAGCCCTTGTGCCCACCTTTACAAATCAGACTAACACACCGTTGAACATCATAATCGTCACGTGTGCGCGCATGGCACCTGTGGACCCCCTGAGAGCGGATGGAGCAGGTGGCAGAGAGCTGCAGCCGAGGGTGGTGCAGTCACACCATAGAAAATTTCATAAAGCAAACTCAAGATGGCATGAATTATAACAGCATTTTATTGATCTTAGGGGGCAAATCTGTTATCACTTTTGGGGGCTGCTGCCGTCACACCAGGCATGGCCACATCCTTCATCTGTTTAGGTGCCACAGGTGCTGCCAGTTAAGACGTGCCAGTCAAGCCCAGGCCTCTGCTCCATCCAGCCTCCGGTTCAAATGTCAGAGACCCTCGTAAATCGTGGAGGTGCAGCCAAGTGAAAGATGAACTTAGTCGAGTGTGTGCTAAAATGTGCCACAATGGGAGGCCACTGGGAGGACATGCAGACATCACTCCCACCTAAAGCTCTGAAATCATGTTGTGCCAGGCAAGTCCTGTGACCATCCTGCCATCACCTTAGGAATAAAGAGAGCGGCAGGGGCCACAAAATCATCAGCTGTGGGCAACTGTGCACACTGTGACAAAAGGCGTAACTCAGGTGTGCCAAGGCGGTACAAGCGTGATAAGTGAGCTCAGAACAGAAGGATCAGAGACAGTCGGTCAACTTGAAGGGTTTATGTGGTCAGTAAGAAGGACTTTCAAGATTTAGAATTTAAATACTTTACAGGTTTGGTAATAAAAATAAAAGCGTCTCCTGCTCCATCCTGGGTATGAGGATCAGCTCTGCCACTCATCCTGCTGCCAAGTCAAGTGTTCAAGTCTGGTAAACGCTGCTGCCATTCTGGTCCCATTCGGAGGATGTGTGCCACGCTCTAACGTTAATTAATAAATACGTTTAAGTGTAAGAAAATAAAACAAAACTCTTAATAAAACTTGTGAGACGCGCTTCACGTGCACTGCGGCGCTGATGAAAGGCATCACGGTGGTCGGCGTCACTACTTCTCCTGCTCCCGGGGCTTCACAAAGTACTCTCTGTACATGGAGTAGACCACCCCTGTAAGACAAAACAACAACAAGAAGCTGTCACGGTGCCGGGGTGTGCCCAAGTTGTACCATCTGAATCCCATATTTACACGCCAATTCATCAGGAGGGGTGTCAGGCGTTGCACTAAAAATGCACTCGACACTGCCAAGCACACCGGTGAGCTGCTCAATTAAAAAGGCCACCACCGGGGACAAAGTGACACTCCAGCAGTGTTGGCACTCGGATCCTGCCCACGTCACTCTGCAGACTTCCTGCTCACACCCACCCTTTGTAATTCCACTGGGAAGTTCTTTGATTTATAACGTGCTCAAGGCGGACGTGTGGCACTGTGCTAACCAACTGTATTCTGGTGCTGCACCATCAGGAGCTTTGCCAAAAGTGCAACATGGCACACAGCAGCCGTCTATGGCACCTTCTCAGCAAAACAGTGAGGCAGGATTTGTGAATGTGAACTGGGAAGTGTGCCACGTACAAAATAAATGAAGTGCCACAGGCTACGTGACAGGCACCAGCTCTAACCAATCACACGCCCAGGTCCCTGAACGCCTCCAATGACCCAGCAGTTTTCCTACAAGATGGAACAGGACCTGCAAGTCATAAACCTTAAGAGTGCCAGACCCCCTCTCCCCCGTGACAACCACTTAACTCACCCACAGTCATTGCTCCAACGACAAATCCTTGTGCGGCCACTCGCATGTGGATCAGGTGGACAGACATCTTCGTGTTCCGGGATTTCAGCCTATAAAGACCGTAAGCCACAATCCCAGCGAAGCCCGCCATACCTTGGAGAGAAGACAGACAAGAGAGCCGTGACCACCTGGGACGCTCCAATCCATGAGCTCAGGATTAGGACCGCGATTAACGGAATGGCAGGACCCGCGGCCCCCGACAGGACGGGTCACCACACGAGTCAGAGCAGCACATCCCAGAAGAGGAGGCTGGGTGTGCACACTCCCTCATACTGGGACAGTTTACAGCCCCAAAAGAACCCAATCTGAACATCAGGAAGAAAACCCACCAGCATGTAATGGCAACAAAAATTCAGCAATTGAACTCGGTACCCCTGGACCTTCTGGCCGTTATGCCCGCTCCACATTACTTGTTTAGCAGCACTTACTCACATGGTGAAGCGTCTGCCCGCCTGCCTTTGCCACATTCTGGAAAATACTGAAAATTCCACAACTGCAGTGGGGCTCACGGAGGACAGAAACACGACGCTTTGCTCGGACCCCCTGCAGCAGTGCTACTTCTGTCCATCTGAAGATCTTGGATGTTCTCAGGTGTTCTTTGTTGGAGCCTTTGGGATGATGGACTGAAATCCACATGGAGGCCCGAGGTCCTGACAGTGCCCAGAGCACACAGAGCCCAATAAAACAAACCTGACAAGACCCCACGTCTGCACAGAGCAGCGAGTCCTTCTTATCTTCACTCACTCTGGTGCCATCTGGGGACCCCCATGTGCTCTGTCAGGTTGGGACCCCGGACAATAAACTATGGGGGCAGATGCTTTACCATTTTCAAAGCCCCTCCGAGTTTGCCATTTACCTTTTCATGGAGACCCCCTTTCAGAGTATTTCAGCTTTGGCTCTTTTGTGTTGTGTGGGTGGGAGGTGAGGGGGGTCTCCGAGAGTCCACCTTCTGTTCACTTAGTCTTCCGTACTTGTTGTCTGTGGCCCCCACTTCTGTGTATGTTTTTATTATTTGCTCTTCCCCGACTTTATTGATCTTTAGCCAAACTGCTGCTTTCTCATTCATGTATTCAACTGGTGATGCCATCGCGATGTACCAGCTGGGCTACGCACCACAACTCTGCTTAATGGGTCTTCTTATCATCGTGTACCCCTTTAGTCTTTTAACGGATTCACAGGGCACTGTTAGGCTCGCACCTTAACTTTTACTGGCCAGCCAATGAGTCGGTGGGCACTCGTCAACGGGCATTCCTAACAGTGCCCACCAAACAAAGTATCCGCGCAACGTGAACTGAAAAAGCCACTCACCAATTGGCACAAAGGGAGCCTCTTTGGACTTCCTGAGCAGTTTGGATGTTTGGCCCTCCTCAGAGTACGAGGAAACGCTGCTGGTGGCAGACATGATTGCTGTAACAGAAAGAACAACATTAGCATCAGGGAAGCGCAAAGACCCCCATCAGCCCCCCCACCAGCCTTACCGGAGACACCTGCCCTGACAAGCGGAGGAGCACGACACACTGAATTGGCTCTCGGCACAATGTCACCGCTTCCTTGCCTGCCTCTTTATATACGAGGGATAATTACACAGAGACAAGGTGTTGCAATCAAATAACCGACGATGACAAAGCAATCCAGAAAAAAAAAAACACACACGCACGCCACAGGGCAGGTAGACGACGTGCGATTACGCAACCACAGCTCAATCCGAGTCCCCCAGCAGCCTGTCGCCGGGCGCCGCCGTCATGAGAACAAGGGGCCGCAGGATCTGGTCTGGCAGCTGATGGCCAGGAGCGCCCGTCTGACCCAAAGGCACTCTGCTTGGCTTTGATCTCACAGGCAGACTTCAGGTGCTCTTCAGCTTAAATAAATCAAAGTCCATAACGTGCCAACGAAAACACTGTCAAGTCCAAACGAGATACTGACCAGGAGCCAGCTGGAATATTGCAAGCCCACCTTTCCGGCTATTAATTCATCCCACAGCCTTATGTGGACCTCAAATCATCAAGAAAAACACACTTCAGCTGGAGATGCCAGCCACTCACGTGGCATTCAGCCAGCAGCAGGTAATTTACGATGGACCTGTCAGGAAGGCCGGGGTCCTGGCAGCACCAGTCGTTTCCACAGAGCCGCACACAGAAAGCCTGGTCACGGTCAAGAGGTGGCAAACGCATATGCATCTGCTCCTCCATTGTGTTCCCGGACCCCAGTGCAGCAGGCTGGAGGGCAGATGGGGGGGCTTCAGCTTCATGAAGACTCGGAGGTCCTCCTCAGTCAGTTACAGCACACGCATCCTCATCTGTTACAGTGGCGACCTGCTGGCATGACCAGCTTACCTGCACACTGTAATAGAGACAGGACAGCGAGTGACATCATGTCAAAGTGGACTGCAGGGCAGATTAGAGAACAGACCCCTCAACACATTCATGTGGGACCACCACACCAAGCCTGCCCACTACGGACACTTGGGAGGGTGAAGCTAAGAGGAATGAGCAGAACCGTACGTACCTGTTGAGTCGAGGTGCCTGTCGAAATCTGAGACCATCAGTCTGTGTGTGTTGTAGAGACCCCTGTGACTCACTCAAGGTCAGAGTCTGCACGTTTTACTGGTCACCTGTCATAACACACCTGCACGTCACCCCACATTTCAACAGCAGGTACGGTGGCAGGTGACGTCAGGGTCACACCGGCAGTGCAGTGCACGGGACTGGGCCTGTGACCTTGTGCTGCCAGTCCAACGCCATGGGTTCTGCGGGGTCACTTGAACCCTTACTGACCTCAATGGATGCTGGTTGGCCTCGGGGCTGCTCCCGCAGCAGGCCTCTTTAGAGGTCTGGGCCTCTAAAATGGTGGCCGGACTCGGGGGTTCGCCGTCCCTCAGTGGGGAGGTCAGGTCAGGTCACTCGGCCCTTCAATTCTCCATCTGTGCTCTTCCGAAAATGGACAGGAAGTCCCGGCCGCACCGCTGCGTCACCACATTCGTAACATTAAGCGAACCGCACTTACAAAACGTCAGGTCATCACGGGATGCGACACGGAATGTCACTTCACGTCACTGGCCAGCACCCTCGAGGGGTCAGTACCGTTTAATCCTCACCGGCGAGGGCTCCCCGATGGCGTCCGTCAAAATGCCGGCTGAGCAGCGCCGAACGTGCCAGCAGCTCCTGCCACGTACTAACGGGAACTCCCAGCTCTCACATCCCCCTTACCTTTTAAACGCTCACTGGCCTTGTAACGGGTTTAGCTCACTGAAATTCACCTCTCCGCCGTTCACTTTATACCGGACAGCCGGCACCGGGGACACGCGCCTCTTGCGTCATCGAACGTCACTGAGAGAGCGTGAGCAGGGAGGCGGGAACAACTAGAAAAAAAAAATCAGCGCGCTCGCCTCATTGGCGCTCAATTTAACCCGCCGGGCGGCATTTCGGACGTTGGAGTCCACCTGACGTGACTGCGGCCGACGGCGAACAATCCACGCCAAGCAGAGTGTCTGGGCACGCGCGAGTCAGCGCCGCACGTAAAAGTCACACGCGTGGTGAGAACTGAAACGCCGAGTACCAAAGCGAAAGTCGACAAGTCGCGAAGCGCGTCACACGGCGAGACTACATTTACCACAATGCACCGCTGCCGAGGCCGCCGCACTCGGGTACAGAGAGTGCTGTACAGTGCGGTGACGGTCCTGCAGCGAGCGCTGGAGAAGTCGGTGTCATGTCCTGCAGCTCCATGTAATGCGAGGAAAAAAAAAAGACCAGCCTCATACAGAGAACCCCCGCCCGAAACGGGGCGTTTGTGACCGGCGGTGGTCATGCCGGACATTCTAGGGTAGGAAACCACCGGAGGCAAGTGGCAGGTGCAAGCGGGGCCGGCGCCACCATTAAGACGAGGTGTTCGCCAAGGGCGCAGATCATAAGGTTTGGAGTGGCGGGCGAAACCCGGCCGCACGGGCTAGTTTACCGAACAGTCGGTTGGCGCAGTAATAAGCTTGGCCGAGGGAGCAAAACTAACAAGACACCGGCCCTGGGCGCAAGTCAGGCTCAGTCGATCAAACGTTATTTATATATAGCACCTTATCTAGGAGCCACCGACCGTGCAGTATCGACGTAAAAAGGCCTCGTGTACACACCCCGGTGTACAAACTGGTTTGATGTGAACGGGTCACTTTACATGGACTGGACACTCGAAGCCGTGAAATGACCTTTCACTAGTGCACATGGGCGGTCACTGTGTCCTCAGATATGACAGCGACAGCTCATGTTGCACCTCAGTTTGCTTTGACCTTTCTGTGTCTCACACGCCACACCGTCCAGCTACTGTTACTTGATTGACCGCCTTGTCAAATGAAAGCCAAAACTGGACAAGTCTGGCACTGCCAATTATCTCACCCTGCCAACAGAGGTCACTTGCTGTCCAGCCGCTATTCTTTCTGACCCTCTGTGCTTCCTTAACTGGGCTACTCCTGACCATCAAGAGAGATGGCATGAAGGCTTCACGTCAACAGTGATGGCCGCAAGTGCCTGAAGTAAGGAGAAGAGCTGCCAGTTGTACTTGGTCAGCCAGATTCTCACCTTGTATTGTGGACCACATGCTTTTGTCAGTCTATATAGTGCCTTTCACAGTCAACACCATCCCAAAGTACCTAAGCCACTCAGACTTGCTTCTTAGAATCATTTTGGTGACCACAGGCTTTACACTTCTGACTCGGAGCCAGCAGGGGTCCTCGCCACTCGGACTTGCCAGCCATGTTGTTCCTGCCCTTGTGTTTGGAGCCTGCTGTGCAAGTGAGGCCTGGAACTGGTGCAGTTGAGATGATGGGGGCACTTGGCGTCTCCTCTAAGTGGTGTGACAATGACATCACTGAACCCTCATCCCGGCATCTTTTTTTTTTTTTTAATTAAATTTTATATATTCCTTACATAGGGGCGGCACAGTGGGTGGCGCTGCTGCCTCGCAGTAAGGAGACCTGGGTTCGAGTAAGAGAATCAGGCCAAGCCCTCAGCCCGATGTCTTAACTCAGTGGTGGTGGTGCCAAGCGCCAACCTTACACACAATGCAGACGTTGAATACGACGAGCCTGAAGGACTCCCTGAACCTACTGTGACCACTTTCTGTGTGACCCTGACCTGTCAAGTGCCTCCAAGGGCAATTACCCATCATGCCAAAGATCACATTTGCATAATCAGCACCTTTATAATTCTAGAAAGGCAGTTGATGGAAATGTCATTGTAAATGTGTTCACTCAAAGGGCCATCTGTGCAGTGTGGCTCTGGGGGACACTCACAGGCCCTCGGTGAGGGTTAGGAAGGTCATGTGCTGGCCAGGAAGACTTTAACCACAATTCAGCCTTCCTCCAATGCACCGCCACCACCAGCACTCCACAGGTCTGCCACTCCTACTGCCCAGTCCAGGGGTGGCCCTGCCATGTTTACCGTTTGCAGTTGTGTTAATTTATCGACAGCCTGGTCACACAAAGAAGACCCTCACGGTACCGTGGAGCCAAACCTGAAGCTGACCTCCTCATTTCCACCTCAGTTGGTGTGATTATAGTGCTGCTGGGTGCCCCCTGCTGTCCAGATTCGAAAATGAATGAGGAACTACAACCATACGGTAAGCAGGCGACCCAGAAGAGAACATCACGAGACGGCCTTGAAGCCATTTTTATGTCCCTAATTATATTTGATCATTTTACTGCAAGTTAATGCATAACTGAGGACCTTCTTGGCCACAAGCAGGAGGACCGTTTTGACGTCAAAGGCTAAGCCTAAGCGGGCGCCGCTGCTGTCTGTGAGCCGAAGACTCGCCCATGGAGGGAGCTGGCAGTGAACTGGCGGGTGCAGGGTGGTCAGCAGACAGCAATCAGGGGCTCAAGGGTGTATCTTGTGAAAGCAAATCAAATGGTGGTGCATTGACTGGTCACTCACTGGTTAATTAGGGTAACGGCCAGTGATGGCAGCAGGTGCTCCTCTTCTGAGGGTAGAAAATGGCCCAGTTTAGTCAATCAGACGGCTGTCCTACGGATGGACCGGTGAGCATCGGGGGGCCCCGCTAAAACACCGTAAGACGGGGGTCCTGTGGGCTTCCTCAGTTTGTTTGCAGGAGTAACTGCAGCATTTCAAGGCGAGTGCCATCTCTTGTTTCTCATTTTAGGGTCCCGGTGTTGGCATGAATGCCAGCTGTCGAGTGACTGCAATTCTAGTGAGCATGCGCCCCCTGCTGGCCAGACTTAAAGATGACATGACACCGCCATAGCTCCCCCGGGCCTGCCTTTTACACAGAACGCACCCCGGGTCAGTCGACATGTCTGTGCCAACCACTGGTGTGAGTGACCCGTCGCTGATTCTGCGAGTCCTCCTTTGCAATGGCAGATCATTAAACCAATCAATCAATCTTTAGTTCACCTGAGGCAACAACATGATGGCGCATTGAGACGACGATGCAGACCGGGAGCTCCATGTCGCGTGTCCTCATTCACACCTGCTTCACTTCACTTCAGTCTCAGTGTGCAGAGCTTGGCCACAGGTGACAGATGAGCGCCAGCCATCTCGGCTCACTTTCAGGTCACCTGTCAGGTTTAAGGAGGAAGAGGAAACAGCCAGTTAAAAACGTGACGGGAGATAAGACGGGTGTTTATGAGGAGAATTCACCGGGTGACCATGACCAGCGAGCGCCCAGGGCAGAGGGCAGGGGTGGCAGCCTCCACATGGCCCGTCTTCTGACTCAGGTGTGCCGTAGGTCAGCTCATTATTACGAGACCACCCATCAGTCATCTCCCTGTGAAGTTCCTTTTTAAACAAAAGGGATCCCCTTTGGCCCACGTTGGCCTTGCAGCATCGTGACAGTTTTCTTCACAAGTCAGCTGTGCCATTGGACTCTACTGCATTGCCCAGGGTGTATTTGAGGCCTGTGGCACCCAGTCCTCTCCGGCTCAAGCGCACATCTGGTCCATCTTGGGGACCCAGGGAGGTCACTCTGGGATTCTACGTCTCCACGCTAAAGGCAGCAACTGTCAGCCCTGCAATAAAACGCAAGTCCCGGGGCACCTCTTGAGCTCTGAGAGTCGAGGTCACCACGGACGGGCCTGAGCAGTGGGGGTCAGCAGGCATCTTGGATTTTGGGGCCGCCTTAAGAGGCTCTCATGTCGGTTTCGTCTCGTCAGGCCCCTTGTGCCTTGTACAACAGACGGGCGTCCCAGGGATGGAGCGGCCCTTTCAGACGGACAGCCCAAGAAGAGTAAGCGTGTAAGGGGATTAGTGCAGTGGCTTTAAAATGAGGTCATCGAGGACACCGTTGGACACTTGTGAAGGGAGGATTTCACACCCACTTTAGGAAGAGGTGGTGTGGTGGACAGCAGGACTTGACGTTATTATAGAGGAATGAAGTGGACAGGACTGGCGAGCTTTGGTGGGCTGAATGGCCTCTTCTCGTCTAGAATGTTCTAAAGAGTTTCCCGAGACCCTCCTTAGTCCTCAGGCCTCTTCTGGTTAACTCAACGAGACGTAGTGGGCATGGGCACACCTGCCAGGAGGAAGAGGGGCCGGGGAGGGACCCTCGTGCTGTGCTTAGGTAGACCCAAAGAGGCCGTCTTGTCATCTTTAATCTTGGCCTCCTTGCTCGTTTTTTGGGGCCGGACACTGCAGTTCTTCAAGGTGACAATGACAAGGCCATCGGTCCTGCCACGACTTATCTGTCCACTGCCACTTTGAGCTGCGGAGCATCAAGCAAATCGTGATGCCCCTGGTCAGGTGGGCTAATGAAAATCGGTGAGTTTTTGTGTTCGGCCCTTCACACGTGAAGCATCACAGCAGGCTTGGCTTTGACTTTCTCTCTTGTGATTCCCGTAAAGCGGAGGCCACTCACCGGTTGGAGTCAGTCGCCCGAGCGCAGATCCTGATGGCTTCAACCTCGAGGTTTGCATTTCAAGCCTACAAACGAGAAGAATCCAGAAAAGCCTGAGAGTTCTTTACGATGAGGAGGTCATTTCAGCGTGTCGTACATTAGCGTGGGCAGCAGCATTGGGAATTAGTGGCAGGTGTGTGCCACCTACAAGTGTCCATGCCACCGAATATGATGTGGTCTCCAACAGAAGCAGCGTCAGAGTCACCCTGGCATGGCCGTGGCAACAGCGACACTGTGCCCGTGTTGCAGGACCCACCTGGCAATCTGCTCCTCCAGCCTCCTGAGCGACTGTGAGGCCGAGCAGCAGCGGACCGAGGACTGGATGAAGTCTCTCCTTCCTTCCCACTGCCGCACTCTCGCCTGCATCCGCTCAATCCGGCCCTCCAGATCAGCAAAGTTCTCCTTCAGCTGCTGCATCTGATTCAAGAGTGGAAGCAGAGAGTGAGAAGGCGGCACACTAGGAGCGAACGGGACAAGACCCCCAAAATACAGACAGACAGAGAGACGGAGAGCACGTCTGTCCGAGTCCCAAATCACAATGGAAGGGAATGGAGAAGGCACAGCTCATCCATTGGCCAGACCAGAGTTCTCTACTTTAGCAGCCTGAAGACCGAGGGGGTGCGCAACATCAGGCGGAGGGAGACCCCCTGGGACGTGCACTTCTGCATAGTGAAGAATGTCTGATGTTCGCCCCCCTGAAAAGCTTCAGAGACAACAGCAGAGGAGGCCCGGCCACGGCGATGGCTGGACATCGTGCTCAGTTGATACGACAGCCCCCTGAGGAGACCCTGGGGGACGTTTTGTTCACAGGGTCAAAGTAAAGAGAGGTGAATGCCCCCCTAAAAGGCCAGAGCTCTCAATTTCCTGTATGCTAAGCCAATGTCCACATAGGAGGTCAGCTGGCCTCTTGTGAAGGCACGTCTCTGTGCTCCATTTTGAAGCCTGGCTAGGACCCCCTTTGGACGTCACCCCGTCCCACCGCCTACTCTTTGTGGTCTCCACACACACACAGACACACAGACAGAACTCACCCGGGCGCTCAGGTCAGCCCTGTTCCTCCTCTGCTGGGGCATCTGCAGCTGTGCCAACGAGGCACATTTCACCCAGCGTCCGAGGAGCTTCTGGGACGCAGCAGCCTGTCGGAGGGTCCACAAAACAAGAGCAGCACCGTGAGCACAGCGCAGAAAGGGGGCGCCCGGCACAAGTGAGGCGAGGCGTACCTGACATGCTGAAGAGCCGAGTCGCAGGATCTCCCCCTTCCCAGAGTCCTCCATGGCCTTTTCCAGTCCTCCTAGGGCACTGGCGTGACACTTGATCGTCTCTTTTATTTCCTGGTTCTGTTTCTGTAGCCTGAAGGACAACAAGAGAGACTTGAAACCTGTATGACCCACAGGGGGCGCTGTCTGCGGCTTACACAAGGAACTTCTCAAAGTGTTAGTACTTTTTGTTAAGACCCTCAATGACACGGGACCACTTGGTCATTCCTGACCACTGCACAAACAGTTCTGGTCATTTAAAAGAAGGACCTGAGGGGGCACACGAGACAGAGGGGAGCAACTGACTGACACCTCAATTCATTAAAAGAAGAAACGAGGAGTCAGGAGGATGAGGAGGGTGATGATGAAGGCCAAGCTAATGGGGCGGACCCTTTACATTTTCTGTTATCTGTCACCATCATAGCCCAGGTAAGACCACCTGTATTCTCCATGCAGGAGGAGGCTGCTGGGTCAGCTGGCGAGACCCCCTGTGGCCTCAGGCCAGTAACTGAGGTGTGTGTGACGGGCCGTTTGTTTCTTCATCTGTGGTGGTCTTTCTTATTCGGTTGACGGTGTTACTGAGTGATGGACAGCAGAAGGAAGAGCCACGGATCTCTCTAACAGCGGACAAGCAAGGTCAGTGCAGGTTAGGGGGTCTGTGACGGACCGCTGCTGGTGTTAGGGGGTCTGTGATGGACCATTACTGGTGTTAGGAGGTCTGTGATGGACCATTACTGGTGTTAGGGGGTCTGTGATGGGCCCTGCTGGCGTTTGGGGGTCTGTGATGGGCCGTTGCTGGTGTTAGGGGGTCTGTGATGGACCATTACTGGTTTTAGGGGGTCTGTGATGGACCATTAATGGTGTTAGGGGTCTGTGATGGGCCCTGCTGGCATGAGAGAAAGAGGCCTTGCAGCTGCTCAGACACTCACTTTGTGTGCTCACCAAGTTTTAGGGGGCCGCCTTGTCAACTGCTATTCACATCGGGACCCTTTGACACATTAAAACAGATCTGAATAAAAACAAAAGACACGGGTCCAAGGAATGTCCGCTGGTTTGAACGGCTGGGAGGAGCACCGTCTGGGAAAAGAACTCTGGTCCAGCTGAGGCAACGTTAAGGGGGAACGCTCACCGTCAGTACATGTGGGCGATTTAAAAACTAAGAAACAAATCAGGAAATAGAATAAAAAATAAACTCACGACCCGAAACAATGCAGTAGGCAAACGGTAAGCCATGCCCAGATGGCCTGCCACCTTCACCAACGTCCAGTCTGCTCTGAGCCTTCACATTCAATGTGCCGCCCACTACCAGAAGCGTCACACGCGGGCTCCTAACAAGGGGGTGGCACATGGCACTGATCCCAAAGGTCCTCTATGGTGTCACCTCGTCATTTCCGGGTCGGGTCCCAAGGTCCCTCCTCTTCCCGCCACGATTTCTAACCTGTGCAGTTCTTGTCTTTTTCCTCAACCGTTTTTCGCGTTTGCAGCCAATTCTCTCTCAGGTGTATGGATGGCTGCCCCCAAACCCCTTCATTATTTACCACAGAAGACAAGAAGGAAGGATCAGCGAGACCCTCAACGTGAAGGAGGGGACAGGAGGATGGCACCGAGCCCCCTGGCTTGTGCTTAGTGAGGACTCGAGAGACTGTGATTGTGACAGTCAAGCAGCGAGATCACACGGACCCCCGGATGACATTAGGGTGGTCCCGCATCCTGGGAACAGAGGCACATTTAAAAAAACGGCACGCGTGACATACGACTCAAGTACAATAACATTCCTAAACAATGCCATTTGTTTTTGTATCATCCAGAGTCACACAAGGAGGGCCGCAGTGGGCTTTAACAGGTCCTGCCTCTTGACAGCCCCCCGGCCTCGACTTTCTAAGAAGACAAGAAAAATAAAAAATGGACGAAACCTCCGGAAAGGCAATTCAACGAGAGACCCCCCTGCAGCGAGGTCACAATACACAGAGCAGGGCAGGACACAAGTCATGTCGACACAATAGGAATATTACAAGTGCCGAGCGGAATTCCACAGTCGATGACATCCCATAATACGATTCGGATTTGTTCACAGAGTCCTGGAGACCTCGGCCATCAAGCCGCCACCGCCTATCGGCCAATCCGATGACAGGACCCCTCTACCCGATGACTCCTGCAATCCTCCATCTGAGATGGCAGAACGGCTTGGCAGGGGCACCGAGTGGCACATGTGGGCACCAAATAAACACTAAATGGCCAACTCGTCCAAATGACTGAGTTCAGGCGCATCAGACGGAGCGGAGAGCCGCAGTGAAGAGCTCAGGGACTTTAGACGTGGCACGGCCGTAGGATGCCAACTTGGCCGCCAGCCAGTACGTGACAGTTCTGTCCTGCTAGCTCTGCCCCGGTCAACGCTAAGTGCTAATAGTGCTGTCAAGTGGACGCGCCAATGAGCGATGACACCTCAGCCACAAAGTGGTGGCCCATGCATACCCGCAGACTGGGGCCACCGAGAACTCAAGTGCGTAAAAATGGCCTTCATCTGTGACTTGACGCTCAGCGGAGTTCCAAACAGCAGCACAAGAACTGAGCGCCAGGGGCTTCATGACCGGGCCGAGGCCATCAGAGACGCGGTCCCCGGACTGGTGACAGAAAGAAAAGGGAGCAGCGAGTGAGGAGCCGGCCAGCTGGGTTCAGTCAAATGAAAAGCAGGTCCCCGTAACGTAATGTCAATCAAGATGTGACACATCACACTTCACTGTCAGGGTTTGGCGAATGCCAGGGGAGCACTACAGTAAGCGCTAGGAGTTTAGTGGCATCATGGCAGGGGCTGAGTTAGACCCAGTTTGTGAAGGCTGTGCCCTTCTGAGCAACGCCAGGGCCATAAAGACGTGAAGGGACCCGAATGGCCTCCACAGGGCGTGGACTTCAGACCTTTGGGATGAACTGGGACGCCAACGTTATGACCGACCTCGCAACACACCATCGTGGCTCAAATTCCCAACTCCATATTAGCGCCCACGGGCTTGGAATGGGATGCCCAACAGGCTCAGGCAGGTGCGTTTCTCAGCTTCTTTGGTCCACTTTGGGCACTGCTCAGAAGAAAGTGGGGGCGCAGGCCAGGGGCACTTGCTGCATTGCTTCCTTATAGTTTTGTGCTTTTCATTCCACGTGGCGGGCAGCACTGGCACAGGTGGGTGTCACTTGCCATGGGGATTCACAACGCACCTCTGCAGACGTCGCTCCAGCTGCCTCGCGTGCCTCCACTCTTCCTTCATGGCCTCTCCATTCTTGAAGGCCGACATTCTTGGCTGCATCTGACTGTGCCGGGCATCTCGTCTTGGCAGCTGAGGGTGAAAAGAATACAGAAAGTCAAAGTGCCAGTGGGTACAAGATGGGGGCAGTGAGTGGTCGAATGAAGAGGACAATAAAAAAGGAGGCCCCCCATAAAGTAGCGAGAGCCACTGCGTCATGAGACTCGGCCGGTCTGAGGGTGGCACAAGTACGGCGGCTCATGGAGCCGCACAAACAAAATGAAACAACATGCAGGCGGAAAACAGACGTGGTGACGCGCCAGCCTCTGGTCTTTTCGAGGTATCTGATGCTCACCTGTAAATTGGGGGACGTCTGACGGGTCGACCGCAAGCATAGCAGAAGGAGAGGTGAAGAAGAGTGTGAGGAGTGATCGGTGACAGACGGGTGTCAGCAAGAGTGACAGTGAGGGAGACCAGCTGTGTGATATAGGCTGTGAAGACTGGCATTGGGTGTGACGAGGACATTAGAGGGTCAGCTCAGGTGGGACGGTTTGGGGACAAAGTCAGAGAGGCGAGATGGCGTTGGTTTGGAGAGACGCTGGGTGTACTGGGAGGAGGGTGCTAAGGACAGAGCTGCCAGGTAAGAGGAGGTTCATGGATGTGGTGAGGGAGGACATGCGGGTGATGGTGTGACAGAACAAGATGACGAGGACAGGAAGAGATGGAAGAAGATGATCCTCTGTGGCGATGGGAGCGGCCGAAAGAAGAAGAAGAAGAAGAAGGTGTCAGATATGAGAGTTTGAGTCACATGAAGGATGAGTGGCGTCCCAGCAGGTGTGCCCAGGTGTGCCCTGTAACACGCTGGCGAATGTGAACTGCCTGCTGTCCCGGCACTCAGCATTGCCTTGTGGTTGGCACAGGACTGCCTGGCACACTTGTGAGTTTCATTTAACGTCCAAACTTTAACAAACAGCTAAACAGATGGTGACACTCGGCCCTCCGTTTCCAGCACGCCAAAGACCCCGATTCTTGACGCTGTGCCACCCCACTTCTTTTGATCTGTTTAACTTCTGGCTTTTGGGGTAACTTATTAAGGAGCGAGCCACCACATGAGGCCGCCTCGCCCGTCTCTTTCACGCTCACTTCATAAGTACGGTGACGTCAGATGAGCTGAACGGGCCGACTGGACAGTCACACTGGACTGAAATGAGCTGCCAGGAGAGACTCCACAAAGTCAAGTACAGCGCCCGGGGTCTCTCCGGTGGGTGGGCTCACAAGAGATGGACAGTCAGATTCTCGAGGTCGGTGTCAAGTTGGAGATACGAGCTGAACAAGACTGGGGACTGAATGGCTGCTTCACGCCCACCCAACCAAGCCAGCCACTTGACTCCATCAGTGAATGACACCCACCTGCTGCGCCCCAGCTGCCCTGTCCCGATGCCTTTGGGCGTCTCGGTCTTTAGGTTTCCACGTCCTGCTCGAGTCCACACCGGGCTTAGGCTGCAGCCGCTGCAGAGGACAAGAAAACGAGAGTCGCTTAATGAAAGCAAAGGCAGGCCCGGGACGTTCGCCACTTCGCTCCCCGTCACCTCGGCCTCCCTTCTGTCTTTCAGTCCACCCAGGGAACTGGCGCAGCTGGCACTGCCCGCAGAGGAGTTCCAGCCCACGTGTGCCCGAGGTGTCCCCAGAGCGCCAGGCTTGAGTCGCTTCTCTTCTAAAGCGTCACTCGTGTTATGAGAGACGAGACCCCTTGCCGTGGCAGACAGAATGCCATTCCAAAGCCAATGAACAGCAAGAGGAAGTGAGAAAATCTCTCGCTTATGAAAGGAGATCCTGGGACGAGACTTTTATCATCGCGATCTCCTCAAGTCCCGCGAGACGAGACTTTGGCCGCGAGATTTCCTCAAGTCCCGCCCTCCTCTCACGGGCCAATCACCTCTCACTCGTCAGACGCTCGTACTCATTTTTACGTTTCCCTCGTTTAAAGTCATTGATGAAAAATCCTCCGTTCGACCCGTTTCTGGACTGTCCGGTTAGACGTACAATCGGTTTGTTTCGTTTGTAATCGTCCAGTTCAAGATGGCACGTCACGACTAAACGAAGAAGAAAAGGCAGCGCGTCGAAAAGAGAACCGAAAGACTTCAAAAAAGAAAAAGAAAAATCAGAAAGTAAGGAAAGCCCCCGCGGTGGGCCGGCGCCCTGCCCGGGGTTTGTTCCTGCCTTGCGCCCTCCCCTGTGCCGGCCGGGATTGGCTCCAGCAGTCACCCCGTGATGGGGCGGCACGGTGGCGCAGTGGGTAGCAGTTAGGAGACCCGCCCGGGTTCGCTTCCCGGGTCCTCCCTGCCTGTGTGGAGTTTGAGTTTGCATGTCCTCCCCGTGACATGCAGGTCGGGCGCACTGGCAATCCTAAATGGACCGTAGTGTGTGTGCCCTGTGCCATCTGGGATTGGCTCCAGCAGACCCCTGTCACCCTGTAGGTAGGACATAGCAGGTTGGACGATGACCGACTGTCTGACAAGCAGCCCGGAAGTGAAAACCTCGTGGGGACGGAAATACAAGCCAAAGAGTAGAAGACAAAGTAGAACGGCGTAAAGAGGCAGAGGCAGAGCGGGCAGAGCGGGGCAGAGAGTATGAAATGAGTCCAATTCAAAAAGCAATGGCAAAGATCACATGAGCGCCAACAAGCGGAAATCATTAACTCGGTGGAATAGCGCGACAGCCATAAGACAGAAGTACGGCGATGCTGTGTGGCTTTAAGGACTTGTGGGTCGTCCGATTGGCGCTGCCAGCCAGCGGCGACGGGTTGCGTTTCTTCACGAGATTTGTTTCCGTGTTCACTTCACAGCCAAACCGAACACAATCGTCACCTCTCAACTTGTGACGTTTTACTCTTTTTGAACTTCGGTTAATTACTGGCCGGACACTGGACATCCCAAGTGGGCAGGGGGCAGAGCCCCAATGTGCCCTGCATGGACCTGAGCCGTTATGGCGCGAGACTCAATGTAATCAAACACGTTGACGCCTCGCCTTTCAGTCAAACTTTAAAAAGGTTTCATTTCTCTAAACACACCAAACCCTGCAGACGTCTTCATGTCTGCAACTCTTAAAGGAGTGCATTGTGGGATACTTGGCCTCACTACGGAGCAGTTCATTGGCCGTCACGGTTTACCTCCTGGCAGACCGCCGGGCCGTCAAAGCCTATTTTTCCATTAGAGACCCAAACTTGATTTTGTTTTACGACAACAGCAGTCACACGTTCACCGATTCCTAAAATGACTGAAGCGTCGACTCGTTGCACATGCATGTTGCCAGCCGGGGTGGGCCACGGTCTGCCCGTTAGTTGGCAGATCTCGCAGCTCGTCTCCCACTGGCGCACACCTAAAGGCACAGAGGGCGCTGCCACTTCCCCGAGCCGCCACACGTACCCGCTCCTCCTCCATCACCACCTGCTCACGTCGCTCGTCTCCGGCGCTCTTCCAGACTGAATGGAGTGTTTCTGGTGATGACAAGAGAAGAACGTAATGCAGCAGAAAGAAAGAAAGCAAACACGACGACGGGTGGTCTCTCCCAGCACCCCTCACACCTTTTAACGTAATCTGAGAGACACATTAATATCGGAGCACGAGACCACCCCTCACTGCTCACAACATTTCAAGACATAAAAACCCACTGGGCACGTCTTCAGAGCCACGTGGGGGCACAGTGGGCAGCCTGAGGGTCTCGCTCCGACTTCTGGCCCAGGCCCCATCAGTCCGAGGTGCTCAGTGGGTTAAGGCGGCGGACTTTCTTTACGAGAAACCCCCCCGATATGTCCAAGGGGCTCATATCGGCCATCACAGTCCCAGTTTACGCACCTCCTGGGCCCGACCTCCTTATCCAGGGCTACTTTACTAGGGTGGTCTCCACTGGGGGCTCTCTGTGGGGGTCCTCTCCAGAGTATACATTCGATTAGACATTGAACTATCGTCTCAGACCTCCGAGTAGCACTTGATGGCATTTGATCTGCTATGGCACGAGTGACACGGAGATTAGACCAACAGGGCAAACCTCAAGGATGCTGGGAGAAGCGGGTTCTGACTGAAAAATCCAAATTACTGAGCACCAGATGGCAGGACGTCTCAATCAGGGGGACGGAAGATGCATCAAGTCACCGCAATTAGTGACAGCACAGCAGGTCACCGGCATTGAGTGACAGCAGACACACCTTCAGATGAGAACTGCCAGCCTGAAACTAAGGGACGAGTTTATCAAACGCTGCAAACGTGGAAGGGCACCTGCCATCCAGTGCCACGTCCTGCGCAGACCTTTGCTTCATCTTCGTTTGTTCACTTCAGACAAGGTCAGGTAAAGATGGGAGAAAGACATGAAGCTGAAGCCAAGACAGACAGGTGGGCGGGCAGATGGGCAGATGGACAGATGGACAGGCGGGCAGACGGACAGACAGGCAGGCGGGTAGACAAGACAGGTGGGCAGGCAGACAGATGGACAGACAGAGGGACAGACGGGCAGGCAGACGGACAGACAGACAGGCGGGTAGACAAGACAGGTGGGCAGGCAGACAGACAAGACAAGACAGACAGGTGGGCGGACAGAGGGACAGACGGACAGGCGGGTAGACAAGACAGGTGGGCAGGCGGGCAGACAGACGATTCTCCACGTCCAGCTCGAGTCACAAATGCACAACCACAGCGAGTTTCTGACATGAAAGCCCCTCAATGCACTTTACAATATGAATGACAACTCAGAATTACAAAAGAAAGTAAAACTAAAGAAGATGGAAACTTAGGAAACGTCAAAGCTGCACAGGAGAAAGTAATAAAAAGTGGGCAGCAATCAACCACAGAAGTGTGAAACCGAACCTCCAAAGAAGAACTCCAATGCGTCTGGCCATTTTGAAACACAGGAGTGGACACTAGGGGGCGACGCAGCCTCACAAAACACTTGAGTTGGCAGCCTTGTGAGTTTTCCATCTCCTGGGCTTTGTGTAGAAGGGGGTCTCGAGGACCCCAGTCAGCCTGTCCCATATGAACTAAAATCAGGGGACTTCTTGAATGAACTTCAATATTCTAAATAACAGCAAACAAAGGCCAAGCAATCTTGTAGGACTTCACTGATCAGGCGCCCCTCAATTCAATTGTTTGGGTCATTTTTGAAAAATATCACAAGACGCCAGCAGTTGTGCCCCTTTAAAACAGAGCGAGTAGCTTAACCCGCTGTGCGCCTCCCTGGCACCTCGCTGACGTGCTAAATTCTCACAAGTCTTCCTCCTGCCAGGCTGCCTTCACTGCGTTGCTCTGATCGGAGGGAGCAGTAAACGCCATCCCGTGGTCACTAACGGGGTCTCGACAGCCCTTCTGTAGGTACTCGGGCGCCAGGCCTCATCTTCCTCCACCGGCCCCTTAGCCCTATACAGGTCTCCATACAGAAACGACTCCCGTCGGCCAGGCACCCCACCCTCTGTGTCTCACACCCGATTGCCTAGTGGGGTCCGGGTGGTCTCGGAGGCCCTGCAGCTTTCGTTTTTTCTGTCCTCCCTGGCCGTCACCCCTTACTTTATTCTTTGTGTTGCCTACTCTTATTTTTCTCTTTTCATCTCGTGAAGCACAAATGTGGCTGTTGATGGCACAGCTGGCCAGACTCTCGGAGGACCTTTGATGTCAGGCAAACGGAGAGGCGGCTCGTCGTATTCCTGAGGCGTCAGCGAGACCCCGTTTATGAGGTGAGGACAGTAAGAGGCCTGGTGGTCCGTCACACACACACTCACTCACACACTCACACACACTCGCTCGCTCTGTCACGGTCAATTCAGAGCTGCTGGTCAACTGGACTCCACGTCTTCGGTTTGTCTGAGGATGATGGGAAGCCTTTTATAAATCCCAGCTGTCTGACTGGAGTAACTGGTAAGAGCGGCTGAGCAGCAGCAGCCCACCTCACCTGCACGGCCACGCCCACCTGGTGAGCATCGGGCTGCCGTGACGATGAGCCAGCCGACAGCCATTTTGAACAAGCGCCTCTGTGGCACACGTCAAGAGGAGGGTGGCAGGGGCACCTCACCAGAGCGCTCGCCAACTTTACTGTTTCATTGTTGCCATCCTAGTGGGGCTGCTGCTGTTTGCTGATCAATTTCTTTATTTATGGGGCCTTCTGGAAAAAGTTCTTTGTCTCAAGGGGAGAATTTAAGTGCTGCCTGTCTGTCTATGGGATCCACAGCTGACCTCAGAGTGGCACACATCGGTGCCCGTTCACACATCTAATTGAAAATAAAAAGTGCCAAAAACAAGATGGGCGAACAACACGCAGTAACAACACACAGTTAGAACGCAAGAAACCAAAGCCAAGGCCACTCTGCCATTGAGGAGCCCCTTCTGGAGGTGTCTGTAAGATGGGTGTCACTGCCCACCATCCACTTACTACCAGCTCTCTGTTGAGCATGATGCCTCGCTGCCCGTTACGGCCTGGCACAACTCCAAGCTCAAGGGGGCACTTCACAGGTAATTCCCAACCTCAGCAACTTCCTGTGACCACCTCGTCCGAGTGCCCCCTAGAGACCCCCGCAAACCCACACACTCAAAGTGCCAGGTCCCCTTCTCCAGAACAGGGCACAGGACACCACCTGCTCCACGATGAAGCCCTCTAACGCCACCTGGCAATTTGCAGCACCTTTCTTAGGCCCCTGTCTGTGTGCCAACACAAGTGCCCAGGACCGGTCCGAGAGGATGAGCAGTCCTGGGCCGTCACAAAAGGAAGTGGAGACTCGCCGATGTCCACGGTGGGTCGCTACGGGGGTCTTTTACCGATGACTCGTGCACTCACCCCTCACGTGGGCAGCCTGAGCAGATGGAGGGCTTCTATCCCCAGACAGACCTGCCGTTGCACTCCTGGTTGGCGACATCTCGTCTTCACAAACAAATCCACAGCCATCACTGAACGGCACATCTGAGAAAAAAAAAAGGAAAAGCCTCATTTTGTTCACTCAGCCCGTCCGGCGGTGGGCATCACTCACGGACCTCCTGCCAGTTTAAGGACACCACTGGGCATACTGTATGTATGTATCTATAAAATGGCAGGTTCACCCTGTCGAATGTATTTTACAATTCATGCAGTAATTAAAATCATTGCAGCATTCATGCCAACAGATGCCACACCGCAAACGTTTGCCCTGCTGTGGAGAATCCTGTAGGACAATAAAGGAAAACGTAAACAAGGAACGGCAGGGAGGGGACTGATCTGATTGAAGTCGATTAAGACCTCTGGTGGTCCGCCCTCACCAAATGCAGCGACACGAGAGCAGAATAAAAATCCTTCCAGGACCCCGCTTTGAGACCCCCGCAGTTAAACCAGGAGTGTGGTGGCATTAGATGTTATTAGGTTGGAGTGTTGGGTGCATACGCCATCTGTTGGAATGACACTGCGATGCATTTTCTAAGGACACTAAAGCCCAGCCCTGGAGTGGGCCCGGTGGGCACGATGTCACAGGAGCAGAGGGACAGCAGGGGCGGTGGGCAGCGACACAAGTGGTGTGATGATGAGATGATTACTTATTTAATCTTCACACACACACACGCGTGTTTTATTAGGGTGGTGACACTTGTGGTGTGGCCGTGCGCTGCCATGTCTTAACGGCCTGAACTTGTGTCCTTGTCATTCTAACTCGGTGGTGGAGCTTTGAAGGTTTAGGGACAAGTCAGAAAGTGAGGGGTCCCAGTGATGGCCTCACTCCAAGACTCCTGCAGGCTCATCATTCCCATAACTCGGCTCGTACCTGAGGGCTCTGCCCATTAACTGCCATCGATGTCTCCGAGTACGCGACTCCCCATTTAACTGAAATAATTCTATTGGATCAACTGAAGTGATGCCTTAGAGAATTAGAGGACCGGGACGAGGACCCCATTAGTGATGAGCGAACTTCACCAAACTCTACAAAATGAACTGAAGGGAAGGAGGAACTGAACTCGCTTCGGGTACATTAAATGGTGACCTGGCGTGCTGAGGGTCCCCGATGGACCAAAAATGTGATCTCAGCTCTGAGGCACCACCGTGCCACTCTCTACGAATAGAAACTAGCGATGTGTAAAAAATCAAAAAGATCATTACACTGGCGGCGTTCCAATGTTGGGCAGTGCCCGCGTGCTTCTGCCCCCCAAACCCAAGCCTGACAAATGGCAACAAATCCTGTGCCGTCTCCTCCAGCGCTCACTGACTTGTAGGTGCCGAGAGACGCAGCGTGGCACAGGGACAGGGTTACGTATCTGGTGACAGTTCTCATGACACTCTAATGAAGGTCAGCCGACGTACCCCTCAAGTGGCATGCTACTCGGGTCGGGAGGGCAGCAAATCTCATGGCACACAGCACGGTTGCTACTTTTCTCCAAAGCGACTTACACATGAGGCGAGGGCCCGTGTGCTCAGCCAGCAGAGTGGGACAGGTGACAAACGATGAGTGCCACCATTTACAATCACAGGTGACTCAAACAATAGCAAGACAGCCAATGATATAAAAGAAGATCCCGGAGCTGCGGATTTGTTTTCAGTCAGTCGGCCAGATGGGTGGAGGTGGGCACCACGTTCCACCAACTAGGAAGGACAGAGGAAGAGGGTCCGGACTGAGACTCGAGACCACCTCACCAGATGCTGCTCCCTGGCAGGCCTTGCAAAGCATCATGGGAACGGGAGACGGTTCTGAGGTGGTGGTCTCTGGCAGGCACCGCACATCCGCTGTGACCCCGCGCTGCCTGCTCTGCTGAGGACTCACAGGGTCTCGGGACACGCGGAGGGTCCCCAAGTTCAGGTTTTTATTTCAGTGCGTCATTCTTCCTTTCAACTGATCTCGTTGTTCAGTTATCTGCTCCATGAGAAATTCGTAAATGTTTGTACCCTTTAATTGTGGGCAGTCAGACTCGGGGTCTGGTGGGCCACAGTGGCCGAGGGGCTTCTTTCCAGTCACTTTCTTTATTAGTAGCCATTAATGAGCACAGACTTGCTTTTTGAGATTAAGAACCCGTCATTGTCACTGCGGGTAAATGACAGCGAGGCGCACAGCTCACTTGACCCCATTTGTGCCCACCCTACGACGTCACATTTACAGAGACACGATGCCCACAAAACCTGCTGATGGCAAAGAAAATGAACTGCTGTGCAAACGGCTGCTTTGGCACAAATTAAAGCGTCTGCTTCAGTCGACTTCTCACGAAGAAACCGGTGGCCTTTCAGACCCCCTGGGCACCTGCTGGCATCACCCCGTGCCCGTTATTGTGAGGTTACGGCAGCGCTTCTCAGCCTTTCCGTATTTGCGACCCGAGTTTTCCCCTAACGTCTTTGAAAGGAGCCCGCTAATGCCAATGTGTCCTTTTCATTTTATTATCCATCCCTACTTCACGCTTATCGCCGTTTAGCTAACTCTAGATTTACTGTTCTGGTATCAGCGTGTGCTTTAAGTTCGTTGGTTTTGGTTTCAACAGATGGACTTTTCGTATTTTTGATTCTTGTTTTCTTTTTTTTTCACATCTTCGCGCCCCCCCTTTTTGTTACTTTGCGCCCCACAATTTGAGGACCTCTGGGTGAAAGAAAAAAGAAACAAAGAAGGGCGGCTTCAGAACCTTAAAGAGCATCCATCCACCCATCCATTTTCTAACCCGCTGAATCCGAACACAGGGTCACGGGGGTCTGCTGGAGCCAATCCCAGCCAACACAGGGCACAAGGCAGGAATCCAATCCCGGGCAGGGCGCCAACCCACCACAGGACACACACAAACACCCACCCACCTCACCTGCATGTCTTTGGACTGACGGAGGAAAGCCACGCAGACACGGGGAGGACATGCAAACTCCACGCAGGGAGGACCCGGGAGGCGAACCCTTAAGGGTCTCCTAACTGCGAGGCAGCAATACCCGCTACCCACTGCGCCACCGTGCCACCCCACCTTAAAGAGCAAGTCGGCTAAAATGACAGCGACGTGTAGTGACAGTAAATCAGAACGTGGGCCGAAACGCAGCCCTCCAGCACCGCAGTGCCACAGCCCTCCTCCTCGCACGCCCTTTTCTGTGCCACTCATGGACGCTTAGTAACGAGCGCGCAGACAGACAAGGGGGCACACACGGAATGCCAACTGTTAGAAACAGTTCTTAAAAACAGACAAACGCCTGAATGTGGCACCGCTGTGCTCGGAGCATTTGAGTACAACAGCAAGAGTAACGTTCCCGTTGTGGCGGACGGCCGGGGCCCATGCCCGGCCGGGACGCCCCTTCAGCATATGTTCTGGGGGAGCAGGCACGGGGGACCCAATACCTCCCCGTGGACGCTAGATGGCAGCGGTGCCTCGGACTCCCCCAGGGCTTCATGGCATTTGGAGTTTGGTTCAGCCCTGTTGGGATCCGCGGGCACCGCCAGGGGGCCCTCGTGGGTGCAGCTGGAAATGGGCAATCAAGCACCTGGCGCACTTGCGGGTGCCTTATAAAAGGATGCTGAGTCGGGTGTTGTGGTGCGCTGAGGGACACGGGGAAGACGAGGACCTCAGCTGAAGACGATAAAAGCATTTTAACGTGCGTCCGTTGCCAGTCTGTGTCGGGTCGGGCGCGTATATAGCGCCTTTATCACAAAACAACGGCTCTCTAAACAAGGAGATCAATTACAAGGACAAAGACGTGAAGCCACTGGGCACCCCAGCACGGGTCTAACAGACAGGCGAGTGGTGGGCAGACCGGTGTGCCCATCACAAAGGACTTCTGCCTCCACGCCCAGACTTGCTGCCGACCCTGGAATTGCTTCCAAGGCTTCTTGCTGGAGTTTTGTCTCCCAGTTTGTCCTGGCAGATCTTGGGCCATTTTAAACCCGATTGTCACCCGAGGGCTTTCCTAGTTTGTCACGGATCATCTTACACTCGACGGATGTAAAGCTTTCCCGGGCCCACCTCGTCCCCCTTCTTGTACGTTTATGTGGACGTCACGTTGGTAGAGTCGGATCTCTCGCCAGGACCACTGGGCGTTTTTAATGATTTGAAAGGCGCGATTGCAGCGAAGCCCCTCATAAAGCAAAGCAAAGCGTATTTAAGCAGCAAAGCAAACCCACCGAACCTGAAATCACCTCACTGGGGCTGAAGGAGTCCGAAGGCGAAACGGCAGGAACTAACAGGAGGAAGAGCGGGGGGCTGCCTGCCCACACGCCCGGGCCTTTTTACTCTCGCCGTGTGCCAAGGCCAAGTCACCCGATGGAAATTATTAGAAGAAGAACGAAATAAAAAATAAAAAGGAGCGAAGAAATGCGAGAGACGGCCTGAGCAGCGTGTGCCCGGTGTCGGACTTAGTGCTAGGATGGCTCCAGCAGACCCACCCCGTGACCCTGTGGTTAGGATGTAGCGGTACAGTGTGGCTCCTCACGCTGGTGGGCACCACTGAAACTGAGCCTGACAGATTTGTTTGCACATAAACTTCACTTTTCACAATAATACGTCAATTAGGGTCCGTTTTTGTCCCATTTGCCTAACTGGGTTCTCTCAAACTGGTCTTTGGATTTTCGCTTGTAAACTGTAAAGTGGCCGTGGAGCCACCAGAGGTGCGGGTGACCAGTCCAGCGTCCCAGTGGAGGGCGTTAACATGGGTCACCGTTCGAGACGGTGGTCACTGTGGCAGGTCGCCAAACCTTGAAAAGGCCCTGCCGATTGGCTGTCCTCGGTCACGTGATCTTTGGGGTAGGACAAACTGTATTCCGGCAAGGCTCCACGGCGAGTGACCAGTTGAGGTGCCCACTTTTCATTCCTCTCTCCGTCCGCCTGTCATTCTCACAGCTCCCTGACGGCTCTGCTCCCTAACTTCTTAAGATGGCTGCCAGGATCGGCTCTGGCTGTCAAATTCCAGCTGCTGTCACCTTTCACGTGATTTGTCTCCTCAGACGGAACTGCGGCATTAGAAGGCCGATGTAAAGCTCCTGAGGAAATCCGAGCTTCTCCCACATGCCTTTTGGTTTCATTGGGCGTCACATCTGGAAAACAGCAAAGGACGCTCAGTGTGAGTCATGGAAAAGATGAATGCAATAAAAAGCCCAGCTGTCCTCGTCAGGAGTTTCCTGCTGGCCTTCCAGGCTCAGTTTCAGTGGTGCCCACCAGCGTGAGGAGCCACACTGTACCACACCAGGATCAGAGCCACGTCCAGCTGGCCCATCCCTGCAATGGCAAACCAAGGAAGCCGAGTCTGCCATCGCCCAGCCCTTCCCAGGATGGCACAGTGGGGGAAAAATCCATCCATCCATCTATTAACCAACCTGCTACATCGGGCCTGGGACAGGACATGGCAAGCGTCACAAGAGACAGCGGGCGGAGCGGGCAGTGGGGTCTCGGGTGACGTCTGGTGAGGGTCTGAGCGATCAGTGCGTGGCTGCCTTCCCTTTTCATGTGCGGCCTCTTAATGTCAGTCAGTTCGTCGTCGTCCAACCCGCTGTATCCTAACTACAGGGTCACGGGGGGCTGCTGGAGCCAATCCCAGGCAGCACGGGGTGCAAGGCAGGAAACAAACCCTGGGCAGGGCGTCAGCCCACCACAGGGCACACACACCAAGTACACACTTGGGACAATTTAGAGTCACCACTGCTCCTGACCTGCTTGTCTCTGGACTGTGGGAGGACACCCAGAAAGGGGAAGACCCGGGAAGCGAAACCAGACGGGTCTCCTAACTGCGAGGCAGCAGCGCCACCCACTGTGCCACCGTGCCGCCCCTCCCTCCCTCCCTCCTACTCCCAATTCCCCAAACAGAAGAACAGGACCCACTTGGCTCCTTGGCTGCTTGAGAGGGGTGTGAAGAAACTGGTGACGTTCTCAGGGACACATCTGCCTTCTCTTTGGGGACCGGGATGACGAGGTCTCCTTGAAGACTTCCACTGTCACTGGAGTCCCAGTCGGAAAAATCTGTGAAATGACAACATAAAAGGTGACATTCAGCAGAGCTGCCCTCTGAAAGAAACACCAAAGCCACTGTCACCCATCTGCCAGCTGTAAGATCTCAAGGGAGGGTGAAGCAGACGATACAATAGAATATCACGTATTGTTGTGCAGCCCAAAATCACACAAGAAGTGCCACGGTGGGCTTTAACAGACCCTGCCTCTTGACAGCCCCCCAGCATTGACTCTCTAAAGAAGACGAGGAACAACTCCCAAAAAACCCTTATAGGATAAAAAAAATGGAAGGAACTTTGGGAAAGGCAGTTCAGAGAGAGACCCCCCGTCCCCCCCCGGTAGGTTGGGCGTGCAGCGGGGGGTCAACACAACAGAAGAGGGCACAAGTCACCCTGAATACAACAGAAATATGACAAGGGTGGCACACAATTCACAGGATGTAAGGCCGAGTACTCATGACGTGTGCCACACACAGAGCTGGCATGCCATCCTCTCCAGGACCGTCGGACCTCAGGAGCTGCCAGGCCCCCCAGTCACCTGTTGGCTCAAATCTAACGGTTGCTGTTGAAGTTCAGTTGGCTGCTTTCTCCTTGTTAGCCGTTCGACGGATGTGGGCAGAGTAAAGTGTGGAGGCCTGGACTGGCGTCGCAGTACCCTCTGAATCAGCCGAAGGCCACCAGCCCCATTAGGGGGTCCTGCAGTTCGTTTGCTTCATCTCTACCCCTGCTCACGTCAGAGGATCGGGGGCTGTCGTGTGTGCCACCACACAGGTGACAGGGGGATTCTGCCCCTTTGACCCTTTTCAAGACTGCCACACGTCCTTGCCTGAGTTCTGGGGGTCCGCGGGATCCGGTGGGGGGGCCGAGGGAGCATCGTGTCTCTTCGCAGACACATTGGTGACGTCTTGTGGGAGACTTTCACTCTTACTGGAGTCCCAATCCGAATAATCTAGAACAAAAACCAAAAGGTAGTAAGTGTCCCACTCGGGGGGCACAAGTAAGTTCAGCTTGGCTCCCTAAACTGCTGCCAACCTAATCAGAGGTTTCTTTAGATGTCACTTCTTTCTGTCATATCCAGCCTGCCCCTGCATGTGTCAAGTGGCCTTTAACTCAACGCGATGTAAAGTGGCATCGAAAATAAAACCGATGGCTTTTAAAAGTCAAATGGGCAAACAGTGGCCATGGGGGGCGCCATGGTGGCATTGCAATGCGTCCCAAGACATCTGCTGCAAATGACGACGCACACGGCGGGTCTCTCATCCCAGTTGGACTGTCCAAGTGCTTGTGAGGCTTTAAACTTTGGGTGGGGAGGACGCTTCTTATGCCAAAGCTTTTCTAGCTGGCGAGTCACTGCACTCCCTGCCAGGCAGGCAGCGAGTCCGGAAAGATGAACGTTACACTCACGCCCTGAGCTGAAGAAGAAGAAGAAGAAGAAGAAGAAGAAGAAGAAGTTCTCCTCTGAGTGACCGATCCTGTGCAGTGTGGACAAGGACTGGTGTGCAAATGGCTCCGCGAGCCAACTGAAGAGGTCACCGTCACAGCAGCTGAAGGGTACGCCGATGACCTGACTGGCACATCTTACCGTAAGCCTCACTTTCTGGGGCTTCGCGCACAGCGGACACAACTGTGGACTAGTCGAGTGACTTTCCTGGGGTGACACAAAGTGACGGCCACTCTGCCAGCATACGGTTATCTAGATGGCCGAGCTCGTCCGCTGTGATGTCTCGCTTTACTAAGCCAGGTCTGCTGGTCAAATCCTAGAGAGGCCTCAAACAGCACAGCCGCATATTCATCGTGCCATGTAGTGCTGGGGCAGGGCCAAGCAGTTCTAATGCCACTCAAGGCAGATGGCATTATCTAAAGGCTCAAGGGAGACTTCAAGGCTAAGGTTGCTCCTCTTTGCAATCCAATAAAAGCTTTTCGGCTAAATGGAGAAATTCTGGGGAATTTCTCACAAAACATGTGGGATCTCTTAAGGTGTCCAATGCCCCGAAAGGCTGCCATGGCCCCCCCAGCTAGACGATCGGGCAGCCGAGACTGGAATTAAACGGCGGGGAGCGAGCAGCGTCCCCGTGTCCAGACACTGACCTGTGCCGTTAGCATCTGCAGGAGCCCATGCTGCCAGGTCCAAATGCGCTGCTCTGGGGGGCACAGCCTGGCTCTGCCGGTCGCTCGTCTCTGGTGTCTTACCGGAGTTCGCTGGAAGGTTAGGTGGTCCCAGACTGATGGAGTCGGAGTACACAAACTCTGTGAAAGGAATGACAGTGGCATCGGTTACACGAACATCGGCCTTTCATGGTCCACTGCAGCACCAAGTGAGGAGGAGGAGGAGGAGGAGGAGGACTGGAAACACAACGCCTGGCAGACACAGGGCTTTACGACGTCACCCTGGACCCTCCAAGTGCCAACCGACTTCTCTTTCTCAATTGGATTGCTAGGCTAATGAAGCAAACGGCCATTTCCTGGTTTCAGTGTTTTAGGGTCAACACAGTGGGTGCAAAACTAAGGCTGGACATTCTTTAGAACATGCCAAGCGTGAAGAGTGCGTTACAGGAAAACGAGTGGAAGGAATTACTAAGAGTAAGACGCATGGCAAGGACGGCCAGAAGAGGGACGTCGTGTTTAACTAACAGGCTGGAATCCCACGAGGAGCAGATGAGATGATTGATGTGGACTTTCAGAGAGCATTTGATGAGGTGCCACCTGAGAGGGTGGGCATCAAACTAAAAGGAGTGGCAGTTCAGGACGTGGTGTGTAGTCGGGTGCAGAACTGGCACAGACGCAGGAAGAAGAAGGTGGTGATGATGGTGTGAGGAACCTCCTGAGAACTGGCTGATGTTAGGAGTGGTGACCAGCAGGGGGCAGTGAGGGGGCCGCTGAGATATCTCTCTCTATCTCTATCTATCTATCTATCTATCTATCTATCCAGATCTCTCTCTCTATCTATCTCTCTCTCTCTATCTCTCTCTCTCTCTCTCCATCTATCTATCTATCTCTCTCTCTTCTATCTCTATCTATCTATCTATCTATCTATCTATCTATCTATCTATCCAGATCTCTCTATCTATCTATCTACTATATCTATATCTATATTGTGGAAAGGCAGCCCAAAGACCAACAGGCAGACACCAGCAAGTCCCGTTTATTTACACACCATTCACATTAAGCACAGTCCCGCACACAACCCAGCGTCCTTCCACCAATCACCTTCAAGTCCGGGCCGTTCTTCACCGCCTCCACTCCTCTCCTCCGAGCTTCATCCTCTTCCTCCCGACGACTGGAGGGAGGCGGCCCCCTTTTATTTCCACCTGGATGTATTCCAGGTGCCCCCTAATGAGCTTCCTGTGGCACTTCCTGGTGTCCCTGGTATTTCGTCCACCAGCACCTCCGGGTATGGTGGAAGTGCTGACATCCAGGACCCCTCACTCGTCCGGGCGCCCCCTGGTGGTGGCCACAGGCCCCTATAAGGTTGAGTTTCCACAGTCCATCCCCGTGGCCTGCATACCCACCAGGGTGGCTGCCCTCCCCTGGTCTGTCCATAGCCCCCAGCCGACCACCACAATATATACGTTTATTATAAAAGAGAATCTTGAGACAAGACGAGACTTTTGCCAAGAGATTTTTCCAAGTCCTGCCCACCTCACTGCCCATGCCCGCCCGCGGTCCTCTCATTCGTGTGAATGCACTACAGGAGCTTGGGACATTATCTGTATTTATTTTTAATAATTCTTGCGGCCTCCACATTTACTTCATTTCCTTTCTTCCCTCACGTGTCCAGATTGGCAGTGCCAACCTGATGTGACAATCCTGCCAATGACATTTGACAGAACATTCTCCACCAATGACAGGCCGTCGTTTAGTGTTGCCGTTGTGTCTCACCTGATGGCCCAGAGACAGCCTGGACCACTGGGTGGTCTCTCTTACCTACTGATAATTTATTCTAAGTATTCAAAAATGAAATCAAGCCAGCCTAACAAATCTGCTGGGATGGAAGGCAAGGATGGACTGGCATCCTGGCTGGCATGGATGATCAGTTACCTGGGCAGGAGGCCTTTATAGTGCGTGCTTTTGGGGGATGGATGGCTGTCTGTCCCGGCTGAGCTGGGTTTGCCTTTTCTTTCCAGAGGGCAGCAGCCTCCTGGGGGTCCGTCTTCCCTCTGGCGGGAGTCCCGCTTGTACTCCCACAAGACCGCAGGGGGTTCCTTGGTTGCTGCCAGGAGAGAACTTCACGCAGGACGCTTTTCTTTAACTGGAGGAGCGTTGTGGCCCAGAAGTACTCCTGGGTCAGGATGGGCCAGCTGGACGTGGCTCTGATCCTGGTGTGGTACAGTGTGGCTCCTCTCGCTGGTGGGCACCACTGAAACTGAGCCTGGAAGGCCAGCAGGAAGCTCCTGACGAGGACAGCTGGGTTTTAATTGCAAAAAAAAAAAAGTCGCTGCAGGTGAGTTGGAGATGGGCGAGGAAGAGGAGGACAAAGCTCACCTGGGGAGGAGAAAAGGAAAAGGAAGAAGAAGCCTTTAAGAACGTTCAAATATTGACTCTGCAGCGACCCCTACAGGCCACACTGTGCAGGTCTCGCCGTTTCTGTGCAGTCACAAGGTGCCGTTTTGGGGTCCTTTTGTTGCATGTTAAATGTTTTTGGTGCCCGCTGTGGTCCCCAGTCCTCCTGAAGCACTGGCACTTATTGGCATTGCTTTAGCTTTCGATTGCGTTGGTGGATCTCCTGAAGGACGCGCAGTGAAGTCGCCCGAGGAAGGCCGACGTAAGACTGAACACTGAGGATAAAAACGGCAAGACCGCGTCAGCTGCGGAGCTCAGCTCGGAGCGAAATGACGTGAATGAAATGACGTGAATGGGAGGGGAGATGATCACGTGACTCCCCGCCCCGCCTTAACTCTCGATCCCGCCACAAACACACAAACACAGTCTCTCGGATCGCAACTCTCCTTTACATGTATAGATTACTCAACTCCTTCATAATCATTTACAGTCAATGGGATGGAACGGCTGTCGTCATTCTGAATAAGAACTTCAGACATTTCCAGTTGCAGAACTGTTTGTAACAGTGGTCTGGGGGCCAACAGAGCTCAAGTGTGCCTGCTGTGCCCGCCTCTGACCCTCACCCTCCAGATTACAGGACCTCACGCCGGACACTTTAGGTTTACCGACTTTGGACAATCTAGCGCCTTGAATTTGAAATGACCCCACTAACCCAGGACTGGCGACACGGTCTCGTCTTTCTTCTCTCTTCCAGCTTCAGTGCCCTCACTCTGGACGATGGTGCCAGGCACAAATGGAGATTCCGCTGCGGACCTCGTGCTCTCTTCAGGCGTCGGAGACTCTGCTCCACCGAACAAAGGCTGTGGCATCGCTGGGGGCCCTGAAAGACAAAGCAGAAACGTCGTCACTTCAGGTGTGTGTTTGAACGCTCCATGGTGGGCCCCCCGTCGTGCTCGATGGGGGGCACAGGCCTTGAGAGATCACCGCAGCCGAGCCGACTCGTGCGTCGTCTTATAAATACGCTAGAGTCGCGTGTCTTGCACAGGTAGTCGGTCTCACAGGTCACATGACGATACGCCGACCGCCAATCACAGGCTGGAGTTCGTTGGTGTGCTTGTGTCACATCCAGTAGGCCACACTGCCCACCAGGACCAAACGTGTCAACATAGCAGCGGGAGTCCCCCTCGGCCCACCCAACTGCGAGTGTTTATTTGGTTTAATAGTTTGGGCGAGTAAGAGAAACCGAATAAAACGAGAACATAACTAAAGTGCCGACACAGACGCAGACTACCAAATGGGAAAATAAAGTCTCCTTTAAAGTGCTCCACTGTATGCCACTCGTGCCGTGACCGTTCAAGGCCTCCACTTACTTCATGCCACATAGCACAGCGGGCAGCCGGTCATTGGCAGAGCCCTCTGCTGCGCTCACGTCCTGTTCAGATCTTCTCCTCCGAGGGTCCCGTGGACGTCCTCTCGGCCGTTTGGAGGTTCCCCTCTCATTGTAGCTTTTGGGATCCCAAGGTTCTCCATTCGAAGGACGTTGCCAGCCATCAGAATCGTCTTCGTTTGCACGTCTTTGTAAAGCCTCTCCTTTGGCGACGAGGTCGCAGCGTCAGATCTTGAGCATGTGGCGTAGGCAAGTCTGCTGAAAGACGAGGAGCTCAGGCCCCCTGCCGATACTTGCTGAAGCCTCCGAGGCTTTGCTGGCACAAATGGCCGTCTGGATCACGACAACGGTGAGCGGGTGAAGCTTAACCTCCAGGGAGATCCTCTTCATCCTCCTTCCCGATTGGCACTTGGCATCTGCACGTCCTTCTTGGTGACCCAAGTCGGTGAATCTCAGCGCCTCCTCCTCCTCCTCCATCACTCGCCTCGTCTGGGCTGCAGCACGTCCGCTCGTGACCTTTGACCCTTGACCGACCTCAGAGGCTTCTCGCTCGACGTTCCTCATCTCTCTCTCTCTGTCTCTCTCTCTCCTCAAGGTCTCCACAATCTCCCGTTGCTGATCCTGAGTCCGGATGTGATTGGAGGAGAGATGAGCGTCCGGCTAGCAGCCCATCCTTGTTAAAAAATAAGAAACACACAAAACATTTGTTCTTTTGTTTTTATTTTGGAGATTCGCTGCCCCGCCACACACATGCACTCCCGATGCCACTCTAAGAATGCCAAGTCACAGATACGAGGCGGCTACGGATAAGAAACAGCGGGAAAAAACGGCAAGCGAACAAACTGGCAAGCGGCGACTCCCGTGGTTTGGACGACTGGCACATAACAGGAAGGAGATCTGGAGGACGACGACGAAGACGAAGACGAAGACGAAGACGTCACTGCGGCACATTAGTCAGCAGGCAGGGCCAGACGGTGACACATGGCGACCTAATTGTCGGCGACAAAAACAAACAAAATGTCCCGATGCCGACTATATGCCACCGATCGAGTTCAAAACGTTTTGAAAAAGGGTTGGCACTTTGCTTATTTTTCGACGTCCCCTCCACGTCACCACTTGAGCCGTCTTAACAACAGCAGCAGAAACAGATGAACTCCACGCGCCGACGCTGCACGTCTACGAGTTTACACGAAACACCGAACGTCCACCACAGCCACAGCAACACACAAAGCCTGGGGAGCTCCCAGTGCACCCAAACTGGGAGGACGTCGTCGAACATCTCACGCTGGAATAAACTCGAGTTGGCAAATGTCGAGCTCTGCAACAAAACCGACGTTACGCGGCGCAATCGGTCGACTTACAAACCACACAGACGCTGGGCAGGCTGGCGCCAAACCTGATCTCGGTCATCCTACGCTTCGTTAAGTAGCACCTTCTGAAATCTCAAAGGAACACAAGAGAAATGAATGACAAAGTGACACCACAATAACACGATTGTGTGACATATCGAGATGCCAGTCTGGAGGGAATCCTGTATGTGAAGCGGGCCGATGCTCGACGGAGAAGGTTATTTCAATGCTGGGCACACTTGGCACACTACTCTCGTAACGGCGCTGGCGAGCTCCCAAGCCATCATGTCACGTCACGTCACCTTCTGTTTGGAGTTCATCAAGATCACGGGGACACACACCGCTGGCAACTTGTGGAGGGTCAATTTCACACAGACATGAGGAAGATGGAATAAGCGACCAAGTAGGGCTTTCAGAACTCGACCATATTAGTGGACAGGAGTGGCCGGTCCTCGTCCAGCGTGCTCTAATGTCCTAAAACTGCAGCATTCGAAATACATTAGGATTTGACATCGAGAGGGTCACCATAATGCCATGTGACATCGCACGACACACACGTTGACACATCAGTCCTAACAACCCGATTAAATCTAAACACACACACACACACGAGTAACGCGGCGTTGGAGTTTGGGCAGCCCTGTTGGGTTCTGTAGGCACTGCCAGGGGGCGCTGCAATCAAGCATTTGGAGCTCTTCTGGGTGACTGATAAAAGGAGATGGCGGCCACCACTCGGGGGACAGAATCGGGAGGATGAAGAAGAAGAAGAAGAAGAAGAAGAAGAAGAAGAGTGCGCTTTATTTGGGTTGGGGTCTCAGTCGCTGTGCTTGGGACTGTGTACTGCCTGTGGGACACGAGGAAGAAAAAGAAAGTTTATTTATAATGTGCCTCCGTGTCCAGCGCCTATATAGCGCCTTTTCACTATCTATACGTATTATCCAACCTGCTACATCCTAACTACAGGGTCACGGGGGTCTGCTGGAGCCAATCCCAGTCAACACAGGGCACAAGGCAGGAAACAAACCCCGGGCAGGGTGCCAGCCCACCACAGGGCACACACACACTTGGTAAAATTTTGGATGGCCAATGCATGTCGCTGGACACCCAGGCAGACACGAGGAGAACATGTGAACTAAACACAGGGAGGACCTGGGAAGTGAACCCTTATTAAGGGTCTCCTCACGGCGCCACCGTGCCAGCCTATCTCTGTATCTCTCTCTCTCTCTATATATATAATCTACATAGAGAGGGAGAGAGAGAATTGCGGCCATTATTGTATTTACTTGTGTTTTTTGTGGCTGTGGTGCTTGGAGGCAGCGAACAGGAGAAAAGAGAAATTACAAATCTTCTAAGAGTTGTTCTCCTGTGTCCTGCGTGTCTGTCTGTTGGGTTTAAAGGGGCAGCGGTGCCAGCTAACATTCACACAGCATATTTCATGTTAGTTTTCATCAATAGGAATAAGGCCGCCATTGAAGCCCTCAAGTTCTGTGCATTTCGAATGACAAGTTTTCAGTCCGCACTGCTAAGTTCAAAGACAGAAGTCATAAGAGGTCACTAACTGGTTAACGATGCAAGATACAGGATGGCACAGTTGGCGACTCTCTTGCTGCTCCCTCCCACTGCCCAGCGACTCTAACGTGGCCTCACGGCGGATCCTGTGCTGACCGGGTAAGCCTGCTGAAGGAGCGAGTGCGGAGATTCTGGACGACGAGGAGGAGGAGGAGGAGGGTTAACGCCACAGCCCCTCGTCACCATGCAGGCCCAGATCGGACCACGTGGACCACGTCTCGTTGCTGTAGACACGCGTAGCAGCAGCCCGAGCTCCTTCAAGGACACACTTCTGATTTATGGGCCCCCTTCTTTTCTATTCAACTGCTCTATAAAATGGCCAGAAACTGCGAGCTGGGATTCTGTTTGTAGACACTGGGATTACACCAGTTACTTTGTGTCACGTGGACAGAATTGACGTCTGGACCTGCGGTTTACTGGAAGGAGAGCACAGCGGGACGCTCTTCACACAACACTGGATAACTGGTGAGCCATCAGCCCCTGCTCCCTGCCCACCACCATGATTCACTGCCCTGCCTGGCACACCTACACTGGCAGGCCTTCCACCAGCCCAGACGCCACTCCAAATCCGCCTACTGACCTTTCGCTATAATTGACCCCGATGCTGCGCTGCCTCACACGACTCACACGACTCACGTGCATCCAAGTGGTCATTTTCTCCGCCTCGGAGCTCATGCAGGGGCACCCCAGTGAAGTCGTCCTCAGAGAGGCTGATGATGTGAAGACTGCAGCTGTCCTCGGACAGGTCTGTGGAACAGAAAAGACGACGAGAAGGCATGAGAGAGCCAGCAGGACAAGAGGAAAGTCCACAGGGGAGGCCATGAGCGAGCGAGCGAGACGTGCAGAGCGGCAGGTGATCTCACATCAACGACAGCGACGCCAGGCCGTGACGCCCAGGTTACCTGCAGCTGGCATCGACAGTAACAGACCAAAGGAGACAACGAGAGTGGGGGCGTCAAAAGGGCTTAGTGCATTTTACTTCATAAAGTCCTAACAGCGTGCGGTGCAACCCATAATAACTAAACAGTCTCCGATATAAAGAGAGGTCATGGGGGTTCAAAGCATAATCAATCACTCAATCAATCAATCAGGCTAAATCAAAAGCTAAAGTAACGACAGGCACCACCACGAGGCCCTGCGCCCAGGACGGCCTTTAAGGGTCCACCATTAGCTGGCTTGTGTCTCCATCGCCGCACGTCCTGCTCTCTTCGCCCAGGAGACTCTTGGGAGCAGACGGTGGCTCCTGCTCCTCCACAGCATTCAACAGGAGCGGCCATTCCTGCCCTACGCACCACTAGCGCCCCACTGCTGTACATGGGGGTCTCTTCTCTGCAGCCCCCCGCTCTCTCACGGCCCTGACTGACTTCTTTCCCCCCCATTGTCCCTCTTCTCTGTCCATCCTGCTCAGACTGTCTGCCTAATGACCCCCAGAACATCGCTGAGGGATCTGGCCGGGCTGACCGCACTTCCACAGCTTCCTCATTGCTGATCCCAGGGCCGCTCAGCTCGACCCACTCCGTCACGGGACCCTAACACACGTCACCGACCAAAGCCGGGGCTGCCCTGTGTGCTTTAATAGGACGTTTTCGGAAAGTCCAAGTGCTTCTGTTTCTGCTGAACACCATTCAGGGTCTTTTGAACAAAACGGAGCCATC